>NC_049229.1:45646857-45967061 GCF_011100685.1 Canis lupus familiaris | reverse complement strand
CTTTGGTCCTGCCCACATCTCTGGTCTCACTTCCTGCCACTCTGCCCCTCACTCCTTGCTTCCCAGCCATAGTGGCCTCTTGCTAACTGATGGACAATCAACCTTACTCTGGACTCAGCTTTACACATGCTCTGTACCTCGCCTGGCAAACTTTTCCCCAGACATTCATGTGGCTCCCTTTTCCCATGATTCAGCCTTTTGTTCAAATGTCACCTCTCTGGAGAGGCCTTCCTTGACCACCCCATATGCCACCTTCCATGATCACCAAACATTATCCCAATTGGCCCTAATCAAATTTTCTCCACAGCACTTGTACTGGAAATAAAACTTATTTGATTACTTGTTTATTGACTGTTTCCTTCATGAGAATGTGAACTTCAAAGGGACAGGAGCTTTAAGTTGTTCACCACATATGCCCAGAGCCTACAAAATGCCTGGCATATAGTGGATGCTCAGTAAATATTTGCTGAATGAATGAATAGAAAACCATTGAGAGGGGAACCTGGGTGGCTCAGTCAGTTAAGTGCCTACCTTCAGCTCAGGTCATGATCCCAAGGTCCTGAGATTAGCCCCTGAGTCAGGCTCCCTGCTCAGTGGGGAGTCTGCTTCCCCCTCTGCTCTGCCCCCACTGGTTGTTTTCTCTGTCTCAGATAAATAAATAAAATCTTTATTTAAAAAGAAAAAAAAAACTCTTTGCAGTAGCGCCCAATCCTCTCTGAACCATGCAGTGTCTACGGGGGGTGGGGAGGGGGTGGGGAGGTGGGAAATGATGTGGCCTCTTATTAGAGGGAACAAATGTTAATAATGCTATTAGCGGAGTATTTCCCAGGCCTGACCCTTTACTACAGTGGGGTTTAGGCTGAAGTGCAAACAGCAGCCAAGGGCTTCTGCATGGCCACAAAGAGCCATTCAGAACTATGGTTCCGTCCTTACACTGATGAATAAGTGCTTCCGTGAAGGCTTGTCAAGTGAACTAGTAAGAGACAGTATCTCTCTGGAAGCCAATTTAACCTGAGGGCTAATAAGAGCCAATTCCAATTAAGTCTCTCACAGTGAAGAGGATAAAGTTAACCTGAGACAGCAGACAAGAGAAAGAAAATTATCTTCTACTAGGACACACTTTTCTTTGCTTTTTATTTATTTGTTTTATTGCCTTTTATTCGCTGTGGAATTGATACCAAATACTCAGCCTCTGAGTGCAGAGATGTGCAAATTAGATGTTCTAGGGATTAACAGGAAAAAGAGGTCTAGAAATTGTCAAGGCATTAATGCTAAGAAATGGTTCCTAATCTCCTTTGCCCTTTTGCTGGAAAGAAAAAGGAAAATCTCCTTCAGTACCTTCTCTTGACAGAGTGAATGGAGGCGAGTAAAATGAGGATGTACACCAAGAGTCATAACACCCAGGTGAATTCTTGGCTGTGCCACAGACTTCCAGGCAAGCTGATTAACTTTTCTGAGATTCACTTTCCTCATCTGTAGAGTGATGGCTTCGTTTTTCTTTTTACCATAGTACTCCTTCCTCTTAAGGATTTGAGACAGAGATAAGCAGAGATAATGGTGTATCCTAATCTACCTGCTGCCTGCTGTGAAGATGAGAAAGATCTCCACAAATGGTGGACAGGTATGCTGTTCCTCCCACTACCAGGAAAACAACCATTTGAACTCTCCATATCCAGTATTGTGGGGGTACACCAGAAGCACATTAGACAAACACCCATTAATTGTTTATTAATCATTGAGGTGGGAGCCACTGTGCTAAGAAAGGTATAAAGGAATCAGCCCTATTCTCAGGGAACTTATGGCCAGTGGGAAGAGTTAGAGGTCAATAAGCAAAATGCCCCAGTGCATGTCTACTTGTACAACACTTTTAAGGAAGGGCACTCACTTGTATGAGGACTTACAGTAGAGCTGCCTGACCCTGAGGGACACTGAGTGAAGTCTAAAGGGTGAGCTGGGGCAATCCCAGGGAGGAATGCAGAAAGGGAACAACCCATGCAAGGGCTTAGAGGGGAGGGAGCATTGTGGGTTCCAGAAAGGAAAGTGGCCACAGAGGTCAGTGTGGATGGAGTTTAACACAGGAGGTAGAGAGGTGTGATGAGGCCTACAGTGGCCTCACAGAGACATGAGTGTGGGTCAAGACCTCATTTGTAAATACAGATGTGAGCCATAGTTTGCCTATTAGATTTTTAGAAAATAGTGCATTAAATATTTTGTATCTTGATTATTGACTTTTGGTACTCCTTTTCATTTGCATCCTGTCTCCACCCCCTAAGCCTAACATCTTTGGAGAGCTATGAAGGGTTTTAAGAAAAGGAGTCACATGATTAGTTTTCCCCCTTTAAAAGATACTACAGAATTTACTTAGAATAATAATGATGGGACAATTTCTTAAATAGAGTAGCAGGAGCACCTGGATGGCTCAGTCAGTTAAGCGTTGGACTCATGGTTTTGGCTCAAGTCATAATCTCAGGGTCAGGGACTGAGCCCTGTGTCAGGCTCCACGCTCTGGGGAATCTGCTTGAAGATTCTGTCCCTCTCCCTCTCTGCCCCTTTCCCCACTCTCACACACACATATGCACATGCACTCTTTCTTTAATAAATAAATCTTTTTAAAAATAAAAATATAATATAATAACATAGAGTAGCAAGGGGGCACCTTGGTGGCTCAGTTGGTTAAGCATCTGACTTTTGATTTCAGCTCAGGTCTTGATCTCAGGGTCATGAGTTCACACTCCATGTTGGGTTCTAGGCTGTGTATAGAGCCTACTTAAAAATAGGAAAGGTAGAGTAGCAAGGAAGCCTTCCCAGAGAAAGTGAACAAAGGATAACAAACCCATTATAAAAATAAATACATTGCTAGGGAGGAGAGATAAATCTCTTTCTACCTGATACCCAGTAGTGGTTTGACAAGCTCACTATATGGGACAACCTACACTTCTAATCTCAAAGACTTACAGAGATTTCAAAAGGACTACTTTAAGTATTGAACAGCTAAAAAGAGGCACCACCAGAAATTTCTGCACATTAACAATGTAATCCATGCTTAGATGGGCTGCATAGCCTATCACATCCACAGCAGAAAACTGGGATCACATTAACAGTAAGAAACTATAATACAAACTTAAAACAGCAAGAAACTGTACAAATCAAATTCTCAGCTGACCACCCTTCATCCCTTAGAATCTGCTCTACATAGTTTTAGAAAGTCTCTGGTCTTTTCCCATGTAAGTGCACCAACATGTCTCATCCCAGGAAGCCCCTTATGGGTGCCCAGACCCTGCCCCAGCAAAATCAGTGGAGGGTTGGGGTCTGGAGCATGAGCCCAGTGACTCTTCACTGCTCCTGAAGCATCAGTTGCTGGGCAGCTGTTGGGCAGTTGCTCTGGGGGCCTCTTTCCCTGCCACAGTCACCCCGGGTAATCCTATGAGTGGCTATAATGTCAGCCCGAGCCAGCTGTTTCCCACTATCTCCCACACATACGAGTTCCAAGATGTCTCTCTTTTTATTCTACACTTGATTCACAGAATCAAACCATGGAAAAATAGTCCTTTCCCATACAGAAATAAGAGTGATTGAAATTGTCAGTAGAGTGTAATGAAGTAGAACATTTTATTTACCAGAGTGAGAGAACAACTGCACTTCCCAGAGAGTTCTTTGTACTGCTCTCCCCAGGGAAGACGATCAATGAGGAGCCACAGGGCTACTAGGCTCAGGCAGCCTCTATAGGCGCCAGGTGATGAGAAGGCAGAGGCAGGAGCAGGTACTCATTGGATGCCCCTCCACCAGGGAAAGGAGGCACAGGTTGGTTGAGTAAAGGGGACAGAACTTTGAATTAACAGAAAGCTGCCCAGAGCTAAGGATAACTCTGAATCTTGTGCATGTCTCAACCATACTCTACTCATTTCTTCCTAGGAATAAACAATAATATAATACATACATACATGCATGCATACATAAAATATGCAGGGAGTGGTCAACACTAATAAATCTAGCCCCAGGTCAGCAAATGAGGAACTGTTAAGTAAAACCATAAGAAAAAAAGGATGTTATATAAAAAGAGGTGGTGGGGGGGAGAAACCCTGAGTTTTAGAATAGGAATCCAGATGGCATGGTTGTTATAACATCCAGGGTAAAAGTTGAGGGGTAATCTGAGGGATTAATTGTTCAAGGTAGAAAGCTCCAAATTTTGCCCTGGTTCAATGACCAACTGAGCATTGCGAATCTCTTAAGAGCTAGCATCTACTCACCACGGGGCCTGCACATCAAGTTCTTGTTAATGAAACTCACTTATTCCACAATGATCAAGGCCCTACTTCTCCAGTGAACTTCTAGATGCATCCTCAAAATGTAGTTCCTTCTCTTAACTTAATGTCTGCATATCTTTAGTCTTATTGCCCAACTAGTCTCTTCCTTTACAGCATTTATCAGCATAAGTAATTAAATGTTAATTTATATAATTATTCATTAAGATCTCTCTCTTCCCCTCTAGACTGTAAATCTCACAAGACATGGAAAATTGTGTTTTGGTACTCCTGCTGGTGTTCCTTCCAGGCAGAATGAGACCTGACACATACTAGAAGTGTAGGTAACAGAGTAACACAGGCAGTGCCCCCTTGAGCGTTCAGACATTCTGTGGTACCTTAATTGTAAGTGAAGTTTTACTGGAATATAGCCACATTCATTTGGCTAGGTATCATCCACAGCTACCTTCTAGTCACAATGCAGAGTTGAGTAGTTGTGACAGAGACCATATGGCCCACAATATCTAATGTGGTTACTATCTGGCCATTTACAGAAAAAGTTTGCCAACCTCTATTTTAGACCATGGCTTTCACTAAGGTTAGAATTACTCTTCCTTTGTACTCCCAGCACCCTTTTGCCACTGAATAATGCCCCAGACCCTTGGGCTTAAAAAACAGGTTTCACTAGACATAAAAAGATTGCATAGTTGGGGCACCTGGGTGGCTCAGACGGTTGAGCACCTGACTCTTGGTTTCAGCTCAGGTCATGATCTTGGGGTTATGGGATTGAGCCCTGCATCAGGCTCCATGATCTTCGGAGAGTCCCCTGGAGATTCTCTCCCTCTGCCCCTCCCTCTACTTGTACTCACTCTCTCTATTTAAATAAATGAATAAATCTTTTTTTTAAAAAAAAAGATTGCATAGTAAATTGCTCAGTGTCTTCTCTCTATTCCATTGCTGAGCTCTTTTTTTTTTTTTTAACAATTAATTACAGAATTTTAAGGCTTGTTGGGATCATGAGGGATTAATCAGCTTCAAACCAAAAAAAAAGATTGCACTGAAGTCATCCCAGGAACCAAGTTTTCAACAAGACCAGGGAAATGAAGGCTGTGTCATAACACAGAAAGAAGCACATGACAGGACAATAATTTAAAGGAGTTATTTGAAATTGTATGCATTGTAATGAGTAGTATAAAAATGTGAATACAGAAAAACAAAGTCTGAAAGGAATACTCAAAATGAAGCAAGATGTTGAGATAAAATAGTGGAGTATCAGTGATTTTTTTCCCTATGTGTTAACCTCTACTGATGATGATGCCAATGGCCACCATGCCAGGCACCCCACAGTCAACAAGCTTTACTTCATGTGGTCCTCACGACAACGCCAGAGCAAGGCACAGTCTACTCTTGTTACTTGTGATAATTATGTTCTACAAAGTTTCTGTGAATACCGCACTACTGCTCCTTGGAGAAACTGAGTTAGGTTCCTGAGAGCCTTTTGTCACATTTTCATCAACCAATCAACACAAAAAGTTGGCTTGCATGTCTCTGTTTAAGAACACCTTATTTAATATATTCTGTTGATTTGCTGACATTAAACTCACAGGCGGCAGCACTGTAACTGGGGCCTTAACAAAGTTTACCTAACACACACATTTTCTGAGTCACGTCACAGCCTTCTTGCACTTAGGAGCACAAGACAGCACAGTAAAATCACCAACCAAGAGAACAAAGAATGCAAAAAATGTGGCACCAAATAGGCGGATAAGAAGACACTGTTTACAGCATAAGGGGTGAAAGCAAGGAGTCTAAGGATTTGATTCAAATGTATTATTAATATTCTCCCCATTTTATAGATGGGAAATCTCTAAAGAAAGGAAAAAGGAAAAGGTAGGAGTGAATGGTGGGGGAGGAGTGGAAAGGAGAAGGCTTGCAAGATTCCTGCATTTTTAAAAAAGATTTTATTTATTTATTCATGAGAGACACAGAGAGAGAAGCAGAGACACAGGCAGAGGGAGAAGCAGGCTCCCCATGGGGAGCCCAATGCAGGACTTGATCCCAGAACCCCGGGATCATGACTCGAGCTGAAAGCAGATGTTCAACCACTGAACCACCCAGGCGTCCCATCCCCCATTTTTTTCTTTTTAAGGAAACATTAATGGGTGTTTAAAATCAGGAAGGCCTTTCTAATGTTGAACTTGTCTTTGACTGAAATTTCAGACCCCTTCCTTTATTTGCCTACTGCCAGACAGAAAGAGGCTGCTAATCTCTGGGCATATGTGGGTGCTCAAGTCCACTGCCAATTCTGAAGGAATCTGATCTAAGGAACCAAGCTAGATTTTAATGGGAGAATTAGTAACTAACTAGTACTAATGGACCACCCATGTGCCCTAAGCTTTTTAGGGTGGTAGACTCAGCACAACACACTTGTAGCCACACGACAGAGACATCTCCAGAAAATGTCGTCATTGTGTCACCAAGTTTAGGTGTTTGTAATAGTGTGCAGTGGTTTCCCAGAGTATTCAAGACATGGTCAGCAGGATTCTCCGAAAGTTCATTTATTTAGGACCAAGTTTCTTAATGTCAGTTGTATATTCAAAAAAATATATCAATACATATATTTGAATAAGCCAGGCTATTTGCTTAGACACATAAAGACCATGAGCCAATCATGATGGCTTTACATTTTCCAGGTCCTTTTTGAGCTTTTTGAGGGCTTTTCTATTCATTCTCTTTTTATTTGAGGCATTTGCTGTGGTTACAAAGCAGAAAACCCAAATGGCCATTTCTTGACGTTTTGCATTCAGGGAGAAACTGACCCTTCCACCTGAACGTGTATGATCATTACATCAGCCTTTCTGCATCTGAACACAGTCCTCTCAAGGGCTCAAAAGGAGTTCTGTTGCCCTAGAGACAAACATTATTCCCATGCATTTATGCAATCAGATCCCACAACTGCTTCCACTGACTCACTGAAGCTGGGACACATGTATTCAGCATCTATTTAAATAGCACTTATTGCCATAGTAGCTAGGCACTTGGACAAGTCTGCTATTTTTGCAAGAAAATAGAAAAACAATGTAGAGAAATAAAAAGAGGTCGGCACTAAGGCCTATCAGTGATCATCTTCCTTGGCAAGTAGAGCAGGAGGGTGAGAATTAGGTCAAACTGTCCCCAATAAAAGGCGTCAGTCGTCCGGAATGTTTTTGTTATCCCGGACAGAAATAGGTCACCTTAGCACATGTAAAATTGTCCAATTAAAGTTTTTGGGAAGTAAGAAACAAAGGGAATGGATGGTTAGCAGAAGACCCCTTCCTCTCCCAAAGCAGGCAAAAGTTCTGGAGAAGATAAATCAACACCTGTTACAGGAAATCTACTTCCTTCAACCCATGGAGACTTGGAGGCTCACATTAAGGCACTGGTGATGGGCCACACGTTTCTTACACCAACTCTGGCTGTGTTTCATTTGCACTATTCATTTGCACTATTCATTTCTGGCATTTCTAATGCCCAGAAAAAATGCACGCTGAAGGAATACAGGGCAGGAGAGTGGACAGATTTTGTCTACACTGCGGATTCTTGGGCTTCACTTGGCTCAGTGAGAGAGAAATGGGATCAGACAGTGGCATCAGCTTTGGTCTTTGAAAGAGCAAGAGCAGTGAGCTTGGCCAACATCTCTGGAGTAAAAGCACCAGACTCAGATCACCAAATCCGGCACCGCCTTACTAGCTGCCCAAAGGCCGATCCCCTCTGAGAGGCTCATTTTTGCCATTGATACAAGAGATAATAGCGACACTGACAGGATTGTTTTGAAGATCAACCACATAATGTTTGGAAAGTAGTCAATACATCAGAAAATTGGGTACAGATGCTACTGTTCATGATTTTTAATTACTGCAATCTCTTTCATACAGAGCATTTAGATCTACTTTATAATCCCATCCAAATAATTCACTGAATGCCAGTTAGCTACATCCTGTCCCTCATGTGTAGTATTGTCATTTTGCGGTATTAAATACTGACTGAAATAAATATGTTATTGAGAAGACTTGAGTATAATCACGAAGGTTATCAAGAGTTTTCTGTGAGGGGATTTTAATAAGATTGGACCTGGCACAAAATGAAGCATGTCATTTACAGAAACACTCAGAAAGGAATATACATATAAATACGTTTAACAATTTACATTTATGCAAACAATACCTTGTGCCAGGAGGAAAAAAAAGTATATATCTTCTTGTGCTTAGGCAAATGATACGCTTTGCCAAATGACAGAAAAACAAATGTGACATTCTTGCATCAACTCCATAGGAAACCCAAGACTAACCATGTAAAGGAATGTACACAAGTTCTCTTATCCTGCCTGTTGTTTCAAACTAAGCATTTCTGGGCCTGGAATATGTGTTAACCATGGAAATGGTCATTGTTTGTTTGTAGCTATTATATAATGCATACAAAATACATCCAGGGAAAGCATACACGAACTATAAACTCAATAACTAGCAACAACGATATCATTTTAATGGTTTCCCTTAAGTGGCTTGTTGAGTTGTTTTATTTTTATGTATATAAAATACTTTTGTTATATGAACAAGTAGTTGCTAAATGCCAGTATTTTTTATTGCTTTATTAAATATCTCAAAGAAGATGTTTGGAAAGTTAGACTCTTTCTGTAAATTATATCATTTATTTAGTCAGTAAATATTTGTGGAGAGCACTGTAAAAAATAAAAGACCCATGAGGTCCAATTTCTGCCCATAAGAAGCTTCTTGAGAGAGCTTCTCAAACAACATCTGATCGGTGCCTCAAAGAATGTGTGAGCTGGGGATACACGGAGACAAGATGTAGGGACAATAAATTTGCTTTTAATTAGAAAATTCTTATTAAAAGCTAAACCTCTGACTCTAATGTCACAGAAACTACAGAGGGTGCTAGCTGGCAGGAAGTTCCTTAAATGTGTAGACTGCTGATGAACAATCCTCTAAATGGCATATTTTTGGGTTTTGGTACATTGATCATCTGGAATATTTACCCAGAGTCGAGCCAACACAAGTAAATATGCCTTCCAAGATGAAGAACCTTGATTCCCAACACTGACCAGGCCCTTTGATCCCCAAGGCAGACCCAGTCACACAGAGGCAGCTCAGATTCACAGAGGAAGGAAAAAGCATTCTTCTTGAGATGTGAGCACATTTGCTTTGGTATTTCTTTTCTTCTGTGTTTAAACTTCTCTGCAATCTCTTTCCCCACTTGCTGCAAGGTCCCTCTCCCTGTTTTCAGGTTTAGCGGTTATGTCTTTTAAACTACACTGTCTCCCTGCTCCTCACCCGATTGTAAATTGATGTACTGTTTATGTACCAAATTGGAATTGTGTGTCTTGCCTTGGGGTTGAAGGTTAATAATTGTTCTTTGTGAATGAATGATAAAACCACTGTGGAACCCAGCAGATACAAAAACGTATCTGCAATTATGCCTATATTACTATGGTAACTTAGAGACCTACAATATAAGGAATTGGCTGGACCTAGAGTCTGTTAATCATTCAAATTATATCAGAGGCTACACTAAGTTCTGGGTGTACATGCAGCAGAGATGCACCGGTATGAATGTAAAAGATAAAAGAGAGGTTTGCGGGGACAAAAGCAATACAGCCAGGTTTGAACATTATAGCACAATGACCTATGCCAGGCTTTCTTTGTCCTAGCAGAAATGGAGCACTGCCATTGAATACTTGATATCTGTGGTGCTTGGTTTCTTGTTTTAAAGTGACACAAAGTAAGGCTATCCTATCAGATCAAATAGAAGGGGGTTTTTCATCTTGTAATTAATAGCAAATCTGAAGGCTAATAAGAGTGCATTTCCAAAACCACAGCCACAGAAGCATTTACCTTTTGCCCTCCATGGTCTCCATCAAGTGTTACAGGAACTTTACTATGTGGCTGAAGAAAGCACTAGCTTAGGATGGGCCAAGGGAAGTGGATTAACCCTACATTATTCTTTCTTTCTCTTACATGTATCATGTACAAGAGACAGTGTGAAAAAGAAGTCATCAATGACCACAACACTAGATGTCTTTCTCAGAGCTTCAGAGTGCATTTTGTAAAATACTGCTAAATCTTGTCCATTCCAACATTTAACTAAAAACAGTCATTGGCAGGCTTCCCCAGGATGGATTTTCCTTCTCACACACTATGAAATTGCTGCTGACCTTATCTAAAACAGTGTGTGCTCTTCTGCTACTCCCTGCTTTTTTGAAAACATCATCCGTATTTTAATTTGCTCTCATCTGGACCAGGTTTCCACTCGACTTTCAACATGGATGGATGTTCCTGTCAGCATTTTCCCAGAATAGCCCACCCACCATCTCTCGCTCACTGAATTAAAAAGCCCACGGTGCTGCTGGGTTGCACCCCCAGCACCAACCTTGCATTTTAAAACTTGGGGTGTTTTTTTTTTTTTTGGAGCTAATAAGCTGTACATTTTCTAAAGAAAAAAAATTAGGAGAAAACTCAACCCTGATGTCATTACGGAAAGAACAATTTTCATTTCTGAATTGTTGCAAAAATCCAAACTGAACCATAATGCAAAACGAGGAGCAGAAAGCAACAAATCTCAGTAATTTTCCTTTCTCTTTTTTGTAGTAAATTGGTCACTTAGTAATCTGCGAGTATACAGACATTCATCACTAACAATCATTCCTATTGCTGCCACTGTATATTTGCATAATAAAGACAAATTGTTGATAACTCAAATTAATTGTAATGTGAGCTACTCTTACACCTTGTATTAGGCACATAAAAGGCACTCAAATGCTGGTTAGAAAAAAAAAGAGCTTCATACTCTTGGTAGGACTACCACAGAATTAGTTTGCTTGTGTTCTCGGTTAGCAAGAACCTGATGGTTTTTATCACATTGTTGAAATATTTCCAAGAAAATACCCATCTTCCAAATGTGGTTGAAGAGGTCTCCACTCCACACAATGTAAACTGTATATAGTAGATTATGCTGACAGAATCCATCTAGTCCTGCTAAGCCACGCTCCATGCCATACATAGGTTTCCTGAATCCCTACAACCTAGAGGCTCAAATCCCAGTGGTGTCAGTTCAGCTTTTTATTCTTCAAAGGTAGACACATTTAAGTAACAAGCAATTTGCCCTCTCGCAGAGTTCTAAATGATGGCAAAAATGAGTGTCCTGTCAGCGCCTTATGGTCAGAAAAGACCTGGCTTTGAACACTGTCTGTACAGCAATTACAAGGGCCTGGATCAAACGTCAGGTAACACGGCCTTCCCTATCATGATGGCATAACAACTACCTAGCAACACAGGTTATTTCATCTGCTACTCACCTAGTCATGAAGGTCAAGGATAGGAAATACCATTCCCCATTTTCTGAACTAACCAAAGCTTCCAACAATGATTTTCTAATATATGAATTATTATTTAGTGGAAACAAATAAAGCTGAGTATTTTTAATTAAATCAACACTGCAGAGACACTGAAGACATACATTACAATGTCAAGTTTCCATCCCTCGAGCAGACTTGCCAGGATTAAGAGAGCACTTGAATACAAATATAGGTAGGGAATTATAAGACAGGAGGCTCTTACTAAGACTCTGGCTATCAGGATGCCCGGGTGGCTCAGTGGTTGAGCGTTTGCCTTTGGCTTGGGGCCTGATCCCAGAGTTCTGGGATCGAGTCCCACATCGGGCTCCCTGCATGGATCCTGCTTTTCCCTCTGCCTGTGTCTCTGCCTCTCTTTCTCTCTGCGTCTCTCATGAATAAATAAGTAAATAAAATCTTAAAAAAAAAAAAAAGACTCTGGCTATCAAGACACATGGGGTGAATTTTAAATTCTTAAAATGGATGATGAACCTAAATATGCCTCAGAAGAATAGATTTGGGGGCATTTCTGAGACAGTCTCCCATGATAGCCAACTGAGTGCATAATGACCTGTGGTTGAGATTGTCTTAAGAGAAGAAAAGTCATGTATCCTAAAGGCTAAGATCAAGTTGCTGCTATCTGTTGTTTATAAAGGTAGGAGAGAGCCACTCAACAACTGCAACCACTCTATGCTATTAAACATTGAGCATCTTTCACATTCAGTCATAAGAATAGCTGCTATATAGGAAGTCCCTTTGTCTAGTCTAGCTCAAGAGTTTTGGTGTTAAGATTTCACATAGGGGGGCACATGTTACCTAAGTGCTACAACCAACATGGCGGCTCAAATGTAAGCACTGGTGTAATTCACTGAAGTTTCAACAGACCCCAGCCACTTTCAGTCATCACATAAATAATGGAGAAGAATTAAATTTTCTTATAATTCTCCCATCAGTAAAAGCTCACACTTCCTTCTTAACCTCCCATTCATTTCCCACCGCTGAAAATCCAAGTAATTATCAAGAGATGATCTGCCAGAGGATCAACATAGACAACACCTGACCTATCAGAACAAACAGGTAAAAAGTTGTGTTCTGACTGTGACACTAGATTAGTATCAATCCTTAGATAGCAGTGGTTCATGAACTTTATGTGCTTTGGAATCATCTGGTGGGCCTATTAAAACACTGATTGCTGCCTCTCTCCATCTTTGATTCAGTAGGTCTGGGGTGGGGCCTGAGACTACCTCTCTAACAAATTCCCAGGTGATGTCAGCCTGCTGGCTCAGGGACCAAACTTTGAGAATCACTGTTACACTAGAGGATTCCATTCACAAATAACCTAAAAGAACAGCCTCTTCAAATATGGAGTTAATAAAACAGTGGAGGAAGGAGACATCTAGGTCATGCAGAATTCGTGCTGGCAGGAGCCAAGTGCAAATAACTTGGCTGAATAATCCCTGCTCCTTTTATGACCAGAGACATGCTTTGTGTGCAGCAGGGGCTTAAAGAAGGCTTGTCTTTTCTGTCACTGCCAGGGGCTATGTTACAGCTAATCACCAGTGCTGCTGCCTACACCTGGTGGGAATATCTACTCATTCAATCAACACTGCACCCACCATGTGCCAGGCTCTATTATAAATCAAGCAGCCCTTGCCAGCTCAGGGTGGCTGGGTCGAAATTGTTGAAATATGAAATCCAGTCTGATAGCCCTCCTTAACTAAGTCACATGGGTTTGAGGGATCCTCACAGGCCCTCCACACCTGGGGCCAACACTCAGATGCAGGTTAAGCACACATTTTAGCCCTTGGAGAATTGCAAATCAGATAACCTGCATAACAGGAAAAAAAAAAAAAAAGATCTTTGCTTGCAGTTTTTGGAAAAATCTATTCCAATGCTAGGACTCATTTGTCTTTTTTTCATTTCTCAAAGCAGTACCTTATTTTTCCAAGAAACAGTCTTGGGCCCAATTTCTATCTTATAATTTTCTGATTATTTTTTTGACTGAGATTCTCTTAGCTTTCACCAGATCAGAACTATGTGCTTAATTCCACGTGACAAAATGTGGTATAAAAATGTTTAGAGACTATAGTGACTGATATTTACACTTAAGGGAGGGATTTTCCCCCAGACCCCCAGATATCCATTCTTTTTTTATCACAGTACTGCCACAAGTGCAGAACTATTCTAAGTATTAAATGTTGAACTACTTATACTAATTATGAAGACCATTCTCCTTTAAAATATTCTGTGGTATTATCTGAAATTTTCACTATCAATATCCTGTCTTATTGCATATTCCTGAAATTTAGGTAATATGTCACCAGCTGGCAATAAGACGTCAGCACCTCTCAGCCTCGAGTAAGGTTCTTGGCAAAATTACTTCCCATTTTCATTTCATTCAGCATGAATGCTTTGTATATACTGGATATCAAACTAAGAATCAATAATAGGGAAGATGGACTGATATGGCCCTTACATTATCACAAATATAATTTTTTTAAAAGTAGCTAAATTTCAACAAACAATAAAACACAAGTTGTAAAGGTATTTTAATGCAGCTCTTAAAAGAAGGAAAAAAACTAGAACTTGGTGAGGTCTAGAACTTCCCAGGTAGAAGGGGAATAAATTGTCTCTGGTTATATGTCCATTCCAAGACCAGGATAGTTTTAGGAGATAAAGGGGTTTCCCTCCTGCAGGAGGTTGGGCTCTTTAGGTGGAAGCATCCTGAGATATCACAAGCGTGGGCTCTATCCAGTAGGTTGTGATTTAGCAGCCCCCAAGAGCACCATCTTGATGGGAGGTTTATTTCACATCCCCTGATGAGCATCATAAAGGCTGGGGTTGAACTGTTTTCTTTCTAGTCCCTGAGCTGAAAAGCTGGGGAGAAGCAATAGGAATCAGGAGTGTCCTCTGGGGACGGCTGATTTGGGGAGATGATTTGGCCCAACTCAAGAAAGGTGAGTGAGATCTAGGCCATTTCTAGGGGTAGACCAGGGCTGGGCAGCCATGGCCATAGAAAAATATCAAGAAGAGTATCATAGCTCAGTGTGGCTCAGAGATGGCAGCAGTGGCCCTAACCAGAGTTACTTTGTGAATGGATAAATGAGTAAAAGAACACCGTCCACCTACCTGTGTCTACCCTCACATGTGGTTTTTAGTGAGTGCATCAGAACAGCCAGCAAACCAGCCAGGAGCAGTGGCTGAATCAGTGAGATATGGGGAGGAAACGGATTGGCATCTGTGGGGCACAGTGCTACTGGGTAGGGTGCAAGACATGTAGTTGGGGCAGGGGACAAGAAGAGGCTCGGGCGCTGCCCATAAAGGACCAAGAGTACCTAGCTGGACTGATCTAACCCTAGTAAGAATTCTCATATTCTCTTAACCTCCAGTGGTAGATGTTAAGACAACAGAAGGAAGCAACTGCTGAGCTTTTCCTAGTAATCTCCATGTGATTTTTCTCTTATACTGTAATTGGTAATTCACAACAAAGCTACTATTCCTATAATGGGATGATGAGACCTCGAAGATCATTTAGGAATCACCCTGAACGGCCTTTTTATTTTATAAATGGGAAACTAGAGCTGAAAGATCCTGTGATATGCCCAAGGTGAATTACTTTATGTTGTGCTAGTAGACAAAACTAGACAGACTAAAAATCTTCCAGTTTCTTAAATCTACCCCTCTGGCCCTTTACTCAGCTTTCCCTGAACCCAGACATAGTAAAAAGTGATTCCTAATGAATCTTCCCGAGTCTCTGGCTGGCCTAGCCTCAGGCTTCCTCTAGCATCTCCCCAGTACTTGCTCCCCTGCCTGCACAAGCCATCCACTTATCCTGCTCAAGCCTTTTCAACCTCCCTGCTTTCAGATACCCTGTTTGCTACCTTTATCCTGGGCAGAAGAAGGGAACAAACCAGGTATAAAGTTATACCTAGACCTATCTCACAACACATAATTTCAATCTTAAACGTGTATCTAAGAGAAATGAGTCCTTTTGTCCATCAAAAGGCATGCACGTGGGGAGGTTCCCTCAAAAGTACCCACATTAGAAAAAGTTCAAATTTCCATCAACAAGTAAATAAACAAATTGTGGTTTATTTATACTATGGAGTGATACAGGGTATTTGAAAATGAGAAAAAAATGAACGATATGTACAATGTAGAAAAATCTCATAAACATTATGTGGAGGGACAGAAGCCAGACACACAAGAGTACCTATTATATGACTTCATTTATGTGAAGTTAAAAAATAAGAACAGACAAAATTAATCACTGGTGATAGAAATCAGAATAATGGTTATCTTGGGAGATAGAAGTCAGAATAATGGTTATCTTGGGGAGACAGTGACTGAAAAGGAACGCAAGAGGTCATCTGGGTGGTGGAGTCCTCTATATTTGACCCAAGTGCAGGTTATATACGTATGTGTGTGGAAGTTCACCGAGACAGGCAAAATTAGTGCATCTTATATTTTCAGCCTCTTTTAAACTCTTAGTAAATTTTCAGGCAGATTCAAATAGTTTAACTCATCACCGTTCACAGCCCTAAATTGGTTCTTTCTCAGCCTCCTCTCCTACTTTCTAGCATTGCTTTCCCAAAAGGCTTCAGGCTTGCTCTTTGCTCTTTCTTGGCATCAAAGTCAGAGAAGAGGCTGGCATGTGGGTAAAGGCATGTCAGTGGAAACAGGACACAGTGAAGTTGGTTCACGGCCACCTCCTCAACCAGCTCTGTGTGCTAACTGGAATCCTCACCCCTTTTGATGGCATCTGCTTCTTTCCCCCTTGTTCTGGGGGCACAAGAGCAGGTCTGCAGGCCCTTACTTCATAACTTAAGTGGAGGAGCAGAATGCCATTCTCCCTTTCTTGCAGAATCTTCCAAAGTGCATGAGGAAGCACGCCCTAAGTCATCTCTCCCCAAAGGGGGAGGGGAAGAAAAGGACAAAGGACAGTGCATCACATTCTTGGGCTACACAACTATGGTTCTACAAATGCATGCTTCCTCACTCCCAACTGCTTGAAAATAGCCAACTTAGCTTGCTGATACATGACACTAAACAATCTCTATCTCATTCTACCTAAGGTGTGGATTGGAAGAATCTGCACACTGACTTGGGGTTCCACATGAGATTCCTCCCTTGGAATTTGCTGCCTTTGTTTGCAACTGAAAGCTCCCTCTACAAGATTCCATGTGCTTCCAATTACTCCTGAGATGAGGAAGAGGAGTCACTTTAGTGATAACCTGGGGAGCAAGGAAGGGCATGTCTTAGTGATGCTTCATGACAGAGAGATACAGCCACATTCATCCAAACCCCCTGAGCTGAGAGTTCATTCATTACAAGATTAAGGAATGGTGGGGACCAGTGCTGCCCATCTTCCTAGGCCAGTCTCCTCAACTTCTTATCCCTCATGGATCATTTCCAGAAAGCATCTCCTCTGCCTCCCCCTCAGCACTACCATAGCAGTTGAGTTGACACTTAAGAAGCACACATCAGCCAACAGGCACTACAGTGGCAACCAGTGACTCTTCAGCACGGTCCTCACCCTCAAGGAAGCTCTGACCCAGCCTCACTGACTGAAGCACTCATCTGACATTTATGCAGTGCCTTGTTTCATCTCAAACCACTGTCATCCAGGATAGTTTACAGTTTCCTAAGCCAGTACCTAGTCTTCTCCATACCACTCAAACTTGCTTGAGAGAGGGAAGGTGTCTTATTTCATCTTTGCACTTCCCACAGGGCCAGCCCAGCCCTATGCCTAGACCATAACATGTACTCAATAAAACGTTGTTGAATGAATTAATAAATGTATGCATGAATGAAGTAAGTCATTATACATACGAGATGTTACAACCATGCTACTTTGCCTCTAGTGGGAAAAGAAAGTTGATAATTGGCACAGAAGTTATGAAGCATGACTAACTTGAAAATTCTAGCAGTAACAGTGTGTTTAGACACACCCTCTCATGCCTTCTCTTGCTTCCTCTTTCTTATGCTAGAATATTTAACCAGAATAGGAGTTCCAGGTGCATGATATGAAAATGGCAAAGAGAATGAGAGAATTATCCAGGCTTCTGAGAGGGTAGAGAAGATGATTTGAGGTGGGGGAGACTCCTGATCAAAACAGAGAAGTTGCCAGAAAAACACTGAATAATTGTACACATCAGCCAACAGTAACAAAAAAGTTCTGAATGGCCACTCCATGACATACAGTACATTGCCTCTCCCACATGTGGAACAGCTCCCAGGAAGGGTAAATCAATCTCTTAATGTATTTCCCAGATAATAGACACACCTGAGCTCTGAAGGCCCAGAAAACCAACCTGACTCCTTTCCTTTCTCTGCAACAACTAAATGTCCTCTTTCCTTTTCTATTTTATAACCACTGAGAAAGATGCTTGATAGATTCATTCTGTATGAGGGCCTCAGTGTGAGCCACCAGCCACCCAAACAGCCATCTCCTGACATCACTATGACCCTCAAACTCACCGCCATGCCATAACATGACTGATTATTCTGATGGGTCTGTGGGTTATCTAAAGATATAACATGGCACTAAGTCCCTCTCAATCTGAGGGTACCAGGGAGGCTCCTGGCCTGCAGAAGGGGTGAAGACCCAGACATAAGCAGAATTAACAAACAGTCCATACACCCTGACCAGGCCCACTTAAGGCTTGGCTACATACTGACATCAAGATCTCCAGGAGCTGGAAAAAACTCTAAGGAGTTTTTTTTCTGAGATCCCCTCTTCTTAAGCTTACTCTTAAAAATATCCTGGAATTTCTGGGCCACTTGGTTGGGAGGCTCAAAAGACTGTTCCCAAGAATCATGGGAGACCAAAGCATTGGCTCCTACTAGGTTGCTTAACCATCCTTCATGGTGCTGCCTTAAGTCAGGGGCACATGGGGCTGAAGCATGTCTCCAGGGAGAAGCCACCGTGCTGGCCCTCTCTCCTATACACCAGGGCAGGAAAGGGGCCTGCTGGTGTGCTCTACCCAGAGCAAGAGGCTGTGGCCCTAGAAATCTGCAAAGGTATTTCCTTGCACAAGTGGCCTGAGCATCCTCTCAAACCACTTCATGGACAGGGAACTCTAGCAGCTGAGGGCCAGTTATGAAGAGGACACAAAAGGGAGCAGTATGACATGTTTTTGAAAAGGAAGTAAATCTCTCATCTTCTTTTGTAGCCACAGCCATAACAGAGTAGATGTTTCTATTTTATTTTTCTATTGACAGAGAAGGGGCAGGAGGGTGCCATTCGGTTATTTTAATCCTAAGAACCTTGGGTCATGGAGTATTTTTAAATAAAATCCACGACATAGGCCCAAAGTCCAGATGAGCAGTTCCTGTCAGACTCTCCAGCACCCATTCAAGGTAGGAGGTTAATGGAGAAGAACAGAGAACTGTGTCGCATCGCTATGGCCCTCTTCCTGAATGCACATTGTACTGCAAGTGTTCTTGGCAAGTCTAAGCATGAGGGCAGCATCCTGGTTCCAGTAACCATGGGGTTCAACAGAAGACAATTCTGTCACCTAGACAGGCTATGGCATAGACTCTCCTGGGCCAGAAGGGATCCCTGACAAAAGGAGTTTGTCTACTTCAGAAGATCTACTACTAGATCTTGAGTATGGCTCTCAAGCAGGATTTCTGTGCTCTGGCACTACTGACATTCTGAGGTCAATAATTCTTTGTGGCAGGGGGTGGGGGTGTCCTGCACATTGTAGGATGCTGGTGGCATGTTCAGTCCCTATCCACTATATATCAGCAGCACTGCCTCCCCAAGTTGTGACAACAGAAATTGCCAATGTCCCTAGCAGGCTCACATTGCCCCTGGTTGGGAACCATTGCTTGAGAGCAAGAAAAGCCTCAGATGAAGTGAGATCTGGGAAAAGCTGCAGAAGTATCCCTCTGCTGAAATGTCACTGTGACTTAGCTGACTTCATCTTTTTTCAGAAGCACTTCCTGCCACCTGTTAGAGGATACATTTATTTTCTCTCTGGCTCCCCTTACTAGACGGCCAGGTCCTCAAGTGGATTGACTCTGTTTGAGTCACTACTGTAATGCCAGGGCCTGACACATAGCCTGCACTTAAAAAATATCCTCTGAGCGTGTGGAAGAGATTCTAGGACATGGTGCTAGATCTAATGCTAACTTTCCATGTACTTAAAAAAAAATTAATGTTTTAAAGTCACAATTGGTGGTAGTTGCAAAATACTAGAAGGGGGTCAATGGGGCACTGCCTGTATTATGTCCATAAACACTGCAGAGTCCATGTTTTTCAAACTGTAGGTTATACTCCATTTGTAGGTAATACAGTCAGCTTTGTGGATCACAAGCAGCATTCTTAGTGGAGAAGAAAGGATCAGAATGCAACATATCAAGATACATCACATACACTAATAGTGTTTCATGAAACATATATATATGCATGTGTAGATACATATGATACATGGTATATAATACTATGCAGACAGCATACACATGTAAGTATATGAATTTTCAATTGTATAAAAATAAACTTTAAAAACCACAACCTAATTTTTATAAAACAGTAACTAAATACCACTCACTGAGCCTCAAGGGTGCTGTAAGGATAAGATAACATTTGTAAAATACATTGGCTTCCTCCCCTGGAAGGCAATACTAGCTTACACAGAAGAACTATGACATCATCTCAAAAGGACTGCTGAGTGAGATTCTATGGAAATCTGAAAGAGTTCAAACACATCTTAAATCATCACAGTTCTTGATTTCTGCAAACTAGCAGAGCCCATTAAGAAGGGAATGAAATGGATTTCCTTAGAAGCCCCACCCTACCCATGAGCCATTTTCATATCCCTGAGCAATCTGAATCTTTGTGAAATTCCCAAATGTAAGGGAGTTAGCCAGAATCACAGGATGCAAAGCCTCAGGGAATGACCATGAGATGTGGGCAAGCACATCGACTCCACAGCAGATGAAGGCTGATTAAGAGGCCAGCTCCTGGACCCAGATGACCTGGGCTGGAACCCACGAGACGTTGGCCATGTAACTTAACTCCCTGTGCCTATTTCCTCCTCTGCAGAATGGTACAATAATAGTACCCATCTCATAGGGTTGTTGTAAGAATTAAATGAAAAAAGGTACACAAAGCACTTGTTAATAATTTAGATTTCAGTATGGAAGTTTGGGCTAATTGAGCTCGTATTTTGTAATTGTCTGTTTCCCTTTCCTTTGCCATCAAGGATAGTAACAATCAGGCTGTGAAGTCTTACAATAGAAACCAGAGAACCTGTGTTTCCTCCTCCCGCTTCAGAAAAAGACAGCTTCCTCTTTTAAAAAAAAAAAAAAAGTAGAGGGGTGGGCACCTGGTGGCTTGGTTGGTGGGGCAGCTGACTCTTGATTTTAGCTCAGGTCATGATCTCATGATCTCAGAGTCCTGAGATCAAGCCCTGGGTTTGGCTCCTTGCTCATTGGGGAGTCTGAGGATTCTCTCTCCCTCTGCCCCTCTCCCTGCTTGTGTTCTCTTGCTCTCTCTCAAATAAATAAGTCTTAAAAAAAAAAAAAAAAGACATTTCAGCACATATAACCTCAACAATATTTTAGGTAGGAAGTGATGGAAAGCTAAAATTTGGTAAAACCTCTGTCACAGTGGCACCTAATGTCAATGCCTTGATGAATCTCTGTGTTGGGAAACATCTGTCTATTGCTAGTATAGCCCAGTTGCAAAAAGCTTCAAAGAATCTTCTTTCCTCTACTATTAGGCTGGTGGTTCTTGCATATTACACTTTTCTGCTTGAATTTTTGCAATAAATGGAAGTTGTCATTCCTCACTGCAATGACTGGCTGGAAGAAAAACGGGGAAGCTGAAAGGATATGTGCATGCATGTGTGCACTCACCCCTTCAGCTTCTTTCTTTATAATGTATGTGCCTGTGTCTGTGTGTGTGCCTGGGAGTATCTGTACATGCATGTATGTGCAAGCATGCATATATGTGTCTAAGGAAAATGATGAGATTTAGACATGCTGGTGCTTTAATAATTTAGTTCTATGTATAATATAAGCCAATAAGAAAATACTACCTGGATTTCTTAATTTAAAATGTATAAATATAGGGAATTCTGATGAAGGTTTTAAAATATTGTTTCTGCCTAATCCAACACAGACAGCTACCTACTTGGATACACTCAGAAATACACATAGACATCCAATAAACTCATCCATCTCGTGAATACCTTGCATCTCCAAATCTTTGGGGGGGGGGGGGGGAATCAGTAAATCTCTTATTATTGCCTTAGAGGCTTTTTTTTTTTTTTTTTGAGGGCTGTTCTATACCTATCATAGGTATAACAGATTATTTTTGATTGGATTAGTCTCTATACCTAGAATTAATGAACGGATGAATATACAAATAATTGTACCCCTTGTAATGATAAAGATTGAATTTATTTCAACTTGTATAATTAAGCTATAGAAACCAATGTTGGCCTACGGAAATTAAAGATCGTCCCATGAAAATTAAGATAATGTAGTTAAGAGAAATGAAAATGTATATGCTTGCCTCTGCATCTTCCTATACTCCAGCTTCCATGGGGATTTTGTAAATGAGTGACCTCCTCACCCATCATGGAAGCAAAGACAATTTTCACCCCTTTGGTACTACTGGGAAGTGAAGGAGGCAGTTGAAAAAAATAAAAGAATGGAAAGAGGAAATTTGTAAAATATTTATAGGGCAAATGCAAATTTGCCAATGTTTTATAATTTTGGTGATTTCTAAAAGTTATCCACCAGGTTACAGAAATATCATTTATACGATCTACTTTAGTGTTTATTAAATAATTTGGATAATGGAGGTATATAAGATCATTTTGATGGGCAGAGTGTATTAGTAAGAAGGGAATACATTACACATGCAGAGTTCTTCAAATACTTTGTGAATATATTTGCCACGGAAGGCTAGCTGTTATAACAAACTAACTTCAAATCTCAGTAACTTACTACAATAAACTTTTACTCCCAGCATGTGGATGCGTGGCTTCCCTCTAAGCCACAAGGAAGGAACCTGTGTTCCCTCCATCTAGGCGGCTGTTATCTCCTAGGGCAGTATTTCTCAAATGTTAATGTGCATAGGGATGGGCCTGAAGATCTTGTCAAAATGCAGATTCTGAATCTCTCCCATGGAGACTGTATCTAGAGGCAGAGGAAGAAAAGGACAGAGTAAATGACAATGTGGGTAGGAATACATCTTACCGCCCAACATCTCAGAGCCTGTCTCAGTCATATGGCCACACCTAATTCCAAAGGAGCCTGGGTAATGTACTCCAGCTATGTGTTCAGGATGAAAAAACAGTTTTATTAAGAATTAGTCACCCTCCGCCTCAAATAAGAAAAGAAGCAATGAACTAAAGAGATTTCAAATGTCTAAATTATTAATCCTTCCTACTTGTAAACTCAAATCAGATTTTTTCGGGAACAAAAGGCACAACCTGCCCTCCCCCCCATAAGCCATTGTTTCTATTGAAACCCTAAAGCCATAATCTAAAGCATTCATTGTAAAGTCTTAAAGCTGTCATAAAGCAATATATCATGAACATGAATTTCTTAAACAAGTCATAAGGGACTAGCCACAGTTTTCTCTCTCTAGAGATTAGATAAATAAATTTTCTTCTAAGACAGTATCCGTGTTGTAATTCAATAGTTTGTGTTAACTCCTAAAATACAGCAAAATGTTTGCCTCTTGAATACAGAAAGGTATTCCTGATCCTTTTGTCATCATTTTACTAGAAGAATCAATTCAGAAAGATAAATGTGCTCTCCAGACTAAAAGGAGAGGGAGGAAGGAGGCTCTGTGCCTGCAGAGAAATTGTTCAGTGATTGGATTCTGTTTTAACCAAAGAATGACAGCTTCTCAAAAGATCATTGTTAAAATACAACAGCTTTACTTCCAGTGCCTGGTACATGTTGATTCAGAAATGGTTGTGACAGTGGGGGTGTGAGGGTGATCTTTCTGCCTCTGGTAAAACCACCTATGAGCAAAGGGGAGTGAGGTCGGGGGTCATTTAGCCAGGAGAGGACGGAAAAGCAAATTAATTTTGAACATCACCTTAAAGCAAAACCACAAGGGACTTGGGACCCCATGCTTTAGAAGGCTCTGCTGTGGCTCTTCCTCCTCCCAAGGCAAGAAGCCCAAGGTACCAAGGGGATGTACCCTAGCAGACCTCTATTTCCTCCTACTAGACCAGCAGAGCCCAATAGAAAGGTTAGGGGAGCTACAAACAGGAGATACTCATGTAATTTTAAAGTTGTTAGTAGTCACATTAGAAAGTAAAAAAGATACCAGTGAAATTAATTTTAATAATATATTTTATTTAACCCAATATATACAAAATATTAGTATTTTAATAGTAATCGTTAATATAAAATATTCACTTCCCTTTTCATATTAAGTCTTCAAAGTCCAGTGTGTGCTTTACAACTATAGCACATCTCAACCAGTGTTCAATGGCCACAAAGTGGCTGCTGTGTCTCAGAGCACAGTTCTAGAGCATGCTCTGGGTTATTGATCCTAGAATTCCCTACTGGCAGGATCCTATGTCCACTCCCAGGTTCTGGGAAAGCCTCTGCCGAGCCCCATGCTCCAAGTTTTGAGGGGGACCAAAGAGTAGGTGTTTGAGGGGCATGGGGATGCAGGCTGCATCCCTGAAGGTGTGCCAGGCATTTCACAATAAAGAATGTGGCAGGGATGGAAAATGGAAGGAAGCAGGGTGGAGGCCAGAAACTGGCTCCCCCCCTGACCCCACCAAGTGGTCACACAGGCCCTGAAAGTATGTAAGAATTCTAAATTCAAACCTGGCCTGGAGATCCTTATAGAGGCACATTTGTCAAGGTTGGAAGATAGAAAACATTTATTTTGTTGCCTTGATTTATATCTTTTAAATATTTTCCCATTTGATATTTGCTCATCTATTTGTATTTTGATCCAGTGCCCCATAATATTAAGGGAGTAGGAGTTGCTTTAAAAATCTGATAAAACAGTAACAGTAGAAGCTTGGACTACTAACAAAATCTGCAATCACCCAGGGCAGAGGAAAAGAACCTCTTACTCTAATTTCAGAACAAGGCAGTGGATAACCTAGGATGATTTGTGAAGCTCCAGAGAGCTAGCTCCCTGTATGAGGATGGACAACTTCCTACTGTCCCGTACTTCCCCTGGTCAGAACTGGGCCCCAGTACTTTATTGTTTGTAATATGCCCCAGCAGGTAAATGCATTGAGGTTTCAGATAAGTCTGTGTCCTCAAAAGTTTAGGGCTAAAGATATTGCTGGACATGTTTATATTATGGAAATAAAAGCACTGCACTTTAAACTATGCCTTTGTTCCCTTGTTTTGTGTACTCCAACTCCCCAGAAACTAGAACAGGGCCTGGCACATAGCAGGTGCTTGGCAAACTGTTTTTGAATAAATTATCCTTTCTACTTTGGGCCTTTATATGAAAAGCTATAAATCAAATCACATGGACTGCTAGTCCCTCTGATAGAGCTTAGACACTGGCACAGGCAATATTGGTTGCATTCTCTTTCTGTGCATTATGAATACAATGTACTGGCTATAATTATTAGCTAATAACAAGAGCTGATATTCAGACAGTATGTGCTGGCAGGTGTACCAATTATTGTTATTAAAATACGTCTCTAATGGTTAGTAAATCTAATTACCCTGAGCTCCCCCAGAGTCCTCTATCTCTACCACTCAGACTCTTTCCCCCAAATTTCCACCAGAAATCTCCCCACTATTCAGCAACCGATGGCTTAATACCAAGCACAGCCAGGATCTTCCAGGCAGGGCTCCAACAGTGCCAGAGTCCTTGATCAACACCCTCTGTATAGGCTGTTCGTTATTCTATCACCCCTAGCTGGTTAATATTAGCTACTGTGTTTTATATATTCTGACCCATTTCTCCTGGTGATAATGTGTTAGTTTACCTACAATACACAAATGGTCCTATCTCATGTTGGCTATTAATTACATTTCTAGAATAAGGATTCTGTTTTACCACTGATATGTCCTAAAGTTTTGTTAGTTATAATCACGGATGGGGCAAGGAATTAAAGCAAGAAGATCAGGGTTATCACCTGGTACACGGCGAATTTTCCTCTGGAGAGCATTGTTATGCAGACGTACAAATGATATTAATATTCAATGTTCAAATAGTGGAGAGGACAGAGTTTAGGATGGCCCCCCAATGACCCTCATATCTTAATATTCATGTGCTTGTGTGATCCCCTCCCCTTGAGTGTAGGTAGGACCTGTGATTTGCTTCTAATCAATGGTATATGACAAAGGTGATGGGAATGTCACTCTGTGATTACATTATGCAGAACTGTAACCCGTTCTTGCTGGCAAACTCTCTTGTTTGCTGGCTTTGATGAAGCAAGCTGCCATGATGGGGAGGCCCATTTGGCAAGGAACTGAGGGGGTCTCTGGTCCACAGCCGGTTGGGACCTGAGGGACCTCAGCCCTACAGCTCTGTGGGAAATGAATCCTGTTAACAACTACATAAATGAACTTCAAAATGAACTTAGCTGAACTTGCAGATAGGAGCCAGTCCTGCAAATACCTCATGAGAGCCCCTGAAACAGAAGATCAGTTAAGCCAGGCCCAGATTCTTAATCTAGAGAAACTGTCAGATAACAAATATGTGTTGTTTTAAGCATCTATGTTTGTGGTAGTTTATTACACAGAAATAGATAGCTAAAAAAAAAGAAAAAGAAATAGATAGCTAACACAGTTTGCAAGTGTGTTTTGGTTGAAATGTACAAATATGCATGTATACACAGACATACATGTATAAATCTGTGTACAAATATAAAATTCTTAGACTAATAAACTCTTACCTTAACGTGTTACTTGTTAAGTTACACTCAGATTCAGGGGAGAGAAGGAAGATTTTACTTTGCTTGTATAAGCTTTTGTATTATTTTAGTTTTGTCACTGTGTTTACATTTTTATAAATAAAAGAAAAAATCTAGTTTAAATGTACAATAGATTTGAAACCATTTTGTTCCAAATAATACAATCTGTTCAAGAAAATATTTTTATTTTTAGGGTTTCAATCTTGTATTTCTAACTAGAATAAGATTATTAAGTAAATGCAACGAGTCCACTAGTTCTGATGCACTAGCTTTGCAAGAAAGGGATCATCAAAGGGCTAGCCTTGCTGATCTCACAGGTAGGACCTCTGGTGTGTGGAGCAGGGGTGTGCCTTATTAAAGATCTCAAACTGTGTTGAGGAGGCAGTGCTGTGGTTCACCTGATGCTTTTAATCCCATTTGACCCCTCCCTCCAAACTTCCCCTTTAAGAACAAAGAGCAGAAACAGGGGTGCCCACAGATCAAGTCTTAGACCAAGAGGCAACACTGACATAGCATTTGGTATCAGCCCACCTAGCTGAATGCAAAACGCTGAGGATTGGGAACTCAAAGTGGGGTAGGTGGGCCCATTGCTATCTTCTTCTTTAGGCCACTATCCTCAATAAATAAACATTATCCCTTTAAAAAATAAGAAGGGGGTAGGGAGCACCTGGCTGGCTCAGTCAGCAGAGCATGTGACTCTCGATCTCCAGGTCACAAGTTCGTGCCCCACATTGGGGTAGAGCTCACTAAAAACAAAACCAATTAAAAATAATAATAAATTAAAAAAACTTCCCTAAGAATGATTCATTTATTCATTCGAAAGGTGCTAGTGAATTGGTAAGGAATTGAAATAAATTACTGAATCCAAAGCAGTGCCCAACATTTAAAACAGTAGCAAAAACACACACAAAATGATATGGTGAACAAATGAATGAATAAGAATAGTCCAGCTACCAGCCCTCAAAAATTGCCATCGAAAATTAGGTAGAGAAAACATTCAGAATAAATTGAGAACATCTGAGAAGGAAGAACATAGAACATAGAAGAAGAAGGAAGGTCCGGAGTGTGACCACTGCCCTCCTCTCTCACTGTTCTATCTGCCGAAATCAAAAGGTCCATAGACAAGTACTTGTACTTTTTCCTTATACTTTTTCCAGTCATGAGATGGAATCCCTCTGACTGATCATCTTTACCTTGAGTCTTAAGAACAGCTCCCGTCCTTCCTTACTTGGGCTTTTCAAACTCCCCTCCATCTTTGGTCTATTTCTGAGACCTATCACTGACAGGTCCAGTAAGACACCAGGCTGACGAGTGTCACCATGTCATGAGATCTTCCCCAACCCTGAAAATTCCTCAATTGGGAAGCTCCTGAATGTGTGAAGCAGCATAACCCTCTGTTCTCTCTTGCACTAAGAATTTGCTGGTCTGTATTCCGGATTACCAGTGGAAAGAAGTTTGCAAATATAACAAATGCCCTTTAATTTCCACTTTCTTGCATATCTTTGAAAGTAAGAAACATAGTAAAAGAAACAGAGAACTACAATAGAAGGACTGATCTTGATGGCAAGAAGATAATGGAAGTAGCAGAGAAGAGGGGCTTACCTAACCAATCAGTTTTTTAACTGCTTGAAAGTAAGGTATGGTGGGGTCTGTCCCTGTCTGTCTGTCTCTCTCAAAATGGGGCTAGAAGGAGGGGTGGTTTGAAAGGACTTGCGCAGGGAAGGCAAATTTTTCAACATTCAGGTTAGTTATTGCAAAATAACTCTAGGATCTCTTAGCGTATGTTCCCTATGGAGTTTTGATACATTCAGTAATACAGGGAAATTTATAAAAAGGGGTTTTCAAGAATGCATGACAAATTTATGCCAGCACATTATTACACTAAGCATAGCAGGAATTTCCAGAAAGGGTTTTGACTTCCAAAAGAACAGTGTGTCCACAGAGAACAGGCCCTTTTTGGATTAGTGCTGGGGAACTACACAATGCACAGGCATAGTGAAGCATGAGTCTGAGCAGAAACCTCACCAAGAAGAGCCAGTACTGGCGGCTGGCTGCCTGGTCTCCTCACACTCGTGGCACATCCCAACACAGTTGCTCTTTTCAGCGGTATTTTCAGAAAACGAAGGGCTGGCATTTGTAAACATGTTGCTTGGGTGGAAAGATGCCCAAGCACAAAGCAAGCTGTAAAAATCCGTGCAGTACATTTTGCCAGACCACAACAAATAAAAGCAGGGCCCCAAAGGAAACCCAGCAACACTCTTTTAAATTGTGAGCTAAGGGAAAGCTATCGGATGTAAAGTATAACTACCTGCAGGTGGGGTGGTGGGGACCCAACTGCTCGTGCCAGGTAAGGCCAAGTAAGGCCAGATTAAACACACCGCTGCCGCCCGCCACCTTTCCTCCTGACGATGCAACCACAGGACTGCTTTATTCCTCCTTCATGCTCTATTTCCTACGCGTGAGTCCATCTGCTGGGTCCAAGTCCCCTGGAAAGTGTTCCTTGCATCTCTAGGCTGGAGCACGTGTGCACTGTGTTTCCTTGCTGGGGTCTGACTCATGTTCTAGGCTTGGTGAACAACCCAAAGTGAGCCCTGGCTTCTTTGCTTTTTCTATCCCTGGCACAATACTTGGCTCCTTGTTGGAACTCACGAAGTAGTCGTCGAGTGACCACTGAAGCAGTGCCCCTTAGTCAAAAGAGATAGACCTATTATAACACACCCCACCTTCCTGGTCCCACCCCAGCCCTAGGTGGTTGCTGGTACCATGTCATCTTTAGAGGTTTGCACATTGGCCCTGAATTTAGGAGCGGAAAATAAATGACAACAGTCACAGTCAAACACCACCTTGTCACGCCTGTTGAAAAATAACCTGAAACCTGTCACCTATGTTAAAACTGTAGAATAAAATATGATTATAAACTTAAGGGTCATCATTTATTCAGATTGTACCTGTACTCCTCAAGAGTTAACCACCCTTGATTTCATGACAGATAAAAAGGAAGGAAGGGAGGAGAGGGGAAGGGGGGAAGGATGGGGAGGCTTTAGCCATGAAATTTCCCATCTCTGACAAAAGAACTCTGAGCATAACAAGGAGCTACTTGCTAAGGCTTTTTGTGGTTTGGTCTCCTCATCTCTAAAATGGAAAAATCAACCCCATAGCCAAGGCTTGTGTTGAGGATTGGGTAAGATGATCCACTTGAGATAGCTGACACAGAGATGGTCTCCAACCCTGCATGCCGGGTCCACCCCCTCCCCTGCCCACCTCCTGCAGCAGGTCAGGCAGGCACTGAATGCACTCACTGAGCTGCCAGATGAAAAAGTCCCTCGGAGTTGTACTTGATACAGAGAGCAAAACAAACAACCTGCAGATCACACACAGGTTTCTTTTTAATTCCAGAGAGCTACACACCTCCACAACCCTGTGCCAGGAAGGCAGATAACCAGATACCGCCTTTCCCCCTCCCCACTCCCGAGCTCTCTTTTACTCTTCTCAGAAAATCTCTTTGCATAAAACAGTACAAAACAAAACACTCTAAAAGGCATCTTCCAGCCAGGGAGGGCCAGTGGATCCTGGGAGAGTAGGAGTTTAGCAATCAATTCAGCTTGCTGGCTAGAATAGGGCATTTTTTGTTCTTTTCTGAAACCTTCTTAGGTGATGACCCACCGCTGCATGAGACGTGTCCATCTTATTTACCTCCCTCGTTGCCTACCTTTCTCCTGCCACCACCCCTGGGAAAGGCAACCAGTCCCTGTCTCCAAAGGCATATGAACAGAAACATTCTCTCCCTATCCTCAAGGAGAGATCTCAAAGCTTCTACAAAGCAAAACCCAAACATTTGGGGCCTGGCTTTCTCCAAAGATCTCCAGCTTTCTAGGTGTTACTACGAAGGTACTTATTTATAATGGTTTAAAGCAAGTCTCACTAATTGCACATTCTTGTGGGAGTCCAGTGCCCTCCTCAAAATTTCTGTATACTCCTGGAGGGTTTACAGTCACTATCATCTATTGACTCTGATCTGCTGGTCCTACTAAGTGTCATTCGCATTTTACCTCCTGTTGTGATGCTGTTTTGCCCCACATACTAACTCTAATAAGGAAACCATAGGAGTTTTCATTTCCCAGAGATGAGTCTCCAGTCGCTTGGCAGTCTTTTATGACCTCTGTGATGGGCAGAGGTCACATCCTAGCCAAGTCCCACAGTCCCTGCTGTCCTGACCCCCACCTTGGCAACCATCTCCCAGCTGGGCTGAGCTTCTCAGTAATCCCTGGCTCCAGACCCTCATTCCCATCACACCTCACCACTCTCTCTCCACCACTCATAAAATTCCCCTGATTTCACCTTGCAGAGTAATTCTGCATCATTTCTACTCAGAAGTGTTCCCTCTAGACAATTTGGTGGGAAACAGAGGCAGGCTGGGTCCCACTGCTCTCCCACTCTGAAAAGACCACCAAAAGTATCTTCCTCCATAAAGAACTGAGAATAAATCCAACCCTTCCCTCGAATGGGAAACAGAACAATCATTTCTTTTTTCCCATATAGCAGTTCCCCGCCTTTCTACTACACTCATTAGGCATTTTATGCTAGTTTATGTAAATTAACAATGTCAAGTGCATACGAGTGCCAATTACGTACTATATCACAAAGTTTTGATTCTTGAAATCTTGATGAAGAATTCACATCACTCAAATTTTCATAGCAGCATTCTGCTCTGCTATTAATCTTGCCCTTGAGTATATTATAAAAACACAGTGGAATAGATGAGAAGAAGAACAAAGGAGATGAAGGGATTTGAAGTCAAGCCCCCTGGCTAGCATCTCTCCCTTCCCATGGGTTTCCCACAGAACTTAAAGAACAGGAGGAAAACAGAAGCATCATCATACAGTAGAAGGAAGGACTCACATTTTGTTTTTCTCATTTATTATTTGGTCAAATAGTTTAATTCAAGCAAGGCTGGCCATAAAATCCTACTTGCTTGAGAGATACCAGCAAATCTGGGCACATAAAACGATACCAGGGATGTGTGTGCACAAAGGTAAGGCCACATGAGGACACAGTGAGAAGGGAGCCATTTGTAAGCCAAGGAGAGAGGCTGCAAAACTCATAGATCTTTTCATAGTCCACTGGGATATAATAATTCCATTAAACAAGAAAAAGTCTGTGTCCATTCCCATCACCTCCCATTTGATTTCTGAAATCTCTACTCATTGGATCCTGCAGATGCTGAAAAGTAGGTGCTTATATTAGTTTGCTCGGGTTGCTATAATAAAATACCACAGACTGGCCGGCTTAAACAATAAACATTTCTCATGGTTCTGGAAGCTGAAAATCCAAGATCAATGTGTTGGCAGGTTTGGTTTCTTTTGAAGCCAAGGCCTCTCTTTGGCTTACAGATGGCTGCCTTTTCACTGTGTCTTCATGTGGTCTTACCTTTGTGGCTACACATCTCTGGTGTCATTCCATGTGCCCAAATTTCTTCTTCTTATAGGGATACCAGTCAGGTTGGATTAGGACCCAAACTAATTTAATCATCTCTTTAAAGGCCCTGTCTCCAAATATAATCACATTTCTAAGGTACTGGCTAGGGCGGGGTGGTGGCAGTGGTGGTGGTTAGGGCTTCAACATACGAATTTGGAGGGGAACACAAATCAGCCCATAATGGTAGTCAAGGTAAACGATTTATCAACAGAACTGAGTCTTTTTCTGCCTGACACCATCTCTGTCCATTTCCTGTCACATGCAACTCAACAAGAGGAATCATTTGTAAACCAAATAATAATCTACTCCTATGGCATTTAATCACTGTTTTATATATTTATTAGCTTCCAGTTTTATTGGCTGCTTTGATGAAGAAGGGGGAAAGAAATAGCTATAATTCTGCCTTTATCAAAACACGCAGTTTTGTTAAAATAACTTCTATTTTTGCATGTGAATTCAGCGTGCTACAGACCACAATATAGGCATTTCCAGTTGCCCAGGGAGGCGGTTTAGATTACATCTAAGCTGGGGTGCCTGGGTGGCTCAGTGGTTGAGCGTCTGCCTCTGGCTCAGGTTGTGATTCCAGGGTCCTGGGATCGAGTCCCACATCGGGCTCCTCACAGGGAGCCTGCTTCTCTCTCTGCCTATGTCTCTGCCTCTCTCTCTGTGTCTCTCATGAATAAATAAATAAAATCTTTATAGATTACATCTAAGCTTTGGACCACATTTACCAAATACCCATTTCTCAGGCATTACTGAGCTCTCTGGTGCAAAGTTAAGTGGGTTCTGGTGCTCATCCATAAGTTGGCTCATCACCTAATGGGGAAAAGACACATGCATAAAGAACTACAATATTATAAAAAATAATTTCATAAAGCACTTTAAACTGATTTAAAATTTTTAAAATTAACCTGATTGGCCAACTTTACAGACATGTGCAAAGTTCCAAGTTGGCAATATATAGACGTGTTAACAGTGTCCTCCTCCAACCCTGCCTTATCACTAAGAGAATACGGACCTTCTCCCCATTAATTTTTGGTGCCCATGCTTAAGGATGCAATGGACCCTGGTGAGGGCCACACTTCAGAGAATAGGGAGGAACTTATTTTGGGTCAGTGCATTGAGTATACCATTGGGAGTCTTGAAAACAACAACAACAACAACAACAACAACAAAAACCCATAGGCTGTACACTGAGCTCTGGAAGCATCATAAAATGCACACAAGGGGGCCACCTGGCACAGCAGCCATGGGACTGGGAAATCTGAGGGAAATGAATTCCACAAATCCAATAGAGGAAACCATCCTATCCAAGACTGCCTTTAGGGGACGCCTGGGTGGCTCAGCAGTTGAATATCTGCCTTCAGCTTAGGTCGTGATCCCAGGGTCCTGGAATCGAGTCCCACATCGGGCTCCCCACCGGGAGCCTGCTTCTCCCTCTGCCCATGTCTCTGCCTCTCTATGTCTCTCATGAAAAAATAAATAGAATCTTTAAAAAAGAACAACAAAAACAAAGACTGCCTTTAGCATCAAACAGCCTAGAAAGTTTCATGTACAACCTCCTGGACAGTGTCACAACCGGTGATGCACTAAGAGGCAAAATTCTCTGAAATCCTTCTCACCTGTTTGCTCCATTCATCACTTTTCTCCTCAGGATGCCTCTCCCCAGAGCAGGAGCTTACACTCTTGCTCGGCCCAAAGGTTGTCCTGTAGGAACCCACACTCTGGCCTTACCTTCCAGGGAAAAAGCTTGCCATTTTGGAGTTCTACTTTTTTTCCAAAAGGCATCATCAGTGGTGAGATACAATTTGGGAACACTGCATATGTCCTAGGATAGCTCACTTGATGTCTTACAGCCTCAGTCTCTCCATCTGTGAAGTGGAACTAATTACTCTTACTTCACAGAGTTGTTTCAAGAGCAAAGAAGAAAACAGGGCTGTGCTTCATAATTCATAACACATTATAATAACAACAATCAATACCAGCACCTAACTTTAATTGAAAGCTAACTATAGACAAGGTACTTTATATGTATTGGTTCATTTATCTTTTTTTGTTAAGATTTTATTTATTTGAGAGAGAGAGAGAGAGAAAGAGAGAGCACAAGCAGCGGGAAGGGCAGAAGGAGAGGGAGAAGCAGGCCTGCTCAGTGGGGAGCACCCTGGGATCATGACCTGAGCTGAAGGCAGATGATTAACTGACTGAGCCACCCAGGCACCCTAGTTTGTTTATTTTCTAAACAACCATGTAAGGCAGGTGCTACTATTATGCCCATTGCTCAGATGAAGACAAAAATCACAGAGAGAATAATAATTTGCCGAAGGTCACACAGAGAAAAGAACAGAGCTGCAATTCAAACCCAGGCAGACTGGCTCCAGAGCCCTTGCTATGTCCCACAGTGTTATAGGGATAGACTATATATTCTGTACTGTAGGCTCTTTGGCTCCCTAACTAGTGCTCATATGTTAGCATTTGTTCATAATTTGGGAAACAAATTCATCCAATAAATTGGCTGCTATTATTACTCCTACATAAAAGGAGTGTATATATATGGAAATTATCTTAGCAAACTTCTTTATTCAACCAAATAATTCTAGTGATGGGACACAAAGTACCAAGAGATGATGAACATAATTTTGGGCAGATGGTACGTTGAGGGGGGTAGTTGTTGGGTCTTTAAATACCCCTTAAAATAGACTCTAATTACTTAAGTATAAGGTCCTAAAAGATTTCTCTTTCACCTCCAAGAAGACTGGTTGTTATAGGCTGAATTGTGTGCCTTCAAAATTAATATGTTGAAGTCCTAATCCCCAGAGCCTCAAGATATGATCATATTTGGAGATAAGGGCTTTATAGAATTAAGTTAAAATAAGGTCATTAGGGTGAGCCTTAATCCAATAGGACTGATGTCCTTGTAAGAAGAGGAAATTTGGACACAGAAACGCACACAGAGGGAAGACAATGAAAAGATGACCATCCATAGGCCAAGGAGAAAGACCTGGAACAGATCCTCCCCTCATGGCCCTTAGAAGAAACCAACACTGCCAATGCCTTGATCTTGGACTTTTAGCCTCCATAACTATGAGAAAATAAATTTCTGTTGTTTAAAACATCCAGTCTATGGTACTTTGCTATGGCAGCTCTAGCAAACTAATGCACCGGTCAAGAAAAAACTGTGTCACTGGGGGCATGAGGCATCAGAGAAAGCACCAGAATGAGTGAAGGAATGGAGGTCCTGCATCTTCACATTCACTTATACCATTTTGTTTGTTCTTCACAGCAAGCCAGCAGTCAAGTATTATTATCCCCCACCTACACGACAGCCCAGCATACATTCCTAAAGTTTTTTCCAGCATGTTGTCCACCTGTCTATACATATCCAATAGTTCCCCGCTGTCCCAAGGGAAAAGTTCAGATTCTTCCCCTGGAGATATCTCATTGATAGGACACAGAACCGAAAACGTACTCTTTCAGGAGCACACATCCACAGCACGGTGGTCAAGGAGAGTTGGGACTCACCTCCCAGAACAAGGAGGATGTTTGGCACCACCTGGGCTGCAAAGGGACAAAAGCCAGATTTCCTACAGGAGAGACTCTCCCCAGTTTCAAGTGAGTAACAGACATATGTACTCGGGAATCCAAAGATTCTCGAACTTCTGGCACTTGCCAATCCTGAGCTGTAGCCCTACTCCAGTGGCCAGATATTCAGCTTTCCCACCCTGATGACTTTGCCTCCAGCTACTCGGAGCCCACTCTGGGGTGAATACTGAATGCTGTAAGGCATGGCTTAGCTCAATCACCATTTTTGTCCTATCTGTGCACCCTGTTTGAATGATCTTTTCTCCTAAGGAGCCGAGAGAGATCTTCAGAGACATTACTTAATTCAGGCCTTTCGAATGGGAGCTGAAGGATGTTATCAGTGTGGTTTGGGAGATGAAGTTACTTTCACAAGAAGATACAGCAAAGAATATCTTTACCTTTCCAGTCAGTCCCAATGACTTGCCCTGATAATTACCACAGAGCCAGAGCCAGTCTTTCTATCCAGAACTCCCTGTTCTGAGTCCATCAGCCTCTGCTTGCCTCTGTCTTGTTGACATAAGAACTCCAGCCTTGAGCCTGGAGATGAAAGAGGAGCCCCATCACCCAGCCAGCAGGCAGGCTCTGTAGTTAGACTCACTGTCCCGCTGTCCTGCTGTCCCACTGTCCCTGCAAGTGGTAAGCCCAACGTGAGCATGACAATCAGGCTGCTGCCTCCCACTAGAACTGTAGATCCCATCTTATTTGCTAGAGAACTGTCAATCTGCTCAGTCCCTGCCACCCTTCTAGTTCTTGCAGCCACATCCCGTCCCTGCCTGATGAATCAAAACGTTCCCGCTGAAACTCCTGCTACCATCCAATTAGATCTTGAGGGTTAAAACACAATCACATTATCACAACTCTGTTCCTAACCCCTCTTGGCCACCACCATTTGGATTGCCTTTCTTCTTGATGACCAGTTCCCCAGCCACTGGTTCACAACCCTGCCTGCATACTGTGATTAAGCAGTTTTTTTGTTTTGTTTTGTTTTGTTTTTAAAGGTCCTAGGTGATTCTGCTGTCCAGTGAAGTCTGAGAACAACCCACAGCCCCTTTCCCTGGTTGAACCTCACTTCCTCACTGGCACAGAGCTGAGGTTCCACCCAGCACAGCATTGGGCTGTACCTAAATAGGTAATATAACGCCAAACTGAGAGAATGAAGGTAAAGGGGCCCCAGCCACCCTAGTAGATTCAAACAGCTGATATGAGAAGGGGATACAGCCGATTGTCAGACATTTGCTACTGTCCTGTAGAAAATGGGTCAGAGCTTCATGTTATATTCAAAAAATGGCATGTAAGGATGCCTGGGCAGCTCAGTGGCTGAGAGACTGCCTTCCGCTCAGAGCGTGATCCCCAGGTCCTGGGATCAAGTCCTGCGTTGGACTCCCCTCAAGAAGGCTGCTTCTCCCTCTGCCTATGTCTCTGCCTCTCTCTGTGTCTCTCATGAATAATAAAATCTTTTTTTTTAAATAATAAAATCTTTTTAAAAGATGGCATGTAGTGAATCATAATTGGTAACCAAAAAACCCGTCATAAATTTAAGGAATCTAAACCACTAATAATGTAAGGCTGATAACCAGAGCAAACCTCTACCAGGGCCCAGCTCACTGCCATGGGTTTCATGACACCCCATGAATGAGTCCTTTCTCCTGAAATGACACAATGGCACTGAGTAACCACATAGAATATTATTAATCAGCAACGTGGGTGGTTTGTTCTGGAAGGCATTTCCTGGGTGGGAGGTTGAATTAGCTGACCTTTAAGATCCTCTTTAGTGCTGACAAGTCTTTGATTCCAGGTGACAAGCCCTGAAGGTTCTAGAGCACGGTAGGGAGGAAGCGACCTGTTGCTCACCTGGGCCACTGTTCTGCTCCACTGAGCTAAACCAAGCCAGGGGGAAAAGAATGTCCTGCTGTTCAGACAATGTCAGAGGGTGGCTTTGTCATTGCTGTAAGACCCGAGCTAACTAGAGACAATCATTCCAGTTCCAGAAAGGCGGGGGTGTGACTCAAAGTGACAACCAGGAGGTCTGTGTGGGTGAGAGGGGCCCTTGTACTCTGGAGGGGATAATTTGTTTCTCTGCCTTGTTTACCGGCTTCCCAGAAAGCCAACATGAAACCGGCAGAGTGAACCATGTAGCACTAGAAATATTTACTTCGGCCTGGCCCACCTTTGCAGAGAGGACCAAATTCTCTCAGACCTTTTGTTACTTCCCACTACCTGATGGTGTCTCGCCTCTCCTAGGCTTGCAGAGCACTGAGATGTATTTTTCTTAGCATGCTGCTTGGTAACATGGTCCTGCACTTATAACTCATCAAGGTGTCTTGGGACAACCAGCCTCCCTGGGGAAGAGCCTCAGACAAGGGATGTGGGATCTTCCCACTCACTAGGAAATCAGAGCAAACGACGTAAGAGTTGGAGAGAGGCACTTAAAAACAAACAAATAAATAAAGGAGTCAGAAGGAACACTTAGTATCATTTATCTCTTTAGAAGAGAAAATCTGGAAACTTGAATTAACTGGAACTAATTAAATTAATTAAAAAGAACTATGTGTCAGTTGGCTGGAGCCTGGTGCCAAGGCCAAAGTCAGACATCTGATCTCCATACAGCTGGTTAGCACCATGCAGGGAGACCAAACTCTGTGAGCACAAACTATGCCCCATCCCCCCATCAAGCGGTCCTCCAACGTCTCATTAATAACGAAGGAATAGTTTGGGAAAATGGTTAACTGTGCTTCTCAAAATGAGTCAGCGTTTATCCAAATATGATCCCCGGTGAAAACGAGGTAAATTCCTTCCCTCCCACCACTGTCTTTGCACTCTGCTTTATGAAAGTGGCCCAGTGCCCCTTCCACCTGAGGTTCTGCTTTGAACTCATGGTCACCAGGGAGTGCCAGGATGGAAGGCTGAGCTGCCCTGTAACCCATCCCACCCCAGAGGTTTCCAAACTAGGCTGTAAAGAGAACCCTCCAGGACTGATTCAGGGGATCCCTCTGACCTTCACCAAGGTACAAGATTCCTCAACAGAGCACTGTTGGCAGTAGGTTGGGATAACTTCTGTCTGGGACTGTCCTGATCATTTCAGCATGTTTTACAGCACTAGCCCCCTCCCCTAAAATGCCAGTAGAGCTCCCCAGTTATATTAGAGAAACCTAACTATGCCCTATTGTTTTCTGAAAGACCTGGGGAAAGAGCGTCAACATTGTCCCCCATAGAGGACCCCTGATAGGACATCCCTGCTCTTATAGGTCTTATCTGTATATGCTTTCTGCCAAAACTTCTTTCAAACAAGTGTTGATGGTTTACAAAATGATTATATGCTGGCCATTGCTCCACCGGAAGCCAGAAACCCCATCAGAGAGCTGATTCCAGGTGCTCACTGGCAGCTGCTCCAATATGGCAGCTGTTCCAGTGATGGGGCATGTACAGCCCTCAGACATGAGCCGATGTCATCCCTAGACCATTCATAAGAAAGAATATCCACTTAATATTGCATTGAAACTCATCTCCCTGTGACTTCTGTCTGCTGGGCCAGAGTCTGACCTTGAAAGGCCATAAAATGTGAATCTGTTACCTCTTCCACAGAGCTGCCCTCTAAATATTTGAAGAAAGCTGCTTTATCTCCCCGATTTAGCAAGCAGCCTGATTCAACTCTTCTTATACAGTTTTATCATTTTTAGATCACTTACTGTGTTTCAGTCACTTTCCTGATGTGATCTTTGATCATCACAAAACCCCATCAGGTAAGCTTATTATCCCAATGTGATGGAGAAAAGCTAAGCAAGCAGCTCGAATCAACACAAGAGTAGAGGGCAGAGCCCATATTGACTTGTTCTCCAGGCCACACTCCTTTTACTACAAGCCTGCCGTTCCCACATCTGACCCCCAGAACACCCTGGGAAGGATGATTTTAAAAATAGAAACACATAGATTCTAAGAGATGTAACAAACTAGAACTAGATGATTCTGATAGAACTAATTCAGAGATCAGCATTTAAAAACTGCTGCCTTGTGTAATATTTGACCTCCTCAACTTTTGAGGTTTCCCTTTTTGGGGGAAGAAACCTTCATTTTTAATGAATCAACATGTGATTCCACGGTGTTACCCAAGTGTGTCCTGACCTGTACACTCCAAAATAGATCCACGCCCTTTCTTACTCTGGGCTGCTGTGCCCCACAATGGATATGGAGTTCACATCCCATCACCCATGACAGTGGGAAGAACCCGGCCCAAGCACAGTCACCACCTATCCTGCCCATGCTGGAGATGCAGCACGGCCACTCACCTCCGATTTTGTCCCTTGGCTTCTTTTCCCCACGCTAGTCTTCGTGGAGCGCATCTCTTAAAAGCAATTAAAATTACACAGTGCCCTGATTTCAATCCTCCTGTAACCATGCTGAATATTTTCCACTTTAAAAAAAATTAAATTTTAATTAAGTTTTTTTTCATCAAAACACCAGTCCTGCTGATAATGTCAGGAAGGTCTGAGAAAGTAATTACGCGCACAATCTGTTTTTGACACACTTCATTCTCCATTGGGACACTTCTTCTGTCTCCTTTACTTCATTAAAAATCCCCTGTTGCCATAGGAAGGCTTGCTTTCTTCCCTATTTACCATAATAGAGATAAAGAACCAGGCTCCCTCCTTCGGTACACAGCAGCAACACCTCCTGCATTGAATGAACACCGTTAGCCACTAGGTTACACAAGGGAGTGTTCATTCTACATTTCCCTTTGTTGTAACCATCCACCGGTGCAGATAACGTGCCAGCCCAGAGTTACCTGAGAACACTTGATGGAGCCCATTATCTATTCCTCTTATCCCTTTCCCAGTGTGATATACTTAGCCATTACATTAAGAAAATACACTAGACTCTCTGATTTCCTGAAGGTAGAAATGACAAAAATGATACCCAGTTATCAACAGACTCAAAATTGTTTCTGTTTGGCATCTGGCAAACCAACACCCATATTTTCTATGCCTGGCTCAAACTCCTTATATTGGTTTCCTAGTGCTGCCATTACAAAATGCCACAAACTGGGTGGCTGAAGAAAAAAGAAAAAGAAAAAATGAAATGAAAAAAAAAAGCCACACAAATAGAAAACATAAAATAAAAAGCACAAAAAAAGGCCAAAAAAAAAACCCCACAAAAACTATAAATAAAAAAAAGCTATACATACACACACACACACACACACACACACACACAACCCTACCAAAAAAAAAAAAAAAAAAGAAAGAAAGAGGGATCCCTGGGTGGCGCAGTGGTTTGGCGCCTGCCTTTGACCCAGGGCGCGATCCTGGAGACCCAGGATCGAATCCCATGTCGGGCTCCCGGTGCATGGAGCCTGCTTCTCCCTCTGCCTGTGTCCCTGCCTCTCCCTCTCTCTGTGTGACTATCATAAATAAATTAAAAAAAAAGAAAGCAAGAAAGCCAGAAAATGATTCCCTCAGTTCTGGAGGCCAGAAGTCTAAAATCAAGGTGTTCACAAGCCCGACAGGGGAATCCTTCCTCACCTCCTCTAGTTTCTGATGGCTCCTGCCAATCCTTGGTTTGCAGAAGCGTTAACTCCCACCTCCGCCTCTCCATCTTCACATGGACTACTTCTCTCTTTTCCATACAGGGAGACCAGTCACTGGATTTAGGGCCCACTTTAAACCCATGATGATTTCACCTTGAGATTCTTAACTAATTATATCCACAAAGATTCTATGTCCAAATAAGGTTCTCTGTGGAAATGAGTTTGGGGAGACATTATTCAACCAACTATACTCATCCAGGCCTTTTGGGGTAGTCCAACAGGAACATGGAAAAATTTGAACCCACAACCAGGAACAGAAAAACCAAGATCCCTGTAGCTAATCCACCAAAGGATAAAGGAGGAGCACCTTGTAATGAAACGAAACTTGCAGGCATGCTTCTTTTTTTTTTGGCTCACATTTCCAACTGGCATAAAGCAAACCACAAAGCCCAAATAAAAAGATTTGAAGATGTGAGCAGTTTAAATTTGGAGACACAGGATCCAAAATTTGTAGACCAGAACTAATTGGCATGAATCATTTTATCATCATTTAATCATCCAGTATAATTATTCCTAACCTATGCCAGCCAGCCACTGGACTGTTACCTCCACTTTTTTTTTTTTTTAAGATTTTATTTATTTGTGAGAGAGAGAGAGAGAGAGAGCGCGTGCACATGCAGGGGGAGTAGCAGAGGTAGAGGGAAAAGCAGGCTGTCCCCTGAGCAGGGAGCCCGATGTGGGGCTCAATCTCAGGACCCCAAGATCACGACCTGAGGCAAAGGTAGACATTTAACCGACTGAACCGCCTAGGTACCCCTGTCACCTCTACTTTTGATCTTTACTTGAACATGAACTTGAATTCTTCTCTGACAATTTGTTTCAGAGTTCAACACCATGGATTTCCAGAAATTTAGGCTCTACTATCATTTGGTCCCAAACTTTCTTTTTAGCTGTATTTCTCATGATTCATGACTCTTCAGTCAGCAGCACTTTTATTAAATACAACTTCTACTTTTTGCTTCAACCTGTTCCCTCCTTCTGGAATGCTCCTTGGTTTTTCTCCTAACTTCTTACCCCATGGGGTGGTTTTAAAACATATTTGCAAAAAAAAAAAAAAAACATATTTGCAAATTCTCCATATTCCTCCCATCAAAAGGAAAACCAATTCCTTTCCTCCAGACATGGTCTATTTTAGTGAGGCACCTCTAATGAACAGAATACAATGGAAAGCAGAAGTGATACTGCATGACTCCTGAGGCTAGGTTATGGAAGATGATGGAACTTCTGCCTGGCTCTCGCTTTACTCATGTGACAGTCACCTTGGAACCCAGACAACCAAACAACCTCAGCCAACAAGCCCAACAGCTACATGGAAAGGTCATGTTTAAGTGTTCTGGCCACAGCCTGAGCTAAGGCTCCAGTTGGCAGCCAGCATCAACTGTCACACATAGAAGTGAGCCAGCTTTCTAATGATTCCAGTCTCCTGCATTCAGGCTACCCCAGTTGACACTGGAGTGAAGCAGAGATCAGCTATTTACACCAATGCCTCCTAAAATTGCAGATTCCTGAGCAAAGCGAATGCTGTTTTAAGCCATAACTGTTGGATGTTTGTTATGCAATATTAGATAACTAGAACATTCTACCTCTAGCCACTTGAGTTTTTAAAAATCCATTCTGGGGCGCCTGCATGGCTTAGTTAAGTGTCTGACTCTTGGTTTTGGCTGAAGTCATGTTGTCAGGATCAGGAGATTAAGCCCTGCATCAGGCTCTGCTGGGCATGGAACCTGCTTAAGATTGTCTCTCTCCCTCTTCCTCTGCCCCTCCCCTACCTCTAAAAAAAGATCCATTTGTTTAGACTATGTAACAAGAGCTTACTTTACAGCACCATATAATAGTTCAAACTCCACTTGTCTAAAAACTCAGCTTGCCCTTCAAAGCTTATTTTATCCTAGTTTTCTACCTAAGTCGATGGTACCGCTGTTCCCCCTACTAAGCAAGCTAGAAACATTAGAGATCATGCCAGCACCCCTCTCTCCCAGACCATATTCAATAACTACCAAGTTCTACTGCTTATGCCTCTTCCACATCTCTAGAATCCATTTGTGGCTCCCTTCTTCACGATGTCTTCCTGAGTTATTGTCACCTTCTACCTGGACCCAACAGTGCTCTAACAGATCTTGCAACCACTCCACTCTAATGGTACTAGAGTGATCTTTGCAAATGATAGATGTATTCCCTCCATTTTTCATGCTTAAAACCCTGCAGTAATTTCCCACTGTTCTTAGGATAAAACTCCTAATTCTTAAGATGGTTGTCAGGTCCTGCATGGTCTGGCCCCTACCTCCCACTCCAGACTCGTCTCACTCTGAGTTCCCCCTTGTTCTTTGGGCTCCATTGCCATGATGCTGATACGCTCTTTCAGCTCTCCCTCACCACCAAGCCTCAGCACCAGCTACTTTATCTGCCTGCAATATGATTCTGCACCCCAGTCCTTATTAAGTTAATCTTTCCTTGTCCTTCAGTCTTCCCTTAAAAATCACTTCTTCATAGAAGCTCTTTGTTCCCAGATAATGTGATTCCTCTATTTTACATCTCACATCACACATTATAGTTGTACGTGTACCTATATGTGTGATTTTTTTTTATTTATAAGTGTCTCCTCTACTAACCTCCACTTGAAGACGGCAGGAGCAATGTCTTCTTTTGCTCTCCACTATTCCTAGTTCTTACCCACATACTGTGTGCACAACAGATATTTGCTGAGTGACTGAACTATTTCTCCTCTATCTTTAAATCTAGCATAATACCTTGCTCCAAATAGATTTTCAATAAATTATGAATAAATGAAGAGTGCTATTTCAAGTCATTCCAAAGGGTTCTTGTATCATAAAAGGCTTAGAAGAGCTTCAAGGCTCAAAAATACAACCATCTTGTAATCTGTGGATTCAAAAAAAGAGAATGTTCTATGGGTCTGGCAAGGTCCACTAGAAGAAAGGGGCTGAAAAATAGAAGATGTAACTCTGTAAACTTTTCATTATAGCCTTAGTTTTTTTTGTCAGTTATGACTCCCAAACTTTGTTGAGTGGGCAGTAATTGAAAATAACACTAAAGAGAAAGAAATGGAAAGAAAGTAGTCTCGTGATCCACGCAATTGAGACCAGTTTAAATCAATTTACTATGTAAGTTTTCTCTAAATTTTTTTTTAGTATGATTGACACAAAATGTTACATTAGTTTCAGGTTTACAACATAGTGATTGGACAAGTTTATATATACTGGGCTTTGATCCCTGCAAGTGTAGCTGCCATCTGTGACAATATCATTGACTATATTCCTTATGCTGTGCTGTGCCTTTCATTCTCATGACTTCTTCATTCCATAACTGAAAGCCTCCCTCTCCCCTTCACCCATTTTGCCCAACCACCCCCCCTCCCAGCTCCAACCAGCAACCATCACTAATTTTTCTCTAATTTTTGTGGATAAAGGTTTTTTAGACTAAAAACACCAAGAAGCATGATGACTTTCTAAACACATAATAGCTAAATGATCTGGTCATAGGATGTCATTGGCTCAAGATTCAGAAATGATTTCTCAGTTTTGTCAGTATCTCATTCATGATTTTGAGATTCTCCAAAGATGAATCCAGTTGCTTCTTCCATTCATCTTCTTTACCTCACATCTCTAAAAGTCCTATGATTTAGGGGCACTCTGGGTGGCTCAGTTGGTTGAATGTCTGACTCTTGATTTTAGCTCAGGTCTTGATCTCAGGATCATGAGTTCAAGCCCTACACTGGGCTCCATACTGGACATGGAGTCTACTTTAAAAAAAAAAAAAGTCCTGTGACTGAGATGCCACTTACTAATCTGATATTATCTTGGTTTTAATCTGATTGCAATAAATATCATTGACATTAAAGCATTATCTTTCTTGTGTTACTTTTTGTTGGTATATATTGCTGAGAAAAAAGTGTGACTTAATCTAAACAAACCATCAAAATAACTCTAAATAAGTTGGATATTTGAGATACAAAGTCAAAAATAATCAGATATTGGACCTTAAAGACAGGTTTTGACAGGAGAAAAGTCATGAAAGGCTGAATTTTCCCTTAGCTCAGAAACCACTGTCCATTTTGCTGAAGGGCTCATTGCTTTCATCTTGGGATGAAAGCTAATCGCTCCCCCAAAAGTCATTAATTGTTGGCAAATGGGCCATTTCAGATCTGATGACCTGCAATGCTTATAACCCTTCATTTCCAACCTGAACAGCAAAAGACCAGAAGTCTCTCATGCACAATTCTGCAACAGACATTAATGTTATTTAATCAACAACCGATCAAATAAAAGGCAAATGGAAGGCAGGGAGGAATAACAAAGCTAGAAGAAAATTTTCTTCTTTATTCAGACTTCTATTTCTTCCTGTACCTCATCATGGTCTTTTTTTTTTTTTTTTTTTTTTTTTTTATTGGTGTTCAATTTACTAACATACAGAATAACACCCAGTGCCCGTCACCCATTCACTCCCACCCCCCGCCCTCCTCCCCTTCTACCACCCCTAGTTCGTTTCCCAGAGTTAGCAGTCTTTATGTTCTGTCTCCCTTTCTGATATTTCCCACACATTTCTTCTCCCTTCCCTTATTTTCCCTTTCACTATTATTTATATTCCCCAAATGAATGAGAACATATAATGTTTGTCCTTCTCCGACTGACTTACTTCACTCAGCATAATACCCTCCAGTTCCATCCACGTTGAAGCAAATGGTGGGTATTTGTCATTTCTAATAGCTGAGTAATATTCCATTGTATACATAAACCACATCTTCTTTATCCATTCATCTTTCGTTGGACACCGAGGCTCCTTCCACAGTTTGGCTATCGTGGCCATTGCTGCTAGAAACATCGGGGTGCAGGTGTCCCAGCGTTTCATTGCATTTGTATCTTTGGGGTAAATCCCCAACAGTGCAATTGCTGGGTCGTAGGGCAGGTATATTTTTAACTGTTTGAGGAACCTCCACACAGTTTTCCACAGTGGCTGCACCAGTTCACATTCCCACCAACAGTGTAAGAGGGTTCCCTTTTCTCCACATCCTCTCCAACATTTGTTGTTTCCTGCCTTGTTAATTTTTCCCATTCTCACTGGTGTGAGGTGGTATCTCATTGTGGTTTTGATTTGTATTTCCCTGATGGCAAGTGATGCAGAGCATTTTCTCATGTGCATGTTGGCCATGTCTATGTCTTCTTCTGTGAGATTTCTGTTCATGTCTTTTGCCCATTTCATGATTGGATTGTTTGTTTCTTTGGTGTTGAGTTTAATAAGTTCTTTATAGATCTTGGAAACTAGCCCTTTATCTGATATGTCATTTGCAAATATCTTCTCCCATTCTGTAGGTTGTCTTTGAGTTTTGTTGACTGTATCCTTTGCTGTGCAAAAGCTTCTTATCTTGATGAAGTCCCAATAGTTCATTTTTGCTTTTGTTTCTTTTGCCTTCGTGGATGTATCTTGCAAGAAGTTACTATGGCCGAGTTCAAAAAGGGTGTTGCCTGTGTTCTTCTCTAGGATTTTGATGGAATCTTGTCTCACATTTAGATCTTTCATCCATTTTGAGTTTATCTTTGTGTATGGTGCAAGAGAGTGGTCTAGTTTCATTCTTCTGCATGTGGATGTCCAATTTTCCCAGCACCATTTATTGAAGAGACTGTCTTTCTTCCAATGGATAGTCTTTCCTCCTTTATCGAATATTAGTTGCCCATAAAGTTCAGGGTCCACTTCTGGATTCTCTATTCTGTTCCACTGATCTATGTGTCTGTTTTTGTGCCAGTACCACACTGTCTTGATGACCACAGCTTTGTAGTACAACCTGAAATCTGGCATTGTGATGCCCCCAGATATGGTTTTCTTTTTTAAAATTCCCCTGGCTATTCGGGGTCTTTTCTGATTCCACACAAATCTTAAAATAATTTGTTCTAACTCTCTGAAGAAAGTCCATGGTATTTTGATAGGGATTGCATTAAACGTGTATATTGCCCTGGGTAACATTGACATTTTCACAATATTAATTCTGCCAATCCATGAGCATGGAATATTTTTCCATCTCTTTGTGTCTTCCTCAATTTCTTTCAGAAGTGTTCTATAGTTTTGAGGGTATAGATCCTTTACATCTTTGGTGAGGTTTATTCCTAGGTATCTTATGCTTTTGGGTGCAATTGTAAACGGGATTGACTCCTTAATTTCTCTTTCTTCAGTCTCATTGTTAGTGTATAGAAATGCCACTGACTTCTGGGCATTGATTTTGTATCCTGCCACGCTACCGAATTGCTGTATGAGTTCTAGCAATCTTGGGGTGGAGACTTTTGGGTTTTCTATGTAGAGTATCATGTCATCGGCGAAGAGGGAGAGTTTGACTTCTTCTTTGCCAATTTGAATGCCTTTAATGTCTTTTTGTTGTCTGATTGCTGAGGCTAGGACTTCCAGTACTATGTTGAATAGCAGTGGTGAGAGTGGACATCCCTGTCTTGTTCCTGATCTTAGGGGAAAGGCTCCCAGTGCTTCCCCATTGAGAATGATATTTGCTGTGGGCTTTTCATAGATGGCTTTTAAGATGTCGAGGAATGTTCCCTCTATCCCTACACTCTGAAGAGTTTTGATCAGGAATGGATGCTGTATTTTGTCAAATGCTTTCTCTGCATCCAATGAGAGGATCATATGGTTCTTGGTTTTTCTCTTGCTGATATGATGAATCACATTGATTGTTTTACGGGTGTTGAACCAGCCTTGTGTCCCAGGGATAAATCCTACTTGGTCATGGTGAATAATTTTCTTAATGTACTGTTGAATCCTATTGGCCAGTATCTTGTTGAGAATTTTTGCATCCATGTTCATCAGGGATATTGGTCTGTAATTCTCCTTTTTGGCGGGGTCTTTGTCTGGCTTTGGAATTAAGGTGATGCTGGCTTCATAGAACGAATTTGGAAGTACTCCATCTCTTTCTATCTTTCCAAACAGCTTTAGGAGAATAGGTATGGTTTCTTCTTTAAACGTTTGATAAAATTCTCCTGGGAAGCCATCTGGCCCTGGACTCTTGTGTCTTGGGAGGTTTTTGATGACTGCTTCAATTTCCTCCCTGGTTATTGGCCTGTTCAGGTTTTCTATTTCTTCCTGTTCCAGTTTTGGTAGTTTGTGGCTTTCCAGGAATGCGTCCATTTCTTCTAGATTGCCTAATTTATTGGCGTATAGCTGTTCATAATAGGTTTTTAAAATCGTTTGTATTTCCTTGGTGTTGGTAGTGATCTCTCCTTTCTCATTCATGATTTTATTAATTTGAGTCTTCTCTCTCTTCTTTTTAATAAGGCTGGCTAATGGTTTATCTATCTTATTAATTCTTTCAAAGAACCAACTCCTGGTTCTGTTGATCTGTTCCACAGTTCTTCTGGTCTCAATTTCGTTGAGTTCTGCTCGAATCTTTATTAGCTCCCTTCTTCTCTTGGGTGTAGGATCTATTTGCTGTTTTTTCTCTAGCTCCTTTATGTGTAAGGTTAGCTTTTGTATTTGAGTTCTTTCCAGTTTTTGAATGGATGCTTGTATTGCGATGTATTTCCCCCTTAGGACTGCTTTTGCTGCATCCCAAAGATTTTGAACGGTTGTATCTTCATTCTCATTAGTTTCCATGAATCTTTTTAATTCTTCCTTAATTTCCTGGTTGACCCTTTTATCTTTTAGCAGGATGGTCCTTAACCTCCATGTGTTTGAGGTCCTTCCAAACTTCTTGTTGTGATTTAGTTCTAATTTCAAGGCATTATGGTCCGAGAATATGCAGGGGACAATCCCAATCTTTTGGTATCGGTTCAGACCCGATTTGTGACCCAATATGTGGTCTATTCTGGAGAAAGTTCCATGTGCGCTTGAGAAGAATGTGTATTCAGTTGAGTTTGGATGTAAAGTTCTGTAGATATCTGTGAAATCCATCTGGTCCAGTGTATCATTTAAAGCTCTCGTTTCTTTGGAGATGTTTTGCTTAGAAGACCTATCGAGTATAGAAAGAGCTAGATTGAAGTCACCAAGTATAAGTGTATTATTATCTAAGTATTTCTTCACTTTGGTTAATAATTGATTTATATATTTGGCAGCTCCCACATTTGGAGCATATATATTGAGGATTGTTAAGTCCTCTTGTTGAATAGATCCTTTAAGTATGATATAGTGTCCCTCTTCATCTCTCACTACAGTCTTTGGGGTAAATTTTAGTTTATCTGATATAAGGATGGCTACCCCTGCTTTCTTTTGAGGACCATTCGAATGGTAAATGGTTCTCCAACCTTTTATTTTCAGGCTGTAGGTGTCCTTCTGTCTAAAATGAGTCTCTTGTAGACAGCAAATAGATGGGTCCTGCTTTTTTATCCAGTCTGAAACCCTGCGCCTTTTGATGGGGTCATTAAGCCCGTTCACATTCAGAGTTACTATTGAGAGATATGAGTTTAGTGTCATCATGATATCTATTCAGTCTTTGTTTTTGTGGACTGTTCCACTGAACTTCTTCTTAAAGGGGAATTTTAAGAGGCCCCCTTAAAATTTCTTGCAGAGCTGGTTTGGAGGTCACATATTCTTTTAGTTGCTGCCTGTCTTGGAAGCTCTTTATCTCTCCTTCCATTTTGAATGAGAGCCTTGCTGGATAAAGTATTCTTGGTTGCATGTTCTTTTCATTTAGGACCCTGAATATATCCTGCCAGCCCTTTCTGGCCTGCCAGGTCTCTGTGGAGAGGTCTGCTGTTACCCTAATACTCCTCCCCATAAAAGTCAGGGATTTCTTGTCTCTTGCTGCTTTAAGGATCTTCTCCTTATCTTTGGAATTTGCAAGCTTCACAATTAAATGTCGAGGTGTTGAACGGTTTTTATTGATTTTAGGGGGGGATCTCTCTATTTCCTGGATCTGAATGCCTGTTTCCCTTCCCAGATTAGGAAAGTTTTCAGCTAGAATTTGTTCAAATACATATTCTGGCCCTCTGTCCCTTTCGGCGCCCTCGGGAACCCCAATTAAACGTAGGTTTTTCTTCCTCAGGCTGTCGTTTATTTCCCTTAATCTATCTTCATGGTCTTTTAATTGTTTGTCTCTTTTTTCCTCAGTTTCCCTCTTTGCCGTCAACTTGTCTTCTAGGTCACTCACTCGTTCTTCCACCTCGTTAACCCTCGTCGTTAGGACTTCTAGTTTGGATTGCATCTCATTCAATTGGTTTTTAATTTCTGCCTGATTAGCTCTAAATTCTGCAGTCATGAAGTCTCTTGAGTCCTTTATACTTTTTTCTAGAGCCACCAGTAGCTGTATAATAGTGCTTCTGAATTGGCTTTCTGACATTGAATTGTAATCCAGATTTTGTAACTCTGTGGGAGAGAGGACTGTTTCTGATTCTTTCTTTTGAGGTGAGGTTTTCCTTCTAGTCATTTTGCTCAGTGCAGAGTGGCCAAAAGCAAGTTGTATTGGGAAAAAGAGAAAAAGAGAGGAGAGAAAGAAGGAAAGAAAAGAGAAAGAGAAAAAAAAAGGGGGAGGAAAAAGAAAAAAAAACGAAAAAAAAAAAGAAGAAAAAGAGAAAGAAAAAGAAAGGAGAAAAAAAGGGGGTGGGGGAAGGAAACAAATCAAAAAGCAAAACAAAACAAAAACAAAAACAAAAACAAAAACAAACAAACAAAAAAAGAACCACCGGGGAGTATCTTCTGATTCTGTGTACTTTAAGTCCCTTGGCTTCTCCTGGAAGTTGTCCGTCTAGCTGGTGTTCTGGGGGAGGGGCCTGTTGTGCTGATTTTCAGGTGTGAGCAGTTGGGGGAGCTGCTGTGCCCCTGCCTGGTGCAGGGCTCGGTGGGGGTTGTTTACCCCGTGAGGCCGCAGGAGGAACAGCCCCAGTGGCGGGGCAGCTCTGGAAACCTGGAGTCAGCTCCGGCAGGAACTCCTTCTGCAGGGCCTGGAGGCTCCGGGGCGGGGCCGCTGATGTGCTCAGCTGGGGCAGGAGCGTCCTTGCTGTCCTGGGCCCTCCCGGCCTCTGCCTGTCCCGGGGGAGGCCGGATCCTGGGCTGTGTCCCGGCGCCCTGTGCTCCGGAGCCTGCGCTGGTGGATTCGCGCTCCCGGGCCGCGCAGCCCCCTCCGCGGAGCTGCCGCCCGAGCCCCTCCGAGCTGCTCCTGGAACCGCGCAGCCCCCTCCGCACGGAGCCTCTTCCTCTGCCCGAGCCCCTCCGAGCTGCTCCCGGGGCCGCGCAGCCCCCTCCGCGGAGCCGCCCCCGAGCCCCTTCAGCTGCTCCGGGTCCCGCCGGGTCCCACCGTGCGCGCTGCAGCCCTTAGGGAGCTCGGCGCACTCTCCTGGGCGCGCAGTTGCTCTGTTACTGTCCCCGGGAGCCCGAGGGCATCCCCGCCCTCCTGGTCCTGCTCCACCTCCCCGCGAGCCCCTTTCCGCCCGGGAAGGTCGGTGCAGCTCCTGCGTCTCCGGGACGGGGCTCTCCTGTCCTGGGGACACTCGCCCCGGCCTCAGCCCGGCTCCTCGCGGGCCCCTCCCCCTTGGAGGCCTTTGTTCCTTTACTTCTTTTTCCCCGTCTTCCTACCTTGATAGATGCGCGAACTCTTCTCACTGTAGCATTCCAGCTGGTCTCTCTTTAAATCTCAGGCCGAATTCATAGATTTTCAGGATAATTTGAAGGTTTTCTAGGTAGTTTGGTGGAGACAGGTGATTTGGAGACCCTGCTCTTCCGCCATCTTGCTCCTCCTCATCATGGTCTTTAAGAGCTCTTTCTCTACTACCTGCCTCTCACCCAATGGCCATTGATGACAGCAGGAGCTTTGCTCTGAGAAGTGGGAAAGGAGGATTCCTGCAAATGCTATTAATTTATATTGATTAGTATCCATCTGAGATTGTGTTGGCTCTTATTTTAGAGTGACAGTCTTCAAGGCTCCTCAATTTATGAGCTTCTTTTGCTCATAAGTTAAAGGACCCCCTTAAATCATCTGCCCTAGCACCTGCTCTCAACTGTCACTACTAAATAAAGCCTTACCTGTGTGAAAAAGAGGAATGGAAGCATCCTTGAAAATGAAATGGAAACTGATTCTTGAGGGAACAAAACATGGACCAGGTTATATTATGAGACCATAGCTATAAAGACTAGTATATGAAGAGCTGGAATTCAGGGCCCTACCTGGCCATCAGCAAATGGCTGATGACTCCCCTGGAAGAAAGAGCCCCTCCCTTCAAACCAGCTAATATGCCATTGTCCTTAATTCCCATTGATTTACATTAGAGAAATGCATGAAACAGATGGAGGTGATCTCAGAGACCCTTGGGACTTCCTCTGAGTGATTTTCATGCCAGCCTAGTGAAGCAATGACGCAGAAAAGGGGACTGCATCAGTATATTTTAATCACTGAAAAGTTTTCATTTATAATTCATAGGTACTCAGCCTACTTGGGATGCCTTATTAAAAAGGATGTCATTTTTATTTTTTACCTCTTTGTGACCACAGGGAAAGAGAAACCTCTCAAATGTGGTATAAGAATAAATTGTTACCAAAATAGAAGCCGGTGCCCACTAATTACAGTGCTATCCAACCAGCATTTATAAAATCATCATCATCACCATATGAAGAGAGGAACATGCAATTTAGGTTTAAGCTTGTACAATTAACAGGTTCTTAAAAACTCAGCACCATAACAGTAACTATCTGATGACTGCTAAATATACCAATTCTTCTCTCTCAAAAAGTCCTGGCTGAGTGGCTCCTCGAAGTAGGGAAGTTAATAGTAGGGATCAAGAGAGGAACACCAGAGGAGAAAAAGTTACTTCAATATATACTTAATGGATGCCACACTGTTAACAAGCATTTACTTAGGGCCCAGTATGGTAGTAGATATTTGAGAGGATTTTTTTTCAGTGTAAAATACATAGTCTAGGAATGTAATTTGATAAGGAAGTGTATGGAACATGGTACTGGAAGTTATTTCTGGTACTAAAGTGTACTCTGAGTCCCAAGATCCTGTGCAGGGCAAACAAAGATGTGTTTAGGGCTGATGCCACATGCTGTAGGAATCCAGGTGAAGAAATGACGGGCTTCCAGAAGTACACCCTTCAGACATCTTTGTAGAGTATGAGAAGTCACCTGGAGTAAAGAACTTTGGCCTTGTGCCCTTCCTCATTGTCCAGTGGAGGACAAGCTCGAGGAGAATCATGAGGATGACAACTGAGACTTAGCAGAGATGTATGTCTCTCTGCAGCTTTTGAAAGCCTAAGATATTGCCTAGAGAATCAACTCCTGCAAAAAGGGGTGGGAACTCAGAATTGTCCCTGCAGGCCCACTGGGCACTGTGACTGCCCAGTGACCTGGGAGACAGTTGAGAATCATCAGAGACTGACAGACACAGCAGCTCGAGTGCTGCACGCTGAGGACAGAGATAACCTTGGGGAAGCTGAGGATACTTATTCCTAAAACCGGTCCTCAGGGTGATGGAATCTCCATGAAGACAGGAGTTCCTGAGTCACAGATGAGTGGTCAAAATGGGGGTCAGAGCACTAAAGACCTGTGTTAACACTCTTTAGCTAGGTGTTGTTCCCTTCATGTGCCATGTCATGGTCTGCTGAGTGAGGGAATGGCTACGGAAACTTCACGCGAGGACTGTGATCAAACAGACTCAGAATACACCAGATGCTTGCTTATGATGTGAATGGAGAAGGACAGGTCTTTACCTCACAGTATTTACCATCTACACATAACAGTAAATAGTAATGTTCAAATAGAGTTTTTTATGTCTTGAGAAGAATGCCTGCACATTTTACAAAGAAAGAGTTAGAATGGTCAAATAACCCCTCTCAAGTCAAAGGAAAGGCAGCTGGGGTGTAGTCCATGCCTAAGAATGAAGGATTAAGGTGGGTCTGCCAGCAGTCCACTGCAAAAAGCCTGAAAATCCTGTGCCTCGCTCACCTCTTTCCCCAGGCCCAGCCTGCTCAGGAGCCCAGCTGAAAACTCTCAGGTGAAGACAAGAAGCCAGCACAAACAGCCACTCTGGAAAGGATCAAATCCAAATGTGATCTCAGATGATGGTTACATGCTGGCTAATGTATTGAGAATGTTTTAGTGCTGGTGTGAGTTTTGAGAAATCCTGTTTTAATTTTGAAATGGACTTCTGTTAACATTTCTAATGATGCTTTTGGAAATCATGTCTGCCCTTTTTACTGTAACAATCCCATAGTCATCAGCTCCTTTCCCTCCTCCTTCCTTAACCCTCTAAATATAGGGGAAACAGCCTGGCTCACTAGGCTGTGGAAGAGCCTCTCTGCCATCACTCTGATGCTATCACCAGCTCACCACCAATTAGTATTTTGTGTCAATTCCATGTCATTAACTACAGTTTTCTTAGAAAAAGGTGCCAGCCAGTCATGTCACACCCAGAGCATTGGTGAGAAAGCACTAATTAAATATGATTATAAAGCCTTTTTCAACTATAAAGATTTGCCATATAAAAGCTGAAATGACAATAGGAGTATGTATAGCTGCTTTTCTGCCTGCAAAAGATCTTACCCAGCATTCAAGCCAAATGTGAATCTAATTTGCTTTTCAAGAAGCTATTATAGCCATTGTTACCCACGAAGTGTCGCTCTACCTTGTGCAAAGATCATGCCCATTCCAGTGAGAAGCAGTTCAGCATGGAGGTCAGATGGTCACCAGTAAATGATCACATGGGCCAAATCCATAGAGAAATGTCAGGACCTTTTTAACTAGCAATCGACAAGAGAATTTCTAATCTTTACTTCGGAATGACTTGGTGGCATTTACAACTCTTAATGGTTTCTTTAACAAGTCTCATGGAAGTGAAATAACAGAGTCAAATGAGGAAAAAAAAGTCTGACCATTTTTTATGTGATTTTAAAATTTTTTATTTAAATATGCAAGTGTAGGCACAGAATACCAAGTGGTGGAAAATAATCTGCCTGAGAAATGTGAAATATTCTCATAATAGATGTTAACTATTTAAGTGTTTGGGCTTCTAATATTTTATTCAATATTTTTATATTATTTGATGCTTTTTCTCCTTACCATGAACTTTCCTAGTTCCTTTTATTAAATGAATAGATGGAAAACATAAACCTTTGGAGCTTAGCTAAAACTCTATCATGAGCTTTATTTCCTTATATTTTAATGCTCAGAGCCAACACAGTATTTCTTTTTCTTTGTTTTCTGCTTATTAAACTCAAACCAAAATAATCATGCTTTTCCACATGGAACAAGTTTTCACCATAAAAGTTAAATTAACAGTGATTCATATGGAGTATGGATGTCTCTAAACTGCCTGAGCAGAAGGTACGTTATGCCAGGTGACTAAGCAAAACCACACTGCATTATGTGACTGAATTATACAGGGTCATTGGTTGTGAGCAACAGAAGTTCGGTCTGGCTACCTTAAGCAGAAAAGAAATGTGTTGAAAGAACACTGAAAAAGAGAGCTAATTGAAGTGTTAGAAAACCAGGCAGAAAAAAAGAAAAGAAAAGAAAAGAAAAGAAAAGAAAAGAAAAGAAAAGAAAAGAAAAGAAAAGAAAAGAAAAGAAAAGAAAAGAAAACCAGGCAGAAACCAAGGGTGGCTGCCCCAGGAGCTACCTATATGAGGTCTGGTGGATGGCAGCAGCACACTGGATGCCAGGCTGCTTCTCTCACTGCCTGTCAACATGGCTGCCTTAAGAACTTTCTCAAGCGTCCTTTGATCTCTACAGCATGTCCCCCAGCTCCCAAGTGCAGCAGAAGAGACCAACTGGCCATGCCTAAGTCACCACGTACCCCTGCTCTCACTGCCAGGGAGCAGGGAGACAGTCTCCAGCCATTTCAGTGTATGACACAGAAGAACCACCCCTCCAAAAGAAGAGAAACAAAGGTAAAGACCCACTACAATAAAGTATGTTTCCATCAGGAATGATGCAAAGGAAGAGTGATGAGGACATTACTCCTCCTCTCAGTGTACTCACGATGTCCATTTTGTGACATTTTGTGCTGCTGGAAAGGCATCAAACTTCACCCCCATGGAAGTCTTTATCCATTTTGCACTTGCATTCTGGTCTCCATAATGGGCGACAGAACTCACTTTCTCATTCAGGGCATCTAGCAGGCCCTTGCATCTGAGGATTCCATATCTGTGTCACCTTCTTTTTAAGATTTAATTATTTTTTTTTTACTTGAGAGAGAGGTAGCGAGCAAGCAGGGGGAGGGGCACAGGCAGAGGGAGAGAACCTCAAGCAGACTCCGCACTGAGCATAGAGCCCAACATGAGCTCAATCTCACAACCCTGAGATAAAGACTTGAGCCAAAACCAAGAGTCTGACACTTAAATGGACTGAGTCACCCAGGTGCCCCTGTATCTGTGCCTTCTATTCTTACAGTATCAACTTTATAATACTGTTAATATCTACCATATAGGGCTGCAGAAAGGATTATACAAAACAATATATACATAAGGCTCCTGGCACAAATGGGAATAAAACCACTGAGGAAATCCAGCTTGACACCTGGTGGTTGCCACCCAGTTTGTAGTACTTGAGAATCTAGGGATTCTCTCAAGTTTCAGGATGTTTCTCACTAACATCCATGAGGTACGGCAATCCCAATGGCTTTTATTTTACTGAAAAGCATGCAAGGGCAGGGGTGGATAAAGAAAAGGTATTAAAGCAAGGCTGGAATGTAAGCACAAGAAAAGTAATAGTCTAAGGCATCCTTTTTCTATTTCACTTAGAATTTAATGGGATAATACCTCCCAAGGAACTAGGTTCTCAACTCAGCATGTAAGGAAAGCAATTACATTAATACAACTGAGTGTATGATAATCCACTGAAGTGACAATTTCACAGGCAGCATATTCCAATGAACAGAGCAAAAGAAAAAAAATGTTCAAAGGCTGCTATCCCAAAGAAGCTTGGCAAGTCTCTTTACTTCCTTATATCTCAGCTGTCTTAGAGTTAAGAAATATTTTATTGAACACCTAACATAAACTATAGACTTGCTCTATACTATGGATACAAGGTCAGTTTTTTCTTTGTAGTTAGCAGTACAGAGACTGCCTCTCCTTTTGGGGATAGTGAGTCCATGAATTACATCCACCCAGAGTGCAATATAATTCCTCCAGAGAAAGGTTGTGTCAATATACTGCAGCTGTGATCTGGGAAGACAGGCCTACTCGGTCAGGGGAGGAGGCAGCACCAGCAAAGCAGGATTTAGAGAAGAGAAATATGTGCCAGAAAAATGATGCAATGAATTTCCTTGCATTCAATCTCAAACACATACCACTGTCCAAATTAAGATACTCAGGAACAATAAGAAAGTTGAGATCATGCAAAAATGTTCTAGCTAGGTGTTTCCTTGATTCCTCCTCCTCTTTCTATTTCAACAGTAGGGTGAAGCCTAAACACTTAAGACATCCTACTATTCAGGAAAATAGATGTGTTATTTTAATAACCCTCTTAAAATGGCAGTATATAACCATCTGTTATGAACCCTTGCAGTCCTGCATTCTCCACTCTTCTCTGAATATCAATATTGCAAAAGCCACCCACCCATCCACCCACCCCCCAAAAAAATATCGGGGGAAGAGGAAGAGAGAGAAGTTTGGCAGGGAAAAAAAGTATTAGGCTGCTCAGAACGCGTTTATGTTAACTATTTCCCACCTCTTTCTCGTGTCATAAACAGCTCTGAAAGTGGGGACAAATTTATTAAATACAGAAGACATTTCAGAAAGTGGTGGATATAGAACAGAGGAAAAAGAGGACTCAGTTAAGTTTAGATCTGGAAGGGAGCTTGCTGATAATCCCAGCCTCACATTTCACAGCTGAGAAAACTGAGGCCCATGTCCTTAGCTGAACCCCAGAGTAGCATCAAATGAGAGTCTGTGCCAGGTCTAGAACCAAGTGAATCTCCTGCCCCATAGGCCAGGAAGTTCTTCAAGATACCAAGAGCCCATGAAGTTTATCACAAGAAGAAATACTGAAGGCCAAAGTTTTTGTGACATTGTGTTAAATGCCATAAAGAGAATTACAAGACACTGATCCTACCCCAGTGGTTGATGAAGTCAAGGTATAAGATAGTAACTCAACTACTGCACATGTACAAGAAACACAGGCAAAAAATTTAAACTAGTTTTCAAACATGTAGGAAGCATACTAAATGGCACATTCCTGCTTCAATTTGTGGCCCCAGAGATCTAATTAATGAGTAAGTCTATGCACATAGAACGAGGGAAGACTGAAATGCCTCTGTTGGATTAACTCTGAAGCCCCAACACTGAAATATTAGCATAGCATTCCAGGCAATCCTAGAACAACTATGTGTTGTCTTTCTTGAAAGGAGTTATGCGGCATTGGCCACTACCTATGAAGAGAGACTTATGGACCAAATAGAGACAAGAACCTGAATGGATGTGGGAGGGGGGTGTAGAAACAGGTGATACCTATCCTTCTAGATACAGCCAACACATTCAGAGGTAACTAGGTGCAGCAGGAAATCACCAGAGAGCTTCAATAAATAAGTAATCCAGTCAAAGCTGACAATGGGATAAAAATATTGGCAGCAATATACTTAGGGGGTTGATGGAAATTGTTAGAAACCAGCGTAGAATAATCTAGGCAAGAGAAGACTAGCTGCTAGGAATGCCAAATGGGCTTCATTTTGAATAACAGCTTCAATCAATTGACATAGTGGTAACTTAGAGTTCTGTGTTGAGAAAAATGCTAAGCCAAGAAAGAGGATTATCATCTTCCATAGAGAAACACACTTCCACAAAGTCTACATCATAACATTACTGGTAAGTGTAGAAAACAGACTGAATATGAATGATGTTCTCCATAAAGCAGTAATATGATGTGTCCACCAATCACATAAGAGTATGTCCTTTGCTTTGAGAGATGAGTAGACTACTTACCATAATAGACAAGCTTGGTTCATGGCAGAAGGTGATCAGAGAAAGTAGTGGAGTCACACAAATTTAGGGACTTACCTGATACTGAAGAATAGGTAATATCAGTTATGTCTATCAATTCACACACTGGGGTACCCTAATATATAGTATCTTCCTATCCTCTGAATGGAGGAAACACTGGAAAAGGCATATGTATAAGGCATGGGCTTTCAAAGAGAAGGGGGTTACTGCAAGCCTGAGAGAGGGGAAGTCTAGTAAATTCTCTGAAGGAGAGAAGCAGGAAGTATTAACAGACTTCATTGGTCAGCATGGTCAGCATCTACTGATCTTCCTGCTAAAGTCTAAGGGTCCCCTTTTCCACATACAGCAAAGAGTCCCTAATGGGAAATTCTAGACTCCTTCAGCAACTCAGTTCTAGGATTGGAGCAGAATAGAGTACATCTTTAAATTCATAAAACATAAAAGAGTAGATGAAAGAGGGCAAAAAATTGCAAGTATTGGAAATATTGAAAAGCTAGTAAGGTAAATAAAAGGTATGGCGGTGAAACATCATGAAAGATCTTGAAATTCAGATGAAATAAATGCAGCTAGTGTTGGAGCCAAAAATCAATCTTTCAAGGTGATGTAGGAACAGATAAATGGGTGCAATCATGACTCAATAAGAAAAAAAAAAAAACATGTCATTTCTCCTTCTGCCATATTTCCTTGGTCTTCCAGATTCCTTCTAAGAAGAAGCCAACCCTGTACATTTAAAGTCAGTCTCATTTTAAATAAAACATGGCTTTAAAAATAAACCACAGGCATATAAATGCTGAGTGGAGCACCTTTCCTTTAGTTCAATGCCAAACACCTTTGCACTAAATACTAGCAAAACGCTACTGAAGATACCAAGATCAATGAAGCCAAGTCACCATCCTAAAAGAATCCATCAGAAGCTGATAGTGCAGATTGTGTCTGGCAGAGAAAAGACTATAAACAAAATATGTCCAGCTTCTACACCTCTGCCTGCTGATGTATTAACAAAGCTTAGAGAACATTTAACAAGTCATAGTCAAATAATTCTTCAAAATGGCTGAATCTCTCAATTGTCCACAGGAAAAAGAGTGTGAAGCAGAAATAGAGCCACAGAATGATGTACACAACAAATATAGAGAATATACACTAAATGAGGATTGTCTTCATTCTTTGAAACACCAGGACCAAAAACACCTATACATATTCAATACCTAATTAAAATAATTGAATAAACAAATGAAGGCAACCATTCCAACCACCCAGTTGCTCATCTTACCAATAGGTAAGATGGATAAACAAAGGGCTACAAGACAATATCTGAAAAGCTGTAATATAGCTGTGTAGAAAATCACACAGCTGGGTGGTGCTGAGTGGTTCAGTCAGTTGGGCATCTGCCTTCAGCTTAGGTAATGATCCTGGGGTCCTGGGATCAAGTCTTGAGTTGAGTTCCCTGCTCAGTGAGGTATCTGATTCTCCCTCTGCCTCCTCCTCCTTATGCTCATGCTCTCCCTTTCTTTCTTTGAGAGAGAGAAAGAAGGAAAGAAAGAAGGAAAGGAAGGAAGAAAAGAAAAGAAAGAAAGAAAGAAAGAAAAAAAAAGTGCTATGGGGTATGGATGAGGGAGTGCCCAAATCCAAAGAAGAGCTTGGTCAGACTTCTAGGAGATGGTGGCCTCTGGGATGGATCTTGAAGACTGTCTAGGATTTTATTGTGCAATTAAAAAACTTACTTTATAATCACAACTTAAATTTTCATGGAACCCAGCCCAGAGGTGAGCCCATAGTAAGTACCAAATTAATTAACGGTATCTATAAAACAGGTTTACTTTTCTTTAATGTTCATTAAGAAAGTAGAGGTAAGAGCTGAAATAATGAAAAGGGGGATGCATCAACCCTTGACACCCAAAATGCTTTCCTCTACTTCACTCACCAAAACTGCCCCTTAAATTATTCAGTCTATCCTAATTAACTCCCCACAGAATTATCTTCAAGGCACTGTTAGTTGGTTGTTGCCTGAGGCCAAACTCCAAGCTAGCTCTGGGATGTGGGAGGGATACGAAAGTTTCTTTGCACTTGAGGATTTCAGTTCCACAGCAAGAGAGAAGAGGATAAAATTATCTCATAAAGATTACAGTTGAACCCAAAGGGGCATACGGAACTTCATATTACACATTGTTATTGGCAGCTTGCCAGAAAATGTCCCTTACAAAATAAAACTCTGGATGTGGAGCATTAAGATTTTTAAGTATCTGAATGGAGAAAATAAAGTTCTCCCAGGACAAAGTGATGATTTTCTATATGTTCTGACCTAGACTAGGAAATCCTAAAAAGAAAAGACTCCAGCAAGAGATCCTATTGGAATCTTCAAACTAGACCCAGTTAGATAATGATGTCAAACAGCCACAGTCAAACCCTAAAATAGCTTTTAGCAAGATTGGTTTGAAAAAACTATTTGAGGAGCCAGAATAAGATGATTGGGGGGTAGGGGTAGGAATCTGCCCCAAGAGAATAGTCTGTGAGCAAAAGAAAACAAACAGGCAAAAACTAGGGCTGAGTCAGCCTTGGGAGAAAGGAACAGACGGGGTGAGGTGGGAAATAAATGATGGAGACAGTCACGTTTTAGGGGAACCCATAGAGTCTGAGTTGTCCTCAAGTCAGAGCCTAGCAGGCATGAGAGGTTAGGGAGTAGTTGCCAAAGAAGCCATGACTGAGGACCAGAGTCCAACACTGAGGCCTGTTGAGGGGGCTTTCCTATTACCATCCTCTTCCCCCACACACATCAGTTCAGTAGCTTTTCCTGATTAATCCATGAATATGTCTGGCACTTGCCATAGGTATAGCATTGACCACCCAGGAGCCTACTCTAGTGGCAATGGGATAAGACACAGGGTCATTTTCCAGGCCCAAAATAGCATCACATAGGCCAGGCCATCAAACCGGGGGTCAATACCTAACCTAACTGTAGTTCTAACCTCCCCTAGAAATGTAGTCTTACCTGGCCAGGCAGGAATTTTCTGATCAGCATCAATGAGGTAATTGGTCACATGGGTCTTCTCTATACCCCAAATGAAGATAAGGTAGTACACCTAATAAGACCTTTGCCCTTCTAAACAGAAGGTGAAACAATCTTTCTTTTTCCTTTGCTAAGAACTTCTTGTCCCACCCTCCTGCCTATAAAAACCTTCCTTAGAGCTTCCCTCTACTTGCTAGATGGGATACAGCCTGCTGCGTGAATTGATTAATTAAGCCAATTAGATCTCTAAAATGTACTTAATTGGATTTTTATTATTTAACAGATTTGATGGCAGTGCTGGGATCTGAAGCGAACTTCCAGTGGCATCCAGAGACGAGAAACACAAGCGTGGTACCCCATGAACCCTCTGTGTTTACTGTCTCTCCTGCCCTTTCTGAGGGCTGAGTGAGCCCCTCTCAGTTCCGAGCTCCACCCTCTTTTGCGTTCAAGGTCTCCATCTAATTGGCTCTCCTTTACAGGGGGGTCAGCTTGACGGGGGACGGGGCAGACTGTGATGCCTGGAGCCCAACTGAGCTCCATGTTTGCCCAGAGCCCCACTGAGCTGGTAGTTTTGCCTGGAGCCCAACTGAGCTGGCAAAAAGGTAACTTCCCAGAGCCCAAGCCTCCAGCCTTTCAGACCACAATTCCCCAGCGGGGAAACCCTAGCCCTGATCTATCCCTGGGTTCCCACTGGGAACTGTTGGCGGCAGCTGGAGTTCTCCATTTTGTTTGGAATCAGTCCTCGATCCCCATTCCTTGGGGTTTGCTGCTTTAACCCCTTCCCCCTGGTCCAAAGATCCACAGGAACTGGTAGTGGTATGAACAGGGCCTTCTTGTGGCCAAGACTCAGTAACATCTCTTGGCTACTGCTGATACCTTAAGGTGCACATGTTTGTCTGTCTTGTTTTGTGCAGATAAGTCATTGCTGGAGTGTCTGGGCGGCACAGTCGGTTAAACGATGGACTCTTGGTTTTAGCTCAGGTTGTGATCTCAGAGTCATGAGATGGAGCCCCACATCGAGCTCTGTGCTCAGCAGGGAGTCTGCTTGAGATTCTCTCTCACCTTCTCCCACTGCCCCTCCCCCAGTTTGCATGCACATGCATGAGCGCATGCTCTCTCTCAAATAACTAAATCTTTTTAAAAAAATTTTTAAAATAAGTTATTGCTAAGGGAATCTCAGAAGCCAGAAAGCAGCAAAAATTGGTGGGAACAAGCCAAGTATTTAAAGGCTAGAGTACTCACCACCTCCAGAAGATTCTTGTGGTAGGATAAATTGGTCATGGAACAGGTGAGATTGATGGTGGGTCAGTCACCAACCTCAAGAAAGCTTCCATGCAATGAGGTACATTGTAAAACATGAACAATCCCCAACCCAGCAGCACATCCCTTCCAGGTATTAGTTTGGCTCTGAGAAACCCAAAGGCTTAGCTACCAGAATCCTTACATTCTAAAGAGTCAAGCATCCTACCTTTAGGCACACCTGCTTATTTTATGTCTAAGAATTATAATCTTGGGAGTTGCAGGTAGCTCAAAAAAAAAAAAAAAGGCAAAATCATACTAAGCTTGTTTTGTGTCCTGAAGAATTTGGTTTAGGTTGGGGGCCCCAAAATAAGGCCAGACAGAAATGTGGGTTACACCCCCGCTGTGGCTAGCTATGGCTGGAAAGAAATATGGGTTAATTCCATTTGCAGCTCGGGTCCTACCAAACTGCTGAGGCTCGCAGGGGAATTTCAGCTTAGAAGTACAATAGCCAGTGTAGGGAATGTTCCAATTAGACAATCATTCATTTAAGAAGTGCACTTAAAAGTGAGAGTCCCTTGGGAATCCCTGGTTGGCTCAGCAGTTTATCTCCTGCTTTCGGCCCAGAGCATGATCCTGAAGTCCCGGGATCAAGTCCTACATCAGGCTCCCTGCATGGAGCCTGCTTCTCCCTCTGCCTATGTCTCTGCCTGCCTCTCTCTCTCTGTGTCTCTCATGAATAAATAAATAAAATCTTAAAAAAAAAAATAGAACTACGTACCCAGAAGGAAAGAAACAAGTTGAGGGTAATGACAACATGATCTCATTTAAGTTACGACCCAATTCTTTGAGGAATTGAAATAACTGTCCTTATCTTACAAATCTTTACAAAACTAGAAATGCAGCTCTAGAGGCAACTCCTTTTACCAATTCCAAAACTTCTTATCTCAAACAATTTATAAGATATTGGCTCTGGGAAACCAAAGTCCTTTTTAGGCAGAACTTGCATCCTTTCTTTGCCCTTAAAGCTATATATCTTATGTCTTTGAAATGTTGTCGGCCTAGCCCACAATCACCTGAGACTGAATAAGAAATTTTAAAAGGAGGTCTTTTTAAAATACAAACTGTTGGGATCCCTGGGTGGCGCAGCGGTTTGGCGCCTGCCTTTGGCCCAGGGCGCGATCCTGGAGACCCGGGATTAAATCCCACATCGGGCTCCCGGTGCATGGAGCCTGCTTCTCCCTCTGCCTGTGTCTCTGCGCCTCTCTCTCTCTCTGTGACTATCATAAATAAATAAAAATTAAAAAATAAATAAATAAAATAAAATACAAACTGCTAGGGGTTCCTGGCTGGCTTAGTCAGTGGAGAGTTCTTGATCTCAGGGTTGTGAGTTTGAGCCCCACGTTGAGTGTGGAGATTACTTAAAAATAAAAAATCTTTAAAAACAAAATAAAGTAAAAACTGCTAGAAGAGTTATACAGCACAGCCTCCTTAAGATTAATTCCAGGGACAAACACAAATCTTAAAAATCTTCTCCACAAACACTGGTAACTATGGGTCTGTGCCTATATATATAGGCACACACACACACGTTGTAGGAGTGAGATATTTTTCTACCTCTGGATAGTACCGCTAAAATTCATTTGTAAAAGAGCTCTATCTAGTTAGTTTGAAGGCAAGCATTTGTAAGGATTGGGCATTCTAGAATTCTCAAAAAGAAACTAACACAAACGGTTTTTCAAGGTCTCGTGATCTGGGAAAATATTCCATTGTTGGTTTAATTATAATAGACGGGTCTTTAGAGTAATCAGCATTAAAATTAAAACTTTTATTCTGCCTGGGTTTATTTAAAGTCAAATACATCAATGTTATCTGTTATAAAATGTTTTTTTAAAAACAGCTTGGGATAATGACAGATTTTGACGTCTCATTAAGTTTTTATGGGCAATTCAAGCATAATTGTTAAGAGCAAGTAAATTGAATAGATGTAAATAAAATTAAAAAGTTCAGGCAGACTTTAAATGGTCTCCCAAATCTTTTTTGGTAACCTAAAACCTTAAAGTTTTGCTGAGTTAGACGAAATGATAAATTTATTTAATATCTAGATCATTTCCAAATAAGGTAAAATACAAAAACATTAATTACTGAACATAGGTTTATCTACTTTTGACTTCTTATTAAAGTAAGAGATATTTGGATGTGTTCATGCTACACTGGAAAATGAAAAAGGAACAGGCTTCTAAAAATTGTGAAATGTATTCATAAATTTGCAGATCTAAAGATTGCTGGTGTAACAGTTCATAATTGCTTATTACTTGGTTTTCACTAGAAAGCGAGGTTTCTGAGGATTTAAAAAACATGGTATTAGTTTGGCTAATACATGTAATTAAAGCCACTAAGGATTGTAGAAAAGGGATATCTAGAAAAAAATGTAATATGTGACTAGTTGTCTGATGCAAAGGCCAACAGCAACAGAATCTGTAAAAGTTATGGCACATGTGAAGTTCATTCTGCTTCTACAAAACTGATCTCTTCTTGATGAATTTTTGCAATCCTGACGTCCTTCCAACATCATAACAGTCAGCTCCCAGATCAGAATAATCAAGATGGGCAAATGATCATTGTAAATTCAACAAACAGTCATAGTTAAAGGAAACCCAAGATGGCCACTTGGTTCTTCCTGGCTCCCTGGCACACCCCATGTTTCGATTTTTAAATTCCTTCACCTACCAAAGGGCATTTTTTAAAAAAAATTTATTTATTTATGATAGTCACAGAGAGAGAGACAGAGAGGCAGAGACACAGGCAGAGGGAGAAGCAGGCTCCATGCACAGGGAGCCCGACGTGGGATTCCATCCTGGGTCTCCAGGATGGCTCCCTGGGCCAAAGGCAGGCGCTAAACCACTGCGCCACCCAGGGATCCCCCAAAGGGCATTTAAGATGACTCAAATTATGAACACACATGGGTGGGGAGACTAGTATAAAATTGCAAAAATAGTCTACTAGCAATGTCTGACTAGTCAAGTCCATAATCCTGGAAAAATTACGTTTTGTCCCCATTGGCCTCAGACCTTCTCCCCCTGGAGCCTTGGCATACCTGCAACTGGACTTCATTCAACTGCCACTTAGAATGGGTTATCACTGTGTTCTTATTATCATTAAGTTTGTTTTCTAGATGGTCTGAGGCCTTCCACTGCCACAAAGCTGAGGTCTCTTAGTGACAAAGACACCATTATAGAATGTATTTCCCACTGGGAACCTTCCACAATTTCCAGTCACTGAGGAAACCATCTCACTGAAAAAATCATAAAAGCCTTAATGAAAACCTTGCAAACTTCTTGGAATTTTCACTGTCCTTATCACTTCAATCGTCAGACAAGGTTGAAAGATAAAATAGGATTCTCCAACTTGAAACTTCTAAATGTGCTGGAACTACTAGACTTCCCTGGGCTAAGGTATTGCCTTTGATCTTGTTGACTGTTTGCATTTCCTCTTTGAGAAACAAACTCATTCTACATGAGACAGTAACTAGCCGACCAATGTCATTAACAGGTTAAAGAAGTCTCTCTAGGTCCCAATTCAGAGGTTGCTGATGGTCACAGTCTAGAGCCTGATGACTGGGTACACTGGAAATGTTATCAGAGGAAGACAGTGTTCAAGTCCTGTTGGAAGGACATTATCAAGTGCTCCCAACCACTGATATTGCTGCAAAACTCGAAGATGCTGGAGAGCTTTGAATCAAATTGATGAGGAAGGGAAGGAGCTGACGTCAAAGTTGATTGCTTCTGCCCAAGACAACAGGTAAAGACTTCACACTTTAACTGAACATGAAACCCTTTCTCCTTATTTTCCTTTCTTTTACTCTGGCATTAGCCTGGAAAGAGAATGCCCTCATCTGTATCTCCCAGGCCACTGCTAAGGCAAGTAATCTCTGGAATTTAGAACAACCTTTTATTTCAGGCTAAAAGAAAAGCAAATTGTGCCTCTAACTTTTCACAAAGAAAACAAGACATTTCATTGGTCGACTCCCCTGAATTTACATTGTTGAATTAGAAAGCGTCTACCAGGAGGGACAACTGGGTGGCTCAGCTGTTGAGAATCTATCTGCCTTTGGTTCAGGGCCTTGATCCCAGGGTCCAAGGATAGAGTCCACATCAGGCTCCCCGCCTGGAGCCTGCTTCTCCCTCTGCCTGTGTCTCTGCCTCTCTGTCTCTCTCATGAATGAATGAATGAATGAATGAATGAATGGATGGATGGATGTATGAATGAATGAATGAATAAATGAGAAAGAAAGGAAAAGAAAAAAAGAAAAGAAAAGAAAAGAGAAGAAAAGAAAAGAAAGCCTACAGGAGGCTTTCAGGATTCAGGACTCACCCTTTTTGCAGGTCTCTATCTCTGTGTTTAGAGATAAATGTAAATGAGGCATAATGAGCGACTTTTCCTTAATTCTTGAAATTGTTGCAGAATCTACTGCTAAAGCAGCCCAACAAAGATTCTTAGACACTCTGGCAAAAATTGTTTTTGATAACAGGAAAGCCTTTGAGTATCTTTCAGCTGAGCCAAGGAGGCATCTGTACTGTGGTTACCACCGTATGCTGTACCTGGACGAATACATCTGGGGAAGCTGAAACTCAGTTACATAGAGCAAGCCACTTAGCATAAAAGGGTGACTCCTTCAACAGAGTCTTTCTTTGGTTTGGGTCTTGGGGACCATGGCTCCGAAGTGCAATCCAAACACTGGGAATGATCCTGTTTATTATAATCATCTTAATAACCTCCCTGGGGCACTGTACTCTTTCAAAAGCTTTAAATGCATGTTTGTAGCCACTAACCAGTAAACAAATGTTCTCTCTAAGCTTGGAATGTCAAAAAGGGAACAAGGAAAATGACCAACTTAAAGAATGTGATCCCAAAGTCATGACCTATGAAGATCCCAGAGGTTAAGCAAAAACATCATGATTTCTGGATACCAAAGAAAGAACTATGATAACTTCAGAGCAATAGATGAGAGCGGCACTAAATGCCTTAAATTTTGATCACATCTCTCAACTAAGCTGAGAGTCTGATCAAAAGGAAGGAATTGTTAAAAAGCAACAATAACACAAGTCTAAAATGGTATCATGGAAGCCAGATAACCAAACCAGTTAACCAAACTCAATATCTAACCTAACCACAGTTTCAATCTCCCCCAGAAATGTAGTCTTAACTGGTGAGTCAAGAATTTTCTGATCAGCATCAGTGAGGAATCTGTCACGTGGGTTCTCTCTATCCCCCCACCTAATAAGACCCCTTCCCTTCCCCCTAAGGGAAGGTGACCCTGCCTGAAACAATCTTTTTTCTTTTGCTTTAACTTCTTGTCCTACCCACCTCCCTAAAAATTTTGTACAAGTCCTTAGAGCTCTCCTCTACTTGATGGGATGCTGCCCAATTTGTGAATTATGCTTAATAAAGTCACTTCAATCTTTAAAATGTATGAGTTAGATTTTTGTTATTTAACAAGGTGAATGATAGGAAAATAGTCACTTTTAAAATGTCTTCTATTTTGTGTAAGATTACAGGCCAGCTTGAGTCTAGCATGGTAGACTAGAGGTAGCCACAAATTCTTTGTCATTACTCCTATGATATATAAAAAAAAAAAAAAACATTTTGCCTTTGTCTCCATTTCTGGTTCCTGCCACAGAACTTCCCAAACCCCTGAAATGTCCTGAATAATAGAAGTACCTTTTGTTATACATAAAGAACCCTGTGTACTTTATCTGAGTTTATGCTACCATGGTCACTCAAGATGGGCCATTAGATAGTTTAAGAAGAAGGGCTGGCTACATATGTAATTAAAGGGTTAGAACTTTCAGCCTCATCCCCCTACCTCTGGGGAGGGGAGAGGGAATTGGGATCAAGTACAACCACCAATGGCCAATGATTTAAGTAATCATTCCTAGTCAACAAACCTCCATGAGCACCCTTGAACAAGGAGGTTTGGGAGCTTCCTGGTCGGTGAACATATTGGTGTACCAAGAGGCTGGTATATTCCAACTCCAAAGGGACACAGACTCCTATACTCAGGATCCTTCTGGCCCTCCCCATATCCCTCTTCCTCTGGTTGTTCATTTGTATCCTTCATAATAAACTGTAATCCTAAATATAGCATTTTCTCCAGTTCTTTGAGTCATTCTAGTGAATTACTAAGCCTGAGGTGGGATTTGGGGAAACCCCTAACCTGCAGTCAGCTAGGGAGAAATGTGGATAACTTGGGAATACCTTTGCTTGTGGCTGGGTCTGAAGTCGGGGGCATTTCTGTGAGACTGAACACTTAACTTGGGGGGTCTGTGCTAACTCTGGATAGTGTCAGAATCAAATGGAATTGTAAAATGCCCAGTTGGTATTGGAGAATTGTTAGAAAACCACAGTGGTGCCTCATTGAAAGGTGAGATTTATTTCCCCTTCCTTTAAATCTGAGCTGGCCCCCATAGGTGTCTAACTAGAAGAAGGTAGAGGAAGTAGCACGCTGACAGTTCCAGGCCTGAGCCTTTGAAAAACCTGAAAGCTTCCACCTTGTACTTCCAAGATAGAAGTTCAGCTATTTTGCTGGAAAGGCCATATAAAGAGGAAAGGCCCTGAGACCACCGGGAGAGAGAAGGGGCCTGACATCCCTGTAGTGGAGATTCCATCCCGGCTGCTATCCAATACAAGAGCTATGTCAAGGACAACCAGAAGAAATGTCCAGGAGCATCCAGTGAACCTCCAGAACTGCTACTGTAAGCCACTAGTTTTGGATTAGTTTGTTATGCAGCAATAAATAGCTGATACAAACAACATCACCAGGATAAGTGGAACAGTCTAAGAAAGGCATTTTTAATCACATTAGGAATCATTGCAGTTTGTTCATCCATATGTTTATTTATGCATTAAACAAATATTTATTGAACACATCCATTGGGCAAGACTTGAACTAGGTACTGGTAACACAGATGAAGAGAATCCTTGCTTTCAGGGAGTGTGCAGCCTAATCACCTCATTCCCTTTAGTCTTTAATAAAGCTGTCAACTTGTATCCTCCAGAACTATTTCTTTCTTTAGAGTCCCCATTTTCTAGGGGAACCTAGGGTTGGAGTCAACTCATTTCCCTATCTCCATGAAGTTTTCCCAGACCAACCTGGTCTTTATATTTCAGTTTCTCTAATTATAAACTAAGGCCCCAAAGAGGGCTAACAATATTTCCAAAAGATAGTAATGAGATCAAACCAGAGCATTTTTTTTTAAATCCTTTAAGTCTTGTAGGAAAAATTTACTAAGCAGATGACATTTATTGTCAGCCCTAACATATCTGGCCTAGAGAAATTCTGTGAATTATATTAAAAGTAATGTCAACAAATGACCATTGCTAGAAGCACCTGCTGGGCAGATACGATGTCAGTTATTCTGCTTCTTATCTCTGCCAGGGCTAACATGGAGCATGAACAGATGCACGCATATACTCTGTGGGATCCAAGGGGAAGTAGACAGGCTCTTTCTACTTCCTACCAATATAACCACATGTTTCTGAGCATCCCTCAACTGATAACCTACCATCCATCAATAAGCTGTATACTTCACAGACTATGCTTGTGCTGGCACTTCTGTTCATAATGGAATGTTTATTTAATTAAGCCTCTTCATCAGAGACCTCCAAGTGCATAAGGGTATTTAATGTTTTTTAAACACCCAACAATTGGGGTTGGCTGCAAAAAATAAACACAATCATGTACAATCACAGTGCCAGAACACAACAATGAGATATGTGAGCAACACTTATAAAACAACTTATAAAAGCAGATTTTTTACAGTGTATGTTGAGCAATCCTTTAGGTGGAAAACGTTACAACTATTTGTACATTCTACTGATGGACATTGGCCAATAATAAACTTAAGTTTGACTGAACATCAAAAATAAACTACATTAATGAAATCAAAGTACTTTGAGCTACACTGGCATAGCTTATAACATTTGTTTTAGTCCTACATGCCTCTAAGCCTTGAATCGTACTCTCCTCAGTCTAATAAGTACACTGTAATAAGAGTCATAAGCATCTCTATAACTATGTCTTTAAAAAGGTCCTCCTTGCTTTTTAAGAATAGGCAAAAGCTGGAAACAGCCCAGATGTCCTTTAGTGGATGAATGGTACATGAACACCATGGAATACATCTCAGCAATAAACAAGGAATTGAATTATTGATCCACACAACCTGGATGAATTGTGAGGAAATTGTGCTCAGGGAAAAAAAGACAATATTACAAGGTTACATACTGCTTGATTTCATTCTTGAAATGACAATTTCTAGAAACAGAAACAGATTAGTAGTTGCCAGAGATCAGGAGAAAGGAGTGTAGCTATGTGATATGATGATTTATAAGAAATTTATTTTTAGTCATTCGGATGACTGAAATATATTTCTGATATATTTGGTCTTTGCCCACATTCCTGAAAATGCTTCAGAGCCATAAAGGTAAAATGGGTGTCCTATTATTTATGAAGGTGACTTCTGGACCCTACCCAAGGGCAGGGGCTGGTTGACAGGCAAGCCAATGATGTGATTAAAGGGTTAGAACTTTTAGTCACTCCCCCAACCTCTGGTGAGGTGAAATGGGCCACAGGTTGAATCAGTCAATGATCAATGACTTAGTCAATCAAGACTATATAATGATGCCTCCATAAAAACCCAAGAGGAAAACTTTTGGGCCTTTTTCAGAGTGGTTCCATACTTGGGGAACCAAAATACTTCCCCATGCCACAGAGCCTGACCCCAAGCTCATAAGGACAGAAGCTCCTTTGGGACTTCACCCTATGTATCTCTTCATCTGGCTATTGACTCGTATCCTTAAATAAACTGATAAGTGTTTCCCTGAGTTCTGTGAGCCACTCGAGCAGATTAATCAAACCTGAGGAGGTCGCTGGAACCTCCAAACTGTAGCTGGTTGATGAGAAGCACAGGTAACAACCTGGGGCTTATGACTGGCATCTGAAGTAGAGGGTAGGGAAGATTCTTAAAGAATTGAACTCTTAACCTGTGGAATCTGATGCTGTCTCCATGTAGATAGTGCCAGAATTGAGTTTAAGGCACAGAGCTGGTGTCACAGAGAATTGCCCAGTGTGGGGGAGACTCGCACATTTGGTGATTAGAAGTGTCAGATGTGAAGTGTTGTGTGTAATGAAGACGACTCACAGGGAACAAAGAGTAGGGAAGAACTAGATTTTTCCCAATTCAGGTAGAAGGCTGAAGTCTTTCCTATTTAGGCTACAAAAGAGCAGCTCACAGGAGCCTTGTGTTAATGGAACTGTTCTGTATATCTTGACTGTATCAATGTCAATAACCTGGTTGTGATATTGTTCTATAGTTTTGTAAGATGTTACAAGGGGATGTGGAGGAAGAACAGGGTAAAGAGAAATGTAGGATCTCTTTGCATTACTTCTTAAGATTGCATGTGAATCTATGTTGACCTGAAAATTAAAAAGTTGTTCTAAAGTTCTGGCTAATTATGTCCTGTGCTAGAACTCTGCTAATACTTTGAGGTGGATACTGTTTTTTCATTACCTTACATTTTTAAACCATTAATGTGTTCTACTAGAAAACATCATTGTTTCCCTAAGTAATGAAACCTAGCTTTAAAATTATGACTTGTTTTTAAATCATAGTTTAAGAAAAAAAAATTAACAAATATTAAAATGTACTCAGACTATACTTAGATCTTATAAATCTCATAATTTTAAAAATTAAAGATGAAGCGTTAGTGGAATAATATGTTCCTTTGCATACTGATTTCAAAGTAAAGGTAACAATTCCAACCTTTCTTTTAGTAATACTGTTATCTTCATCCATCATTCTAAAGGTGACTTTGTATCCAAAGCATTTTTTTCTGTTTTCTTTAATTTTATTTAAATTCAATTAATTAACATATAATGCATTACTGGTTTCAGATTGACTGATTCGTCAATCTTATATAATACCCAGTGCTCATTACATTACGCGTCCTCTTAATGCCCATCACCCAGTTACCCCATCCCCCCACCCCCTCCCCTCCAGCAACCCTTAGTTTCCTATGATAAGAGTGTCTTATGGTTTGTCTCATCTCTGATTTCATCTTGTTTTATGTTTTCTTCTCTTTCCCTATGATCCTCTGTCTTGTTTCTTAAATTCCACAGATGAGTGAGATCATATAATTGTCTTTCTCTGACTGACTGATTTTGCTTAGCATAATATACCCTCTAGTTCCATCCACATCATTGCAAATGGCAAATGCAATTTTTTTATGGCTGAGTACTATTCTATTGTATATATACACCACATCTTCTTTATCCATTCATCTGCCGATGGACATCTGGGTTCTTTCCATAGTTTGGCTATTGTGGACACTGTTGCTATAAACATTGGGGTGCAGGTGCCCCTTCCAATCACTACATTTGTGTCTTTGGGGTAAATACCCTGTAGTGCAATTGCTGGGTCATAGCATAGCTCTATTTTCAACTTTATGAGGAACCTCTATACTGTTTTCCAGAATAGCTGCACCAGCTTATGAGCTTTTCCTCTAAGGTCAGGAACACAGCAGGGATGTCCACTCTCACCACTGCTGTTCAGTATATATCAGAAGTCCTAGCCTCAGCAGTCAGACAACAAAAAGAAATAAAAGGCATCTGAATAGGCAAAGAAGAAGTCAAACTCTCCCTCTCTGCAGATGACACGATACTCTATATGGAAAACCCAAAAGATGCCATCCCAAATTTGCTAGAACTCATATAGGAATTCAACAGTGGCAGAATATAAAATCAATGTACAGAAATCATATGCATTTACATACACTAACAATGAGATAGATGAAGGAGAAATTAAGGACTCAATGCCATTGCAATTGCACTAAAAACTATAAGATACCTAGGAGTAAACCTATCCAAAGAGGCAAAGGTTCTGTACCCAGAAAACTATAGAAAACTCGTGAAATTGAGGAAAACACAAAGAAATGGAAAAATGCTCCATGCTCATTGATTGGAAGAAGAAATATTGTTAAAATATCTATGCTACCTAGAGCAATCTATACATTCAATGCAATCCCTATCAAAAGACCATGAACCTATTTCACAGTTGTAAAAAATAATTCTAAAATTTGTATAGAACCAGAAAAGACCCCGAATAACCAAAGGAATGTTGAAAACGAGAACCAAAACTGGTGGCATCATGACTCCAAGCTCTATTACAAAACTGTAATCAAGACAGTATGGTACTGGCACAAAAACAGACACATAGATCAATGGAACAGAATAGAGAACCCAGAAATGGACTGTCAACTCTATGGTCAACTAACCTTTGACAAAGCAGGAAAGAATATCCAATTGCAAAAAAGAGACTGTCTTTTTCCCAAATGGTGTTGGGAAAATTGGACAGCTACATGCAGAAGAATGAAACTGGACTGTTTCCATACACAAAAATAGACTCAAAATGGATGAAAGACCTAAATGTCAAAATCCCAGACGAGAACACAGCAACCTTTGTGACCTCAACCACGGCAACGTCTTGCAAAACACGTCTCCATAGGCAAGAGAAACAAAGGTAAAAATGAACTATTGGGACTTCAGCAAGATAAAAAAGCTTTTGCACAGCAAGGAAACAGTCAACAAAATGAAAAGACAACTGACAGAATGGGAGAAGATATTTGCAAATGACATATCAGATAAAGGGCTAGTTTCCAAGATCTCTAAAGAACTTATCAAACTCAACACCCAAAGAAGAAATAATCCAGTGAAAAAATGGGCAGAAGATATAAACAGACATTTCTCCAAAGACGACATACAAATGGCTAACAGACACAAGAAAAAATGCTCAACATCACTCAGCATCAAGGAAATACGAATCAAAACCACAATGAGATACCACATCATGCCAGTTAGAAAGGCTAAAATGAACAAGTCAGGAAATGACCGATGTTGGCAAGGATATGAAGAAAGGGAAACCCTTGTACATTGTTGTTGTTTTTTCCTGTTTTTATCACTTTCCCTATCACTTTAATCACATTCTCAAGACCCTCACATAGGCAGGACCCATAATTCATGTGTGGCAGTCTCCTTACATAGGAAAATGCAAAAGTATAGGACATTCTGATAAGACAATTTTAGCACTGTTCTTTTGTCTTGGGAACTTTTTAATAAAACCTAAAAAAAAAAAAATCAAGCATCAGCTTTGTCTCTACTGAGTAATGCATAATCCACATATGTACCCCCACACCCACCACCTCATGACTCCCCTCCACCTACTGAAGGGTGGGCTGAAGCTGAGAGACAGAGTGAGAAAATGGGCTGTGAAGTCCAGAGTGGGGGGCTTACATAGAGTAATGAGGGGAATCATCATGTGTATTACTTAGTCATTCAAAAGACACAAGAAAGTAGAAAGTGTGTTGGTCTTAGATTCGGCCCCATTAGTCCAGTCAGGTCAAATGTCCTCCTAATCAAAATAACCTCATGGAATTGGCTACATAGAGTCAGCCACTTCCAAATGCCCTGATTAAAAGATCACCGCGTGCAAAACAGAGAACTCAGGTGTTTCTATTTTCTTAGTAAGACTCACCTAAATAACACCCACCCAAAAGGCCTGAAGGAATTCTAAGGTATCAGGTGACCAAATAGATAAAAATGCTCCTGATGCCCAAGTACTAAACCAGCAGGATGCACAGCCATCATCACACCTCTCTTGTGGAAAATGAGTACCACCCCTTTATCAAAGATACTGTGTGAGCAGGCAATCCCTTCTTGAGAAGAAGGCACCAGACAGCTAGGACTGGGCACAGCACATCTGATTGCCCACCGTCTGTGCTCTGAGGACAGGAATGTTCCCGAGTAGCCACCACCCGCATAACTACACAGCGGCCTTCTCCCTCACTGGACAGGCAGCCAGAGAGAAACCCCTTCGCTGCATGGTGGTCCGTGCTAGGAAGTCAGCCCACCCCAGCAAGCAGCCCTTCTGCGACATGCCTGCCATCAATCTCTACGAACTGCAGACAAATGAACACATTAGGAAAATGAGGCCTTCCTCTCTGAACAGGCAACTGGAAGAAAGACCCTCAGTCCAGACCTCTCAGAAAAAAAGCACATGAGAATTAGCTGGGTCCTATCTGTTCCCTGTACTTTACTGGGCAAAAGATGACCTAGAAAGGGGGGATGGAAGGGGACCTGAGGAGGTGGGGAAGGAAAGGAGGCCGGTCGCCAGCACAGGCTAGGCACACATCCTCACAATTCAGCAAACCCCAACCTAGTACATGCTACTGGTGAGTTAGCATTTTTTTACAACAAAACTAAGGAGACACAAACTGCATGGTTATCACCTTGCCAGGTAACCGGTGGTCTAAAAAGCTCCGTTCAGCACCCGATGGGTGGGTCAATTCCCCCTTTTTATGCCTCCCTTTCAAGCCAGATGATACTAGCCTTCCCAGGCTGGTATGAATGGCTCAGCATCAGGCTGCCAACAAGGACTATCCTTTCTGGCTATCTGGAAGGAAAAGGTGGAACACTTTCTGTTACAAGCTTTTGGAAGTCTGGAGGAAGTTGACGTATTTTATATTTGTTGACTAGTAAAAGAGAACCTTTGAAAATGATTATCATTGAAAACCTTTGAAAAATGTCAACTGGAGTCCCTCCATTATATAAGACAGCCTTGTTCTTGTCCCCAGTGCCGTTACCTTCCCTTTACACATCATTTTGTCTGACTTTTAGCCTTTACGTTAATTAATACTGGATAAAAGCATTGTGGGGAGAGGGCTGGAGATAAAAGGCTTTGGTCTGAATTCAGTCCTTAATTTCCAACATCTGTGTCCCTGAACTGTTCCAGGCACTTTTATGTAAACTGAACAAAAAAAAAAAGAGAGTTCTTTCTATAGTGAAAGTTATTAAGGAAAGATAAACAATTTATAATTCAAAAATTACACAAAAGAAAATTAGCTTTGGATTTCTGTAGCTATAATAATGCCCAGTTGCTGCAAATGCTTTTCTATTTCTATTTTAAAGAATCCAGATTTCTTTTTTACACCAGCAATGAATTGCTTAAAACCTAGGGTAAACTGTTTATAGATTAAATTCTATTCAAGTGCCTAGGACACACTTGCTATTTGGAGGCATCCTATGGTGATTTTTCTTGTACATAGAAGAATCCTATTGCAAAGCTCTTAATTTAAATATAGATTTTCATATAATAAGTCTTTACCTACAATCACAGGCTCATTCGTTGCTATGCTTTTTCTGTGTGTCATGTTCATTATGAAGAAGAAACTTTGATTAAGCCTATCCTTGCCTGTAGTGGTTTGCTGCAAACCTTACAAAGCAGGTTGAATTGATGAGATCCCTGGGAGTTTATAAGATGAAAAATGCAGCTGCAGACACAGAGACATTTTTATAACTACTATTGAGAGCTCACATGGAATAAACAACATAATAAAGCAGACTGTATCAGCAGAGACATTAAATGTTTGTTTTATTATGATACAGTAGTAGGTGAAAGAACCCAGTTCCATTGTGCGCTCACACTGCAGGACACCACAAAAGCGTGTGTCACTTAGCTTCCATGTCAGATCTTAATTAGTGCTTCAGCCAGCAGTTTAAGGGAAGTTTTAAGCGCCTGCTATATACTGTGACTCTATATACTGTTCCTTATTGATACTTTGGGGTCATTTTAGTCAGATTACCCAGAGTAATCAAGCTCTGGCCAATTGAAGATAAAGTCAGTCCTTGACAGACTAGGGACAGAGGGCATCTGTTACAGAGTCAAGAAGACGGCATTTCTGTGTTTTTCATCTGCAACATTTTTCTGAATGTTTTTCAAAGTTTAGAGGAATATTTATTTCTCAGTAAAGATACACCATCTTTGCTCTATATAAGGTTTTTTTGGGGAAAGGTTTTGTGCAGGTCACATTTTTGAAAATTGCATTCTTAAAATTCAAAATTGGGTCTGTTATTTTAAAAAACCTTCTTACTAGTTTTCCAGCATTATGAATACTTCTTCATCACAAGAACGAAAGACAGTTCCTAATTTACCTGATTCTGAGTTTGATTTTGGCCACAGGTTTCCAAAGAATCAGTCATAGCTAGCTCTATGATCATGTCATGTATGATGATGCTCTGTGTTTAGTCCATTCATTAAAATATATAGAAACTGAGACAGAGACTATCTGAGAAACTGAGTCCTCTTAGAGAAAAAAGAAGGAGCTTCCAAATCCACACTCAGAGTTTAAACCTGAGTTTCAGGATTTCTGCCAATTACATCGTCTTGATTCTTCTATATTAAAACAGTTCTTTCTTAATTCCTACACATTAAGCTGTTGAATACTGAAGATTTAAACCAAGAAAAATGGATATGTTATCATAAAAAAGAACCCTAGCCCTATGATCATAAATTTTGAGATCTAGAATGAAGTCTTGTTTATTATTTTAAAGATGAAAGATTTACAAGTGGCTTGCCCTCAGTCATCTAGTTAATTAGTAATCTAACTAGAAAATGTTTGGTCTTTCATTCCATTCCATTTCTCTTCTACATTTCAATTTCTACCATAAACAAAAGAAATACTCTTATGAAGTGTACAAGATGAATAAAAAAGATAAACTAGAATCCAGAGTGCTGGCCTGATTCAACTTCGGGACAGAGAAGGTAAAACTAGGTTTCGTGACAAACAGTGATGTCCCTGTACTGACTGAAGAACATCATCCCTGGACCAAGGTCCCTAGAGAACTGGTAACAACGGGAAATCAATTCTACCAGGGAAAGGTAGGAACATGTAATGAAATCCAAGAAAGCTAGAAAGGAAGCATCCTAGATTTGAATGCAGCTCCAAAACATACTTGCCGTGTGGCCATGGGCAAGTAAATTTAATCTGAGCTCATTTTCTACCCCCACAGACCTCTTTTAAACAGAGCAAGCAGATCTCCACTATTTTTTCCAAGGGCCCCTGTTGTTTTGGCTACAGATTAAGGGATGAGACATCCAAAGCTAAGCTATAGCAACATTGGCTTAAGAGATGGACTGGTTCAAACTCTGCCAAAGGTTGTTCCAATTTGGCTGGTGACTACTTGACTCAGTCAGACACCTCCTCCCACCAACTCAAGCAGCTTGACTTTAATGCCTGGAGAATCAAAAGGGGTAACAGAAGCCAAGAGAACCATCATAATATTGGAAAGTATTGGTCTCAGCCCTGAGCAAGCAATTATTCCATGCTGACTGCCTATCATCTGTACAGTAAAGTATATTCTAGATTAGGCTTTCTCAACCTGGACACTATTGGCATTTTGGGCTGGGTAATTTTTTATTGTGGAGAGCTACCCTATGCATTATAGGATGATTAGCAGCATCCTTGGCTTCTATCCACTAAGTATCAGTAACACCCTGCCCCCAAGTTTTGACATTGAAAAAAACAAGTTCAGATGTTGCAAAATGTCCCCTGGGGTAATGGGGCAAAATAGCTCCCAGTTAAGATCCATCTTTCCAGATTAAGACACTGTTGTGTGTACTGAGAACACAAAGACTAAGATACAGTCTCAGTCCTTGAAAAGTTCTAACTAGTATGAGAAAGCTTGACATGAATACATGTGACATTTGAGATGGGCAATGTACTCCAGGACACTCCAGACAGAGAGACCATGAGCAAACCCTCAGAGGGTAAAAGAGCTCGATGCTCCTGAAGATCAGTCAGTGACTCAATGGGGCTGCCCTGCTGTCCAGTGCTTCTATGAGCAGGAAGGGAGTAATAAACACCCACTACCTCCCACCTTCTCCTGGAATGATACCCTTAACAGAGCAGTGTGTGGCACTTCACTGGTGACCACTATGGAGTTGAACTGTACATTTCTGTAGGTGAACCTCTAGGCTATCCAACAGGTACACTTTGAGAGCTGACATCATACTGGGGTAGACAGGTTTATAATGGAAGCCACCAGTGCCTTCTCTTTTGCCCTCCTTCCACCTAGCATTTAAACGGCTAAGCGACACAAGCCCCCCCATGACTATGGATTAGAACACCATTTATCAATCAGCTGGCAATACAAACAGATGAAGCACAGTATGTGAAAAGTGTTTGCCAGATCTGGTCTACTGTAGGAAAATTTAAAGAGCTGAGTCAGAAGCTCCACAGTGCTATCAAGTCAATGCTTCTCAGCAACAGTGAAGTTCTTGAGCTAGCGGCGGGGGGCGGGGGGTATCTTGTGGGGGGTGAATCAGTGTTGATGTTGTATTGGTCAAGAGTATACATGGGTCTGAGGGAGGGGGATATGCGGAAAAGTACTGGACCAGGAATCCAGGAAACCTCAGCTCCAAACCCTAGTCCTCCTCATCACTGGCTCTGGGGACTGGCAACTTGCCCTTCAGGACTTTGGGAACTCAACTTCTGTTAGTTAAGGTATAACGTATGCAGCAAAATGCATACATCTTTGGTGTTTTGTTTCATGAGATTTCACAGTTGAACACATAAATGTAACCATCACACAAAACAAACTCCAGAACAGTTCCAACCCCCCTGAGAGTTCCCTTGTGTGCCTTCTGAGTCAACCCTCCCCTCCGCCATCCAGGCAACCACTTTCTAATTCCATAGGTTAGTTTTACAAAGTCTTGGATGTCACATAAATGGAATTAGGGAATGTGAATTCTTTGATGTCATGATTCTTTCACTCAGTGTTTGTGAGATTCATCCATGTTGCTATGTGTATCTGGAGGGCGTTCCTTTTACTGTGGCATATAGTATTCCCCATTGTGTGAGTACACCATAGTTTGCTTATCTATTATTCTCCTATTGATAGACATTTGGGTCAGGTCCAGTTTTCAGCTATTATAAATAAGGCTTCTAGTGACCTTGTCATACATGTCTTTTCGTAAATGTGTTTTAATTTCTTTTGAGTAACTTCATCTTTAAAATGGCAGGTTGTCCCATGATTATGAGCTTTCTCTGCAGGTACCTTGGGGATTGCTACAAGGGTAAAGGGAGGCGAAAGGAGCAAATGCAAGACTCTTCCCATCATGTTTCCACCAGAACTGTTCTTCCATCTGTTTTATAGATGAGGCATTTACCAAGATATCATTTGGAGGAAAGAAGGGTTTCACACAAAACCACCTCAATAGGTACTTGCTAATGCCCCTTCCAGCTCTAAAAATCTATGATTCTTTAATGCTTTCAGATAAAATATTTCACAGTTTATACTTAAATGAGGTCCTCTAAATTTTCCATGACAATTTCCTATGCAAAATCCTGTAATAGATCCTGCATTGCTTGGAAAATACAAATTCATCAGCAAGACCTTTATAATTGCTCTCCCAGTCAGTGGGATATTTTTGGATATTTTTCAAGGAGCATCTCCAATACTTCACTTTCCTCACGCTCCAATCACAGGACTCTGTTGTCCTCACAAAACAGAGCTGGTAACACCCAGCTCTGTACCTTCACGCTAGTTATTTCTGTTACTGGAATATTCTTGTTGACCTCACCTGCCAGGGTCCAATCCTTTTTTAAACCAGATTGAAATCTACACTTTTCTATAAACCTGGGATATTTATCTGGGTCCATAAGAATACATATGTTATCCATGCGTACAGTATCATAGCTACATGTGCATACACCTAGATGCTTACTTCTAAATCTCAAGAGCCAGAGATAGTCTCCTTCCCTCCCTTTCTCCTTTGATTCATGTATAGCACCAAGAATAGTCCTTTTTCATACAAGGCTAAAATCAATACTGGCTGAATGTGATTTGTGAGTATGTATGACTGTTATTTTCCTAAATCTTTAAGCCAAGTGAAAATGCAGGCTTTTCACAGAAAGAGCAAAACCTAAAGGACATCCATGGAACCTTCACTTAGAAGCTTACGTTGCTCAATGACCTTTCAAATGCATGGTCAATTTTGTAAATCTTGCCTCCCACAAAGCTAGCACTGGCACAAATGGCCCATAGAAAACTACTGCCGATTTTCTTTCAGGACAACTAGGGTGTGATTTCCTGTCAAAGCCCAATAATATCTTTAAAAAAAAAAAAAAGCTTCCCAAGTGCTTGCTGTGCTCATTTCTGCCCCATGGTCTAAGGCAACTGCTATCTAGCACTGTTAAAAAGCTCAGACTGGGCAGCCCCAGTGGCTCAGCGGTTTAGCGCCAGCTTCAGCCCAGGGCCTGATCCTGGAGACCCGGGATCCAGTCCCACGTCGGGCTCCCTGCATGGAGCCTGCTTCTCCCTCTGCCTGTGTCTCTGCCTCTCTCTCTCTCTCTCATGAATAAACAAATAAATCTTAAAAAAAAAAAAAAAAAGCTCAGTCTGACTCCTATTTAGTGATTCTTCACCTCAAATGTTTCCTTCCTTAGCTTTAGATACTCTTCCTTCCCTTCCTTTTTACATCTACTTAGGAAAACTGAAAGAAAGGCATTTGTATTCCTTAAACTACCCCTCAAAATCAATCTCATTACTCTTTAGAATTAGTTTGCATCGACCATAAATCCTCCAACTTTTATGTGCCCTGGAAACCTTACAATATAACAGAAAAATAGATAATATCCATCAAGAAAACATGCATCGAAGCAAAGGAATGGATTAATGTCTCTTGGAAGATTCCACTGAAACCTATGCCAAATAATAAAATTTGGAAAAGGAGTAAGCTGTAGAGAAGCATTCTGGAGGATCAATTTTTTTCCCCCCAAGTAACTCTTTAAGCACCAAAACCACTCAATTTTCTCCCTATCATTTACAATTAAAGAGTAACTAAAAAGTATAACATTTCCCTGCATTGCTAAGTAGGCTGTGCTAAAAAGAAATTAATTTTATCTCAAGGTTTCATGATATTCATTAGGAAACCCATTGCCATGCTGGCTTGCCACCCAAAGAATGCCTGAGGAGGACTTGGGTATGGCAATGTCTGGGGCTATTGACCCTATACTGACCACAGGACAATGCTTTTGAAACCTGGACCTACTTTCTTGATCATGGGCTGTCAGATGCCACATCTCGCCCCTGCTTGTAGTGGTTCGTCTTGCGATCTACTTTCCTGCTTCCACTCAGACAACCCCGTGTATTCACGGCTGTCCAAAATGAAAGTAAATAATTTTTCCAGGAAAAAACAGAATGTCCCTTCTATGAGTAAGGAGCATGAATACTCATCTGTATAATTCAAATATACATGAGGGCATAAAACCTAAAGAGAAACATCTCATGACGGTATGAGGTATGTGCGGGAGGGGAAGGTAGTAGAGGGAGAGAAGCGACCCAGAGAGTAAAGACTTTCTGATCAAAATGAAAATAATATGGGCAGCAAGCAGGCAGGAGACATTCATATTTCACCCAAACTTGAACTCTATGGAGGTCCCTCCACTACAGCCTTAGTTAGAAACCGATGTTTACCAAAGGCTGCAGAAGGCATGTTTTTAAAAGGGTGATGAGGACGGGGCCTGGCACGTGTAGCAAGGATATTAATGCATACATGCAAGGACCAGAAACAGAAGTAACCAGCATTTAAGAAATGCTAATGATGAAAGTGGTCGTATTTTCAAGTCCAATTTCCATTACCAGCAGGCACAGAGACTCAAGACTCTCTAGCATTAGCTGATTAGTCTGTTAATGGAAACAGCCAGCTGCAGGGGTTATCATGGATCCCTACAGGCCACTGGACAGAGAAAGCAGAGTGCCCAGCACTACAGGACAACAAGGCATTGGTACACTCACCATAGAGCAGCCAGCGTGGTCCTTCTAAGGAATAATTCTATCACTTCCCTGATCCAATCTCTCCCACAACTTCCCAGAGTAGCCAAGATTAAATGCAGAGTCTGTTCAATGGCCCCTGTAACAAACCCCCAGGTCAAGGTCCCATTGCCTCCCCATGCAACCCTCCCTCCCCTTATCATGTGTGCTCCAAGTCCCTGTGGCATTTCTGCTGCCCAGCATCCCAAGCTTGCCCTGACCCAGGGCCTGGGTGCTGATCTTCCTCCTGCTTACAAGTATTGTGACCCCAGGTCTCTGAAGAGTTATCTGCATCTCATATGCCAATCCTCTGTAAGGCTTTCTTAACTACCCTGAACATGGTCATGTAATATTCTTAGTGACACCTATTGGCACCAGAAAGGGTCTCAATGGGACTTATTAACTGTCTTTTGCTTTAAAACAGTAGTTCTCAACTGGGGGTATTTTGCCCTCCAGGGGACATTTGGCAATGTCTAAAGATATTTCTGGTTGTCTTCACTGGGAGAAGAGTGAGGAAAGACTACTGGCATCTAGTGGGTAGAGGCTGGCAATGCTGTTAGATGTTCTACAATGCACAGAATAATCCCACAGCCAAGAAGTGTCCAGCAAGGAGTGTCAACAGTGCCTTGCTGAGTGACCCTGGGATGAAATGTAAGTTCCTTAGGGCTGATACTGTTCCAACAAACTGTCGAATCCTCTGTGGCTTTAGCACTACCTGACACAAAGTGGGTGCTTAATCAGTATTTGTCAACCCACTAAACTACTCTCGTTCCTGGGATTCACTGATAAGGACTGTGTGTGTCATTGCTAGACCATATTATATCAATAGCTGTATGATATTTGTAACACATATGTGTGTATAATAGTCTTACCCATTTATGTTTATGTATATCCACAGCAGATATAAGTACAACGTGCTAACATTCTGTCACTGGTTATTCTCAAATAATCCTTTTGATGTCATTACAAACTTGAGAGTTAAAAGATTCCTATCAGGCAAACAGTTCATTAATGGGCAGTCCAGACTGATGTTTGCATCTGTGCACCTAGTGCCAGAATTGGACAAATGAGGTAAGTAGTGGCCCTTACAAAATGGTGAGCCAACCAGGATTATTCCAATCTGGGTGATAAATGGGCTTAGAGATCAAGGGTGGTAGGTCTTCATTGTGCTAACTTAACCAAGCTGGAACTGTTTCCCACACTTGCCTCCCCTGTGATGCTCTGGGTTAGCACAGACCCCAGGACGTGTTCTGGGTGAGACGGAAAGGAGGAAGTGGAGTAGGAGCTGTTTTGATAGGTCAGTGCAGATACCAGGTGCTAACGGCAGCTCTTGGGTGTCATCGTTTGCTGCCGGCCACCTAGATGTCAAGAGTCAGCGAACAGGCGTACCCAGCCCTTTCTGGAATGCCTCCTTCACCTTCTCTGACTCCTGGCCAGGTGCATGCTCATTTCCGTGATGAAGGTCAGCCAGCTGCCCCTGGAGGTCGACCCCATAGTGAATGTTTGACAGCAGCAAGAGACTAATAACACAGGTTCTAGTCCATGCATGTGAATGCCAGCTTAACCTCATGGGTTCCACTCATCTTTGCCTCCTCGACTTCACATGCATCTTTCCTCCCCACTTCCTGCACCACTGACCCCAAGCCCCAGCATCAGCCACAGATGTGACAACCTTCCACTGACTGTTTAACCAGATCCCACAACTACGTAAGGGAAGTCCAGATAATAAATCCTCGTGGCTCGGTTTCTCTGATCAAACCCTGACTGAAACACTTGGGATGATGCTTTGGTGGCCTTCCCACATCCTTCTGAATTCTGAGACATGCTCCATGTTGACAAGATTGCCACATAGTTGAGAGGCCCAGGTAGATGGGATCTTATTAGAAGGAAATGGATTTTAGCATGTGGATACACTCAGCTTTGACTCCAGATAATTAGAAAATGACTTACTAAATCAGATAAAGTAGTCATACTCATATAGTGCCTATGGTTATGATTCTTTCCATCTTTTTAAATGTCATTGGAATCGATTTTGATTAAACAGACCGGATGCCTGGCTTTTTGTATCGTCTGATAATTTCGTTTCCCTTTATCAAAATCACTTGTGCCATGGCATAATCGCCCTTCCACTCAGATGTTTGGTGAGGAGCCCTTGGAACAACTGGCATACATGGCTTGCAGTGTTTAATGACTGTCACCCAAGTAAAGAAACTTACTGGGAACAAAAGCAGGTGGTAAGATGGAGGCTCTGCATGCCCCAATCCTCCAGAAATAACCTTTATTCTGTGCCTGTAACTCTGTGCATTTAAATCTTTTGCATTTGTCTTTATAACCTCCTCATGGAGTCCATTTTAATAAATATTCTGCTTGGTAACTCCTGCACCACTTTTTCGATGATGAAATGGAATACTGCTGGCATGTTGTGTTCCAGGGCAGATTGCTCATCGTTTGGCCTCTTATCCATTTTTCTTGAACCACATTACAAAGATGACAGAATTAAATGACCTTAGCAGAATCTGACAGTTTATGAAGGCAAATTAGCCAGACTAGGGTCAGAAGGTACAAACCACCTAGGAATGGCTTTCAGCAGGTAAAGGCTTAGAGCTCAGATGTGTAGCTGACACTGACAGCCAGGGAGCTGGTGGCAGAAGAGAGCTGGATCTATAGAGCAATCTAATGTGATTGCTGGGGACAGCGGGGATAGGAGGGGAAGGTGAAGTGCGGAAGAAAGCCTTCAGCTACAGCGAGGATGGAAGCTGATGAGTAGGTAAGCAGAGGCACGTCTCTCTATCTTGTAGCTCTCTCATATACGCATGCACATGTACACACACTGAAATGTCAACCTACCTGAGCAAGCAATGAAAAGATGAGGTGAGGACACCGGCCACAACCAAACCTGGCCACCACTCACAAGCAACAATCCTTGGGCCTGATTATCTGAGTACAAAGCTCCTGCCTTTTACTGTACAGCCACCTTCCGTGGAGCTTTCGAGTACATGAGTCTGGAAGAACTTTAACAGATGGTACAGTGATATTACAATTTTTAAAAGTAGTTGCAATAGATTATTGCATTATTGGCCCCAATTTTTCATGCCTCTCTGCATCCATGCCTTGCCACAGTCCCATAAATGAGCAGGGAACCGCCCCACCCCTGACTTTGGGCTTGGCTATGCAACTTGCTTTGGAAGAGACAGTACACCAGTTCCAAGTCTAAGCCTAGGAGATGTGAAGAGTATGCCCTAGCTAGTCCACTGGTCCAAGGAGGATGAGAGGCCAGTGGAAGAGAGCCACCACAGCTGAACCATACACCTGTAGAAAATAGAAGTTCTGAGTTTGAATCCACTCTGTGTCACTCAACCACTTTTGAGATTCAGTTCCTTCCTATGTGAGGAAAAAGGGAATAATAATGTATGATGCTTTGTCCACCACTCTCTGAAGTTGGTTATACAAGGATACGTGAACAAATAGAGGGTAGACTGATAGAAAGTATCATTGCCATCACCACCATAATCATCTGCATTGTAGGGTAGACTTGCCAGAGCCATGCCCTTCACCAGGACTGAAACAAAAGTGGGTGTGTTTGGGGGGGGTTGACAGAGGATATGATTGGTAGTTTGCAATGGTCCCTCCCAAGACCCCCAGTGGCTTCAAATGAAACGTGGGGCAACACATAATTACTTTCTACACTTTGTTTTGAGTGTATAACAAATTATAGATATAAAATATTCTTATCCCTTTGTGTGTTTTCTTATGCTCAAGGCAACAAGAAATGATCTACCGAGTTTGGGCATTGGTGAAGCAAGAGAGAGACACACAGATGAGTGGCTCCCTGTCTGGAGTTGTTCTCAGATGTCAAGGGCCCATTTGTGCCAACAGGCACTAAAGCATAGCAGGTAAGACCAGGGTCTTGGAAACAGACCAATCTGGGTGAGGGGTAGAGCTATGTACTAGTTGTACAACCTGGCTGGCAAGTCTTTTAATTTCTGTGAACCTTGGTTTCTTCATCTGAAAATAGCAATTATATGATCTACGTATAGGATTATTGGAAGGATTAACTGAAATGATGTCTATAAAATGATTAGTGCAGTTTATAAGAACCCAATAAACAATTACTGTTGTAATTATCAACAGATGAGGGACTATTTTACACCCATTATTCTGCCCTCAGAGGACCATTATGATTGCTATAACATGATAGGACTTCTAATTAAGAGCCTGGGCTTTGGAGATTGATGATTGAAGCTTGGAATCCTGCATTGCTGCCACTCACTGAGTGGTGACCTTGCACACAGTGCAGAACCTATTAGCCCCTGGAGTAGAAACCAGGTTCCTGCCCTTGAAGACTTGACAGCCAGCCTTGCAGGGGGTATGCATCAAGACAGATGATCACAATCACCCCCAATGGGCAACATGAAAGAAACACAAGCACAAGTGCTATAGAAACAAAAAGAGGGAGCAGCTAACTAGCAGCCATGATGTGTGTTGGAGAGGGTGGATATGAGATTGCAGGGATGGCCTCTTGGCCCATCTGTGGCTGGGAGCATAAACACTCCTCACCAATCAACATGGTAAATGCCACCATCTGCCCAGCTTGACAAGTACCAACAGAATAAACCTCATGCATTTTATAGCCATATTTCTCTAAAACCCAGAACCCTGCCAATGGATTCTGGCTTCCCAGAGAGATTATACCAAAGAGAAAAATAGCATCATAGCCAAGAAAGAGGGCAAAACTGAGAAACTGCCCACAGACAGGGACCCATTCCGCTCCTTTGATATTTAAGTTAAGAAACATCCTGGACATGGATTAAAATCTATCAGGACACCAGTTGAAGTCTGCCAATTTTTATGGGCATACATTGATTTAGGCAAATGGCCTGTCTGCTCTTTTGAGACTCCCTTTTTGAGTCCATGTTGAATGGCTATTTGAAGTTCCCTTGAGCTCCATACCTTCCCCTCCCCCACCCCCGGATGCTGCTAGCCACAGACACACACCTGAGATCCTCCTCAGGTCTCTTTATCTGCAGAAGTGGTACCCTCTGTCAAGAAATGGCATTTTATCAAAACCCTGTTGGGGGTGTCATGCATAATATTAATGGCAATGCTCCAGAAATTTTAACATGCTTATGTGGCTCTGTTACTCAAGCTATACTGTAAAGACATAAATGTGGACAGAGTAGATGGCCCATCCTGTCTTCCCAATTGAGATTCTATTTGATTTGTAATGTGAAAATGGCAAATTAGTGAATTTTACTGGGAGGTCTACTAATTCAGCATTAATTACCACTTCTCTGCCACATGGAATGGCCATTCTCCAGTTAAATTTGTTTCTGGTCATCCTGGAAGGAAAACAGCAAGGACATCCCTCCACTTCTGAGATGGTATCCGTCAGCACTTTAGGACTTTTTTTTCCACATAAGGAGAGTTGGATATAACTTACTTTAGCTAAAAAGAATTGATTTCTTTTTACAGTAACTGTGGAAAAGAAAACGTTATTCAGTAAAAGCAAAGGGGGCAGAGAGAGGCAGGATGGAAGGAAGACAAAGATCATAGACAATTACAAATCTAGACTTTCCTCTCAAAGAGCTTTGTGAGGGCAAGATTATAGAGTCTTCAAAGTTAGGCAGGAGTTTGGGTTTGATTTGGGGTACGAGAAGAAGGCATCAATGGTGCCAGGTAGGAAGGTGACGGAGTGAAAGAAGAATCTTAGGGGGGGATCCCTGGGTGGCTCAGCGGTTTGGCGCCTGCCTTTGGCCCAGGGCACGATCCTGGGGTCCTGGGATCGAGTCCTGCATCGGGCTCCCTGCATGGAGCCTGCTTCTCCCTCTGCCTGTGTCTCTGCCTCTCTCTCTCTCTCTCTCTGTCTATTATGAATGAATGAATAAATCTTTAGAAAAAAAAAAAAAAGAAGAATCTTAGGGCCTGAGTTGGTTAGTGTGTTGAATGGATTTGGGAAAGATAAAGTTCAAGAAAAGGAGACAGTGAGGAAGCTAGTAGATTTGATGAGCCCCTGAAAAGATGAAGCCTGGCAAAGTGTGGGCCATGTCTCCTGCCCCCCAGCCTCACACAGTCCTCATGATGATGATTTGGGACAATGGAGATAAAGAATCACTGTAAAGCTCTTTTGCCATAAACATTTCTAGTTTTAGTTACTGCTTATCGTATAGCTGTGGATATCCAAAGCAATAGGTTATAAAGAGTTCAGGTAGAAATTTTTTTTATTTTTTTTTTTTTTTTTATTTTTTTTTATTTTTTTTTTATTGGTGTTCAATTTACTAACATACAGAATAACACCCAGTGCCCATCACCCATTCACTCCCACCCCCCGCCCTCCTCCCCTTCCACCACCCCCAGTTCGTTTCCCAGAGTTAGCAGTCTTTACATTCTGTCTCCCTTTCTGATATTTCCCACACATTTCTTCTCCCTTCCCTTATTTTCCCTTTCACTATTATTTATATTCCCCAAATGAATGAGAACATATAATGTTTGTCCTTCTCCGACTGACTTACTTCACTCAGCATAATACCCTCCAGTTCCATCCACGTTGAAGCAAATGGTGGGTATTTGTCATTTCTAATAGCTGAGTAATATTCCATTGTATACATAAACCACATCTTCTTTATCCATTCATCTTTCGTTGGACACCGAGGCTCCTTCCACAGTTTGGCTATCGTGGCCATTGCTGCTAGAAACATCGGGGTGCAGGTGTCCCGGCGTTTCATTGCATTTGTATCTTTGGGGTAAATCCCCAACAGTGCAATTGCTGGGTCGTAGGGCAGGTATATTTTTAACTGTTTGAGGAACCTCCACACAGTTTTCCAGAGTGGCTGCACCAGTTCACATTCCCACCAACAGTGTAGGAGGGTTCCCTTTTCTCCGCATCCTCTCCAACATTTGTTGTTTCCTGCCTTGTTAATTTTCCCCATTCTCACTGGTGTGAGGTGGTATCTCATTGTAGTTTTGATTTGTATTTCCCTGATGGCAAGTGATGCAGAGCATTTTCTCATATGCATGTTGGCCATGTCTATGTCTTCCTCTGTGAGATTTCTGTTCATGTCTTTTGCCCATTTCATGATTGGATTGTTTGTTTCTTTGGTGTTGAGTTTAAGAAGTTCTTTATAGATCTTGGAAACTAGCCCTTTATCTGATATGTCATTTGCAAATATCTTCTCCCATTCTGTAGGTTGTCTTTGAGTTTTGTTGACTGTATCCTTTGCTGTGCAAAAGCTTCTTATCTTGATGAAGTCCCAATAGTTCATTTTTGCTTTTGTTTCTTTTGCCTTTGTGGATGTATCTTGCAAGAAGTTACTATGGCCGAGTTCAAAAAGGGTGTTGCCTGTGTTCTTCTCTAGGATTTTGATGGAATCTTGTCTCACATTTAGATCTTTCATCCATTTTGAGTTTATCTTTGTGTATGGTGAAAGAGAGTGGTCTAGTTTCATTCTTCTGCATGTGGATGTCCAATTTTCCCAGCACCATTTATTGAAGAGACTGTCTTTCTTCCAATGGATAGTCTTTCCTCCTTTATCGAATATTAGTTGCCCATAAAGTTCAGGGTCCACTTCTGGATTCTCTATTCTGTTCCACTGATCTATGTGTCTGTTTTTGTGCCAGTACCACACTGTCTTGATGACCACAGCTTTGTAGTACAACCTGAAATCTGGCATTGTGATGCCCCCAGATATGGTTTTCTTTTTTAAAATTCCCCTGGCTATTCGGGGTCTTTTCTGATTCCACACAAATCTTAAAATAATTTGTTCTAACTCTCTGAAGAAAGTCCATGGTATTTTGATAGGGATTGCATTAAACGTGTATATTGCCCTGGGTAACATTGACATTTTCACAATATTAATTCTGCCAATCCATGAGCATGGAATATTTTTCCATCTCTTTGTGTCTTCCTCAATTTCTTTCAGAAGTGTTCTATAGTTTTGAGGGTATAGATCCTTTACATCTTTGGTGAGGTTTATTCCTAGGTATCTTATGCTTTTGGGTGCAATTGTAAATGGGATTGACTCCTTAATTTCTCTTTCTTCAGTCTCATTGTTAGTGTATAGAAATGCCACTGACTTCTGGGCATTGATTTTGTATCCTGCCACGCTACCGAATTGCTGTATGAGTTCTAGCAATCTTGGGGTGGAGACTTTTGGGTTTTCTATGTAGAGTATCATGTCATCGGCGAAGAGAGAGAGTTTGACTTCTTCTTTGCCAATTTGAATGCCTTTAATGTCTTTTTGTTGTCTGATTGCTGAGGCTAGGACTTCCAGTACTATGTTGAATAGCAGTGGTGAGAGTGGACATCCCTGTCTTGTTCCTGATCTTAGGGGAAAGGCTCCCAGTGCTTCCCCATTGAGAATGATATTTGCTGTGGGCTTTTCATAGATGGCTTTTAAGATGTCGAGGAATGTTCCCTCTATCCCTACACTCTGAAGAGTTTTAATCAGGAATGGATGCTGTATTTTGTCAAATGCTTTCTCTGCATCCAATGAGAGGATCATATGGTTCTTGGTTTTTCTCTTGCTGATATGATGAATCACATTGATTGTTTTACGGGTGTTGAACCAGCCTTGTGTCCCAGGGATAAATCCTACTTGGTCATGGTGAATAATTTTCTTAATGTACTGTTGGATCCTATTGGCCAGTATCTTGTTGAGAATTTTTGCATCCATGTTCATCAGGGATATTGGTCTGTAATTCTCCTTTTTGGCGGGGTCTTTGTCTGGCTTTGGAATTAAGGTGATGCTGGCTTCATAGAACGAATTTGGAAGTACTCCATCTCTTTCTATCTTTCCAAACAGCTTTAGGAGAATAGGTATGATTTCTTCTTTAAACGTTTGATAAAATTCTCCTGGGAAGCCATCTGGCCCTGGACTCTTGTGTCTTGGGAGGTTTTTGATGACTGCTTCAATTTCCTCCCTGGTTATTGGTCTGTTCAGGTTTTCTATTTCTTCCTGTTCCAGTTTTGGTAGTTTGTGGCTTTCCAGGAATGCATCCATTTCTTCTAGATTGCCTAATTTATTGGCGTATAGCTGTTCATAATATGTTTTTAAAATCGTTTGTATTTCCTTGGTGTTGGTAGTGATCTCTCCTTTCTCATTCATGATTTTATTAATTTGAGTCTTCTCTCTCTTCTTTTTAATAAGGCTGGCTAATGGTTTATCTATCTTATTAATTCTTTCAAAGAACCAACTCCTGGTTCTGTTGATCTGTTCCACAGTTCTTCTGGTCTCGATTTCGTTGAGTTCTGCTCGAATCTTTATTAACTCCCTTCTTCTCTTGGGTGTAGGATCTATTTGCTGTTTTTTCTCTAGCTCCTTTATGTGTAAGGTTAGCTTTTGTATTTGAGTTCTTTCCAGTTTTTGAATGGATGCTTGTATTGCGATGTATTTCCCCCTTAGGACTGCTTTTGCTGCATCCCAAAGATTTTGAACGGTTGTATCTTCATTCTCATTAGTTTCCATGAATCTTTTTAATTCTTCCTTAATTTCCTGGTTGACCCTTTTATCTTTTAGCAGGATGGTCCTTAACCTCCATGTGTTTGAGGTCCTTCCAAACTTCTTGTTGTGATTTAGTTCTAATTTCAGGGCATTATGGTCCGAGAATATGCAGGGGACAATCCCAGTCTTTTGGTATCGGTTCAGACCCGATTTGTGACCCAATATGTGGTCTATTCTGGAGAAAGTTCCATGTGCGCTTGAGAAGAATGTGTATTCAGTTGAGTTTGGATGTAAAGTTCTGTAGATATCTGTGAAATCCATCTGGTCCAGTGTATCATTTAAAGCTCTCGTTTCTTTGGAGATGTTTTGCTTAGAAGACCTATCGAGTATAGAAAGAGCTAGATTGAAGTCACCAAGTATAAGTGTATTATTATCTAAGTATTTCTTCACTTTGGTTAATAATTGATTTATATATTTGGCAGCTCCCACATTCGGAGCATATATATTGAGGATTGTTAAGTCCTCTTGTTGAATAGATCCTTTAAGTATGATATAGTGTCCCTCTTCATCTCTCACTACAGTCTTTGGGGTAAATTTTAGTTTATCTGATATAAGGATGGCTACCCCTGCTTTCTTTTGAGGACCATTCGAATGGTAAATGGTTCTCCAACCTTTTATTTTCAGGCTGTAGGTGTCCTTCTGTCTAAAATGAGTCTCTTGTAGACAGCAAATAGATGGGTCCTGCTTTTTTATCCAGTCTGAAACCCTGCGCCTTTTGATGGGGTCATTAAGCCCGTTCACATTCAGAGTTACTATTGAGAGATATGAGTTTAGTGTCATCATGATATCTATTCAGTCTTTGTTTTTGTGGACTGTTCCACTGAACTTCTTCTTAAAGGGGAATTTTAAGAGGCCCCCTTAAAATTTCTTGCAGAGCTGGTTTGGAGGTCACATATTCTTTTAGTTGCTGCCTGTCTTGGAAGCTCTTTATCTCTCCTTCCATTTTGAATGAGAGCCTTGCTGGATAAAGTATTCTTGGTTGCATGTTCTTCTCATTTAGGACCCTGAATATATCCTGCCAGCCCTTTCTGGCCTGCCAGGTCTCTGTGGAGAGGTCTGCTGTTACCCTAATACTCCTCCCCATAAAAGTCAGGGATTTCTTGTCTCTTGCTGCTTTAAGGATCTTCTCCTTATCTTTGGAATTTGCAAGCTTCACAATTAAATGTCGAGGTGTTGAACGGTTTTTATTGATTTTAGGGGGGGATCTCTCTATTTCCTGGATCTGAATGCCTGTTTCCCTTCCCAGATTAGGAAAGTTTTCAGCTAGAATTTGTTCAAATACATATTCTGGCCCTCTGTCCCTTTCGGCGCCCTCGGGAACCCCAATTAAACGTAGGTTTTTCTTCCTCAGGCTGTCGTTTATTTCCCTTAATCTATCTTCATGGTCTTTTAATTGTTTGTCTCTTTTTTCCTCAGTTTCCCTCTTTGCTATCAACTTGTCTTCTAGGTCACTCACTCGTTCTTCCACCTCGTTAACCCTCGTCGTTAGGACTTCTAGTTTGGATTGCATCTCATTCAATTGATTTTTAATTTCTGCCTGATTAGCTCTAAATTCTGCAGTCATGAAGTCTCTTGAGTCCTTTATACTTTTTTCTAGAGCCACCAGTAGCTGTATAATAGTGCTTCTGAATTGGCTTTCTGACATTGAATTGTAATCCAGATTTTGTAACTCTGTGGGAGAGAGGACTGTTTCTGATTCTTTCTTTTGAGGTGAGGTTTTCCTTCTAGTCATTTTGCTCAGTGCAGAGTGGCCAAAAGCAAGTTGTATTGGGAAAAAGAGAAAAAGAGAGGAGAGAAAGAAGGAAAGAAAAGAGAAAGAGAAAAAAAAAGGGAAGAAAAAGAAAAAAAAAAAAACGAAAAAAAAAAAAAAAAAAGAAGAAGAAAAAGAGAAAGAAAAAGAAAGGAGAAAAAAAGAGGGTGGGGGAAGGAAACAAATCAAAAAGCAAAACAAAACAAAAACAAAAACAAAAACAAACAAACAAAAAAAGAACCACCGGGGAGTATCTTCTGATTCTGTGTACTTTAAGTCCCTTGGCTTCTCCTGGAAGTTGTCCGTCTAGCTGGTGTTCTGGGGGAGGGGCCTGCTGTGCTGATTTTCAGGTGTTAGCAGTTGGGGGAGCTGCTGTGCCCCCTCCTGGTGCAGGGCTCAGTGGGGGTTGTTTACCCCGTGAGGCCGCAGGAGGAACAGCCCCAGTGGCGGGGCAGCTCTGGAAACCTGGATTCAGCTCCGGCAGGAACTCCGTCTGCAGGGCCTGGAGGCTCCGGGCGGGGCCGCTGATCTGCTCAACTGGGGCAGGAGCGTCCTCGCTGTCCTGGGCCCTCCCGGCCTCTGCCTGTCCCGGGGGAGGCGGGATCCTGGGCTGTGTCCCGGCGCCCTGTGCTCCGGAGCCCGCGCTGTTGGATTCGCGCTCCCGGGCCGCGCAACCCCCTCCGCGGAGCCGCCGCCCGAGCCCCTCCGAGCTGCTCCTGGAACCGCGCAGCCCCCTCCGCACGGAGCCTCTTCCTCTGCCCGAGCCCCTCCGAGCTGCTCCTGGGGCCGCGCAGCCCCCTCCGCGGAGCCGCCGCCCGAGCCCCTTCAGCTGCTCCGGGTCCCGCCGTGCGCGCTGCAGCCCTTAGGGAGCTCGGCGCACTCTCCTGGGTGCGCAGTTGCTGTTACTGACCCGGGGAGCCCGAGGGCATCCCCGCCCTCCTGGGTCCTGCTCCACCTCCCCGCGAGCCCCTTTCCGCCCGGGAAGGTCGGTGCAGCTCCTGCGTCTCCGGGACGGGGCTCTCCTGTCCTGGGGACACTCGCCCCCGCCTCAGCCCGGCTCCTCGCGGGGCCCCTCCCCCTTGGAGGCCTTTGTTTCTTTATTTCTTTTTCCCCGTCTTCCTACCTTGATAGAAGCGCGAACTCTTCTCACTGTTGCATTCTAGCTGGTCTCTCTTTAAATCTCAGGCCGGATTCATAGATTTTCAGGATAATTTGAAGGTTTTCTAGGTAGTTTGGTGGAGACAGGTGATTTGGAGACCCTACTCTTCCGCCATCTTGCTCCTCCCCCCTCAGGTAGAAATTTTACATAGAAAATGGCACAAGGATATTTGGGTTGGCATGAGTAGGGAAGATACACTAGATCTACAGTCTGGTTGCCAATGAACTGATCGCTAAGGAGGGAGGGAGATGGAAAAGGGAGAGACAGGAAAACAGTGGCTCCTATGAGGCCCCTTTTCACCTCCTCTCTTTGTGTGTCTGCATACAATGGGGCAGAGAGGGGAGGGTACTGGGGGACACAGACTATGATGGCCATGGTGACAGAAGACAAGCTATTATCTGCTGCCTAAAACAGCAAGAATCAGAGAGGGTCTATTTCCACAGATCCACAGTTTATTAGCAGAGTAATTCGGGGTAACATACTCTAAGTTATTTTAAGATTCCTCATGTATGAACTAGGGATGATGATAATACTTTGCCAGGTGGTGAGCATTAAATAAGAACATGTGTGCCGAGCAGCCAGCAAGGTCTGGAATACAGTAAGCCACTCATTGAATAGCCTCAGCTAGGTGAGTACATGAGCCTGAACAAAAGAATGTCACAGTGATAGCTATAACACTGATTTTTAAGGAAGGAGAATTCACAGTATTCTTCAAAAAAACAGCATACATTCCACATCAGCAAGTTTTATTTTTGGCTAATAAATCCATCTTCTTACTAGTTGGTGACAAGGTAAAACATGGCAGTGGAAGGAATCTTGGATTGGAGTCAAGCAAACGCAGAACTGAGGTCTAATTCTTAAAGCACCTCTGTGATATTGGGCCAGTCACTTCCATTCACTGCATCACCTCTGTGAGTGACACTGGTGGACACCAGCATGGTGAGGTGGGATACAAGGGCCATGGGCGGCACAGTCTTAAAGCACTTAACATACTATGTGTCCACTGCAAGAACTATTTAAGTTTCTTCACTTTATGAAAAAATAAAGTGTATGTTCTGAAAGGAAGACTTAACTGTGTGGATTATACCCTACTGCTGCCCTGGATCACACCTTCCCCTTCTGTACTGTCATCCTCATCCCTAGTTTGCCCTGTGATTGGGCAAAACACAGAGAGCACATTTACCCATCTCTGAATTGTAATCCATTACATTTTAGAAGCCAATTCCTTTCATTACCTCTCATAATTACATTTAAAAACATTTTGCTCCAGCTCCAAAAATGCTAGGCCTCTCAAGTTCTAGAATCCAAAGTTCTATAATCATCACTTTAAAAACTGAGGTTGGAGATGGTGGTGTTTTTTTGAGTTTTTTGGGGGGTTTTTTTGAGTTTTTTTGAGGTCTCCTGGAATTCCCATCCATAAACATGCAGCAATTAAATAGAAAAATAAAAAACATATAAATACCATTTATAACAAAACTAGGTAATAAGATACCTTCCCCCTCAAACACCAAAATTCAAGCAGGTAAGGATAAATCACCAACAGCTACGTGACTAGCCAGCTCCTGCTCCCAGGACAGAGCCCCATACTGGAGAGAAACTCCTGAGAGAAAAATCAAAATTGAGCAAAACAGGAATAACAAAGATGAAAAGGCAAAAGATCCAGGTAACAGTGGGGAAGGAAAGGGATAGTAGGAAATTTCAGACAGTAAGTTTTGTCTGTTTTTTTAACACTACACAAATAGAAGAGGGAATTCTAAAAAAAAAAAAAAAAAAAAAGAGGGAATTCTGTGAAGTTAGAAAAAATTATCTGAACCAAGTCTCTTTTTTTTTTAGATTTTTAAAATTTATTTATTCATGAGAGACACACACAGAGAGGCAGAGACACAGGCAGAGGGAGAAGCAGGCTCCACACAGGGAGCCCAACGTGGGACTTGATCCCGGGACTCCAGGATCAGGCCCTGGGCTGAAGACAGGTGGCTCAACCACTCAGGCATCCCTGAACCAAGTCTCTTGGTAAAACTTGAGGAAAATGAGCAACAGAGAAGCACTGAGATCAAATTCTACCCAATATTACTATAAGAAGAAGAGAAAAGGGAATAAAATAACATCTCCGCAGGTAATAAAAGCACACTGAAGAAAACAGCCTCAAAAATCAGATCACAACTGTAATATATAATTTCTAATGTGCCAATAGACACTGAAAATATGTATTAGCCATAAAGAAACAAGAACAAATAAGAATAAAATTCAGAAATGAGGTGACAAGACTTGAGAGGGTTTGCAATTTTAGAAATAGTGTCTTAACTAGAAGGAACTTAAGAGTGAATCAAAACGATAATAATAATACCTTGAGATAACCAAGAAAATGTTACAAGGAAAAGTGACAAATTTTGAAGACAAGCAAAAAAGATACAACAAAATAAAAATAACAAGGGACTCTGAAAGGGGAAAGAAAATCTAAAGCAAGGGAACATAATGGATATAGAGAAAAAAAAAACTTTGATAAAGAAATCTTTCCTAAAATACAAACATTAGAAACTGCATGTTAACACGTAGTGAAATAAAGAAATTACACATGTAAGAATAATGACCCACAACTACCAAACACTAAGACATACACTACCAAAATTTCAAGACTTTTAAAGAAAGAAAAAAACTCTGGGCTCCTAGGCAAAAACAGAACATGACTTCTAAGAGAAAGAACCCTGGATTATCAGAATGTGTGGCAATGTTTTACACCAGAAGACAACTGAGTAACACATCTAGGGATGCAAGGAAAGAAAAGAAAAGCCAAGCATTTTATATCCATCAGAACTGAACTGTAACTCCTTCCTAAGGAATCTACTAGAGAATGAGTTTCAGACAACCAAGAGACAAGAGAACCATTGACATAGAGATGATGGTAAGCATTAAATATATAAAACTAAGAGTTAATGTGAAATGAGGGATAAATGAGAGAAAGTATAGCATACATATAGCTATTATCTGATAAGACAGATTTGGTATAACCATAAAGTATAGGGAAAATTGAAATAATGTGCACAAAAAAATTTTAAACTCTTCTCGGTGATCATAATTGGTGGTGGTAATAATGTGTATAATGTGGCAAAGAGCAAATGAATAATTATGAAATATTCAAATCTAGCATCCTCTATGCCCTTGAGAACCAAGATTCTTTAGATGGAAGAAAGGAGATATGCATAGCATTTAGAAGAAGTAAAAACTCTGTAGTCCTGAATTGCAAACAGGAGGATAAATTTGTGAAGTATTTTAACTTTATTTAAATACATATTTAATTATAATAGATATAAATTCATGGTATCTCTATGTAGGTATAGAAAAAGACATGTAGATATAAATATTTCTTACCTCCATCATGGAAAAGATGCAGAAAAAAAGACAAAGCCAGTAGCTATGAGTGCCTAGTTTGTGGCTTTATTTATCATTTTCCCATTAAAGATAAAATTGATTACTGGTAGAGGGTAAGTAATGTACCAGATGGGTGTGAAACAAAGAAGGAAGAAGTCAGAAAACTAGAGTCAGATCAAGAGGAATCGGGAAGCAAGCCAAAGAAGCTCCCACTGGCCAAAGGATAAAATAGCTTGTTTGCTGGCCTTCCAGTATGTTTAAGTCTACTAGCTCAGAAGGACATTGTAAGAAATAATTGGTCATTTCTGAACATGACAGGGAAATAATTCACCATCTTGAAAACTAGGTAAATAAAAGGAAAGATGAGCATTTGATCTGCTTTTCATGGATGACTCTATCACTGGGGAGCTACATAGTGATAAACATTCATTCTACATAAATTATTCCAGCTAATAAGTAAAAGTGAAAACAAAATGACAGAATATTGCCAATATACACGTTCCAACAGATCCAGGTATTGAACAGCTATGCTTGATAACATCAAACAACTGTAAAAAAGCAAACAAACTGTAAAACCAGATGCTTCCTGATGAAAGGACGCAAACCCACTTACAGTCTTGGGAAGAGGATCAAGCCTGGGTTTGACAAAGCCTCCACACCTACCTGCCAACATGCAGGAAATGCAGAGGGTCACATGGAACCACACCATGAGTAAATAATCAGCAAAATCTACACTCTGGTAAGTTAGGGCAAGTCAAACAATCTAGCTTCTTTAGCAGATGCACAGTATGAAAAAGAAAGCAAAAGAAATGGTGGTGAGGGGGCTGTAGATTGAGAGACACAAAGTTACTATCAACAGGGAAGTCTAAACTATAGTACCTACAGATGTGGGATTCAGGAAGAAAACTATAAAGAGACAAGGAAGCAATTACTGTGAAACTCAAGATAGTGGCTTCTTCAGAAAGAGGAAGGAGATGTGGTTGGGAAGAGGGACATGGAGGTGGGGAGTGTGTGTGTGTGTGTGGGGGGGGGTGGTTCCTGACCTGACTGGCAAAGTTCTATTTGTTGATCTAGGTGGTAGTTACAAAAATGTCCACCTTACCACATAGTTCACTAAGCTAAGTTCTCAAACTCCAACATGCATGGGAAGCCTCTGGAGCATCTGTTAAAACATAGGCCCCACCTCCATAGTTTATGACTTAAAAGTCTACGCAGAAGCTCAAACATGTATATTTCTAGCAAGTTCTAAGACAATACTGGTGCTGCTAATCTGGAGACCACACTTCAGGAATCTCTGCAGTGAGCTATCCTTGTTTTGTCTGGTTTTGAGTCTGTGTCTTACTTTTCAATAAAAAAGACTAAATGGATAGATGGATGGATGGACAGGCAGGTAGGCTGGGTGGGTGAGTAGAAAAACAGACAGACTGACAAACAGAACTAGGGAAAAAAATCATATCAAACCATGGGAAGATTGCCTTACCACTCCTATCTTATATACCTGGTCTCTCTTTTTTCAATGATGTGCTATCCAAGGTGTTCACATGTTTACTAGGTATCCCTCTGTGACCTCTGGAGCTTTCTTTCCCAGTCATTATCTGAGCTTCTCAATCGAAAGGAGGGACTCAAATGTACTTGGAGCCCAGGTCAAAGACAACTTCTAATGGTTTATTGATAAGGTTGGGCACTGTTTTTTTCCCCACAGGAAAAACATTTTATGCACAGAGCCAACACCTCAGAATCTCTCTAGAATCTTGAAGTTTCTTATTAAAGACAAATTCACTCTATTGCATCTTCTTACAGACTTTTCTCTAGAAGACTTCTGTGGGACTATTTAGAAAAGAGTAATCCTGGTCATACAAATTATCAATTAAATATCTAAAGCAGGGATCCCTGGGTGGCTTAGTGGTTAAGCTCCTGCCTTCAGCCCAAGGCATGATCCTGGAGTCCTGGGATCAAGTCCCACATCAGGCTCCCTGCATGGAGCCTGCTTCTCCCTCTGCCATGTGTCAATCATGAATAAATAAATAAAATCTTTTAAAAAATATATCTAAAGCATTTCTTATCTTCTCAACATTTACCCTTGGACCAAAATAAAAAGCAAAGAGTATTTCAGAGCCAAGAATAAAACATGTTGTATGAGTTCAAAAATCAGAGACCGAGCTTCAGTCATTTAAGTTGGGGAGTATTTCCTAGAAAGAAAGAAAAAGTGGAAGTAGTAAATAAAATAATAAGTGTCCTGAAATATAAAAGAGAGCAAAATTTCTAGAATTTTAGGAAAATCAAACCTTACTTATGCAAATAGCAAAGGGCATTCACAAGATTTATCTAGCTAATAAATTCAATTCCACAACTGTTTATATGCTCGCTGCATGAAAGTACAAAAATGAATAGAACATAATCCCTGCCCTCAGGACATTAAAATTGAAAAAGGAAGCTCTATTACATTTTTAACTCTAAGATCAGGAAAAATGTGAGTGGTGATACAAGGTACGAAAAATGTTTGCTTGGGTAAAAGAGAGAGATTCAATTTATGACAGGCAAAAACCACAGCTGACCTGTCCCACTGATAGAAGAGTCATCTATGAGTTATATCTGGAATGTCCAGAGAGGCCTTCATACAATCCTCATTCCTCGTATATTATTGGCTGATGCCTGACATTTAGTGCATTCGGCTTCATACCTAGTGTCAGGATCTGATTCCTACAGGGCCCATATAATACTCTAATAACCTAGCTGCCTTTTATGGTTCAGTAGTTATTCTTAGACTGGGGACATATCCATAGACATGTAAATTTTCTACTGACAAACATTTATGTATTTAAATAATAACCTAAAAATACTCATAGAGGCATAATCAGTTCCTTGTACTCACAGTGGCCCCTGGACCAACAGCATGATCATAAACCTGAAAATTGGTTGGAAATGCAGAATCTTGGGCCCCACCCCAGTCTGCATTTTACCAAGATTCTCAGGTGATTCATCTGCACATTAAAATTTAAAAGGCACTAGGTTATATAACCATCTTATAATCAAGCAATGCCAGGTAATTTCAGTGTTCATATTTGTGTTTATAATCAAGTCGACACCAAGTAGTGCCATGCTAATTACTGTAGGCTACAGAGAAGTGGACAGAGGTGGAATTGATGTCTTAATGGTGCTTTCATACCAAACAAAGGATGAATAATTTGCAGCACACTGTGAAATGGAAGGGTTTATAGTCATCTTAACAGGGAAAACTGTGGGGAAATGAAGGCGTCAAAGGCCATGGTGGTTTTGAGTCAGGATGTCATTTTAGTAAAAATAACATCATCTGTCATGTTAGGTTAATGCTGTTATTTTGAAATTCTGAAGTTTTCCTTACCTTTAATTTTTAAATCTGTTCTGTTAAAATTTCATTTTCAATTTTTTGTTTTATAGATGCATAAAGGCAATAAGCAAGCATAATTAGTTTATACATGGCTTTATGTTTGCACATGGTTAAGTAACATTATAATAATAATGAAACACCAGGGATGCCTGAGTGGCTTGGTGGTTGAGCATCTGCCTTTGGCTCAGGGCGTGATCCTGGGGTCTGGGATTGAGTCCTGCATTTGGCTCCCTGCATGGAGCCTGCTTCTCCCTCTGCCTATGTCTCTGCTGCTCTCTCTGTGTCTCTCATGAATAAATAAAATCTTTAGAAAAAAAAATGGAACACCACATCTATATTCACAAGCCTGCTTTCCTTTATTTTATTTTTTTAAGATTTTATTTATTTATTCATGAGAGGGAGAGAAAGAGAGAGAGAGAGAGAGGCAGAGACACAGGCAGAGGGAGAAGCAGGCTCCATGCAGGGAGCCTGACGTGGGACTTGATCCTGGGTCTCCAAGATCACACCCTGGGCTGAAGACAGCGCTAAACCGCTGAGCCACCCAGGCTGCCCGACTGCTTTCCTTTAAAGGGAAATATTTCTCATATTTAATAAACCCTACAATGGTAAAAATAAAGCATGGGCATTAGTTTTGACAGAAGAAAGGAAAAAGCATGAAAACACAGGATACCTAGGAGTCCCCAACAGCACCACCCAGATGGGCCTCTGAGAGGCCAAAGAAACTTCTCTCCTACCTCACATACCTTTGCTTTGGATGGCAGAGGACATCAGCCCATAAATAGCATTTTTGGGGCCTGAAAAATCACTACTCTTCCTCCCACATCATTTGAAAAAACTAAGCAAAAGTAAGATTAAATATATTCTATAAGAGGCACCTGAGTGGCTCAGTGGTTGAGCATCTGCTTTTGGCTCAGGTCATGATCCTGGGGTCCTGGGAGAGAGTCCCATATCGGGCTCCCTACATGGAGCCTGCTTCTCCCTCTGCCTGTGTCTCTGCCTCTCTCTGTGTGTCTCTCATGAATAAATAAATAAAATCTTAAAATAAAAAGATATTCAATAAGCTCCTGGGGAAACTTATAGAAATAACAGCAACAAAATAGCAATTACTACCAGGGACTCTTCTGAGCACTTATATTAGCTCATTTATCTCTATTAATAACCTATGACACATTCCTTTGGTAGATTTTAAGAAAGGCCGTACTCCTTCAATCATAGGTAGAATCTGTTTCTCCACCTTTTGAATTGCCTGGTCTTGCTTTGACCAAAGGAATATGGTAGAAATTATGATGTACCATTTCTGAGTCTAGGCTTCAAGTGGCCTTGCATGCATCTAGTACACTTTTTTTTTTAAGATTTTATTTATTTATTCATGAGAGACCTAGAGAGAGAGGCAGAAACACAGGCAAAAGGAGAAGCAGGCTCCATGCAGGGAGCCCGATGCAGGGACTCGATCACAGGACCCCAGGATCATGCCCTGAGCCAAAGGCAGACGCTCCACCGCTGAGCCACCCAGGTGTCCCCATCTAGCACATTCTTAAGAACCCTGTGTCTACTATGCAAATAAACCCAGGCCTATTCATTCAATCTAAGGGGGAAAAATTCACTATTTGATTTTCTTTCCTTGATGGGTACAGTGGAATTATGATCTTCTATAATTTTTTATTTAAGGGAAAAGTTGTCTTCTACGATTATGACTTTCCCTAAATTGTTGTATATATAGAAATATATAAATTCAAGAAAGCAAGAAGGAGGTGGAAATTAGCTTGATGATGGCTACTGCTGAGAAAAAAGGAGACAGGATGAAAAGGTATTGTTTACCTCCTGTGTTTTCAAGAACTTGACTAAAATCATACAGAAGTTATTTAGTTGCATAGCCATTAGTTTAAAAGTCACATTAAAGTGTTAAGGTTTTTGCTTTTCTTCCTAAATCCTACTTATTAAATACAGCGCATGCCACATTTGACACATATCTTTATACCGTAGTTTGGAGACATGCTTAAAGACGATTCCGAGTGGTCAAGGACAGTGCTGGGACAGCTGGGACACAGCTATGAGGGGGCCTCACTTGTGGAGACACACGTAAGACTGTACAAGCACTGGGACACCTGGGTGGTTCAGTGGTTGAGCATCTGCCTTTAGCTCAAGGTGTGATACTGGAGTCCCGGGATCGAGTCCTGCATTGGGCTCCTACAGGGAGCCTGCTCCTCCCTCTACCTGTGTTTCTGCCTCTCTCTCTCTAGGTCTCTCATGAATAAATAAATAAATAAATAAATCTTTAAAAAAAAGGGGGGGGGACTATACAAGTGCTAAGAACAGGGTACTACCTAGGTCTTAACTAATGGCACTATCAAGTTCTAAAGATATTTTGTACGCCATTTGCAATTCTGAGCAGCGAGCCAATTTTTTGGTCCTTCTTCTGAAACTTATGGTAATCTTGTAGTCTGGATTTTCTAGAACATTTCCAATTTTAAATATTCTGTTCCACTGTGAAATCTTCAATGCAATTTTGGCTCAGGGTTTCCTAGACTCTGTGACTTCATAAACAAGTAAACTTTTATGGGGGGAAATAGTGATTGAGGGACTGACATGGGATTGCCAACTTTCACCCAATGAAATTATTTTTAAAAAAATAAACAGGTTTTTAAAAGTTAATTGTATTTCTGCCAGTGGCTTGGTTGCGTCATCTTGAGTAAATTATTTAACCTCTCTAAGCCTCCATGCATTCATCTAAAAAATGGGGAGAGTAATAAATGTCTCCTCTTTAAGTCTGAGAGTGCTTACAATAGCATATGACACTGTGAGGGCTCAACAAAGGTATCTGGGACTAGTACGATGATTATCGCTACCGTCACTGCCATAAAAAGTAATGAGTCCAATGACAATTAATACTAGCCGGAGCCAAAGGGAAGAGAGTAGGGTCCTCATAAGACCAAAGGCAGAGCTCTTTTTACATCTGGCCCAGCTTTTCTCTAGGGTTCAACAGTTCCCAAGGAGAGCAACCCCAGACCTACGAAACCTTAATCAAGTAGAAGAAAAGGGCTCCAAAGAAAGAAAGAAAGAAAGAAAGAAAAAATCCGTATTTCTCTTGGCACACCAGCTGTGACAGGATGGGATTTGGATGTTTGGATACACATACCACATCAAAGCTCACACTCCCAACTCAGTGGGGCCATCATTGTCTATCCTTTGCCCACCTCTGCAGCCCTTTTGCATTCATCTCCTGGGCCCTTGGTTCAAGCCACACACCTTACTGACTCAACTATGACATTATCTTCCAGATAAAATATCCATTAATTCTGCTCACATAACACGCTGAGGCACCTGTGTCTGTATCTATCATGCACTTAACCAGAGTACTATTGTTAAATGCTTAAATTTATGTCATTTTCATAGTTAAGGAGATTGCAAATTCATCTTACAATCAGGCTTAGTATAATAATCATCATTTTGCATCCATACTCTCACATCCAACACATCATAAATATTCAGCTGGGTTTCCCACCCAACTTTTTTTCCCCCCCTAGGCATGTTTGCATGGTTCTGATTTACGTACATACATAGTTTCAAATGTACAATTGTTGCTGCACTTTTCAATTATCTGGGCATTTTTCAAATTATTTCGCAGTCTTCAAAGAGCATCACTGAATTACTGTGTAACATTCCACCAAGGAAATGTTTTTAATTTACTTAAGTATGCCTCTCCTGAGGGACATACAGAGCAACCCCATTTTTGGCTATTATAAATAGAACTAAAGTGAATAATTTCCATGCATTTGGATTTTTCCATATTTTGAAATATTTCCTAAAATTAGTTGCCCCAAAATTGCATTACTGGCTCAAAAGAAATGGGCACTGTGATGGGCTTAGATATATATTGTCAGATCATTTCTGACAAGTATATAGATGTTTCTTGTGCATAAGTACCTATTTGCATCTCAGCCATTTCCAAGCAACTCACCTTGTCTACTCTCCCTTACATCCTCACTCACTCTTTCTTCCCAGTTGGTCTCCACATTGTCTGTAGCACCACCTGTGGACAATCTATCCTGTGGAAACACCAATTGCCCACAGACACCCTGAATGTCTTGCCTTGGTCCAGGACTCCCTGAAAAAGTCATGCCTCATGTGTTCCTTGGGGGCTCCTTTTCTCTGCAGGGAACTTTCTCACAGATGGGATATATCTTTCTCACAGATGCCTATTCCTCAATGGACCAGTGTGTTTTAAATGCAAACCTATTTGAAGTTCACAACTGTTGATTTGTACATTGGATAATGTAAAAGTCACATACTTCTTTAATGCTAAAGTATTTTATAATACTAATAATGTACAAGAGGACCCATTCCATTATAGTTCTGCCAGCATTAGGAATCATTTGTTCTGTTTGTATTTTTGAGCATAAAACTGATGAAAAATGATGCACTACAACATGAGGTTTTTAAAAAGTGATTTTTTTTTTACATGTCTACCTGCCTCCATTAAACTTAGTCTTCAGAGAGAAGAAACTACCATATTTTTCTCTGTAGCATTCACACTCAAAGATGTTGGCAGAGATACAAAAGGGAGAGGAAAGAGGAAAGAGGAAGAGAAGAGAAAGGAGCCGGGAAAGTAGGAAAAGCTGGAGGAGAGGGAAAGGAATAATCAAGTAGGATTATGAGCATTTGGGAACTCTGCTACAAGTAGGTGGCTCCAGAGACAAGATTCAAGGTCATGATCAGGACTAAATATATAAATCTGCCACTCTATAAGTATTTCACCTCTAAATCCTCTTTTACATTCATGCAAAAAAAAAAAAAAAAAAAAAAAAAAAACAAGAAATGTAATGGCTTCTGAGAGCCAATTATACTGAACATTTTAACTAACAGGACCTCCCCTCCCTGCCATCACAGGAACTTTCTTCAGAGCAGACTGTTATTTAACAAGACAGCAGAGTCATCTATATGTTCTTCTGTTTACATCATGAACTAGCCCTGTGGATAAGCAACAGGAACATCCCTCCCCAAAACTAGATATCTATATCTGAGGGCGCAGTTAAATGCCCATGAAGCAGCCATGTAAAGAAGATTATATTACTGTCCTGGAAATAAATCTTAAAGGTGTATAATAACCCAGCAATTGCACTGTTGGGGATTTACCCCAAAGATACAAATGCAATGAAACGCCGGGACACCTGCACCCCAATGTTTATAGCAGCAATGGCCACGATAGCCAAACTGTGGAAGGAGCCTCGGTGTCCAACGAAAGATGAATGGATAAAGAAGATGTGGTTTATGTATACAATGGAATATTACTCAGCCATTAGAAACGACAAATACCCACCATTTGCTTCAACGTGGATGGAACTGGAGGGTATTATGCTGAGTGAAGTAAGTCAGTCGGAGAAGGACAAACATTATATGTTCTCATTCATTTGGGGAATATAAATAATAGTGAAAGGGAATATAAGGGAAGGGGGAAGAAATGTGTGGGAAATATCAGAAAGGGAGACAGAACGTAAAGACTGCTAACTCTGGGAAACGAACTAGGGGTGGTAGAAGGGGAGGAGGGCGGGGGGTGGGAGTGAATGGGTGACGGGCACTGGGGGTTATTCTGTATGTTAGTAAATTGAACACCAATAAAAAATAAATTAAAAAAAATAACTCTCTTCACCCATGTCCGAGTTCAAAGCCTGTAGACCACCTCCTAGCTGTGTGAACCTGGTCCTAAGTTCACAGCTTCTCAACTGGGAAAAAAAGAAAAAAAATGAGGATCTGTAAGATGGAGATGACAACACTTCCAATCTCATGGGCAGGGTTGTTATGAAATTAATGAGTTAATACACACTCAAAACAGTCACTAGTATACAGTAAGTGCTCAATAAAAAGGAAGTGGTTAGGATCATTATTAAATAAGCCAACTGGTTCTTCATCACAATTCTGAGAGATGTGCAGAGCTCATATATCTTTTCAAATGTATAAAATGAGAAAGAAGTCCATTTATAAACTGCTTGTATACAAGGTTTTCTTTTGGCAACCCTGTGTGTACTAGGGCTCCATGCATTTAGCAGTATTATTATATAAAAGGCATTTTCTAGAATAATTTACCTAAGAAACAAGAAGGTAACACAAATGAAAGAAGAAAGTGTGGGGGTGCAATTTTACAGGGGACAAAGGAAAGGAAGGTCATCTTCTGTCTGAACAGAACAGTCACCAGATCGTCTGAAGCAATTACTAGTAATTGGAATCCAGGCCCTATTTTACCAAATCTTCCAAATTTTCACAAGAAACTAGAACTCTGTATACTTATGTAGTTTCTGGATCATTAAATGTTGGCAACTACTTCAATTGTTTCTAAAAACAGGTCAATCAAAATATATCTGTGAGACAAATCTGGCCTTAACTCTGATAGTGTGTCCTCTTTACACTTGGAGAAAAACCATGTCCCTAAATCAGTGTCCCCCGGCCCCATACCATCCCAAGAACTAATTCCCACTACGTTCCCACCACTTGAAGGTGCGAAGAGCCTTAGTGCTCAGCAAATACCCCAACACTGTGCCATTTCTGGGTGGTCAACAGTAGTTCTGGGGAGGTCCTGTTGCATACACTAAACCACGACTATTTACCCATCTTCAGGGGACAGAGAAATAGGAATGGGAACTTACCTCTCAGTGAAGAGGCCAGACACATGCACGTGAAGAGACAGCAAGCATTACATGGGACATAATTGTCCAATTGTGTGATGCCCATTCAAGGCACCAGAGGGATTTGGGACAGGGGTCCTGAACCAGATCATAAGGATAGGGGGGCCTCTGGAGAAGATAGAAGGGTACACTCCAGATAATAGAGGAGAAATGAGCAGCAGCACAGCTGTCTCATGTTATGAACATTGGAAAAGTCTGTCCTGTCCAGTTTGTTTTTAGTGTTTCTTTTGGTCAGGGAAAGGTATTAAGCCACCCCTAACACAACTGCCGCCAATTACCATAAAAATGGCCCATATGTTGGTGTCGTTGACTATAAATTCTGCTTTCAAACATTTTCTGAGCTCCCGAACACTATGCATTGCTTGGCTGGTGGCACTAGGCCAAGAGGTAGCCCCTGCCCATAAGAAGCCACAGTCCAGTGAGGGAGTGTGACTCTACAGCGACAGGGTGGTAGCTATGGAACACTGTGTCCAGGGAGTTGAGGTGCCTTCACACAGAAGCCACCAGCTGGGCTGCATCTGGGGGTGAGTAGGAGTCTGCCAGACAGACAAGGGGGAGAAGGGGTGTTCCAGGTAGCTGCCGCAACACAGGCCAAGGCGTAGAATGGTGAAAGCTAGTAGTTTATAGCAGCAAAGATCCCCGCCCTCTTTTCCACCTCTTCATTCTTGGTCTGTTTGCTAATTACGGCCTTCCTGTGTCTCAGCAAGACGGGAATCTCTGAAGATCCTTAAAGATTCTTAAAACTTGCTCTAGTGTGCCGTTCATTCACATGAAAAAGCAGCAAAGATTAAAAACCACCAAAGACCAACATAAAAAGAAAGTCTTACAGTTGCCTGTGTTACACGCAGATGCATTTCACTGTGTCTGTGCAGTCTGGGCACACGGACAATGCTGTCAGTAAAATCAACTCTGATCTCATTTATTTTGGGATAGAATGTTCTCTGCTTGGCCTCTAAATACATGAGGAGATGTTCACTTATTAAGAATAGAAATTGCACAAACAAAGCTCAGGGTTGGTTTTGATTTTTGAGCTTAGGGTGGTTGTATGTTTTATGTTTGGTTGACAACTATTAGTGTTAAAAAGTCTTTAAGTTAGTACTTATTTTTTCCTCAGAAAAGGAGTGTTCAAAAGGTATAAAGCTAAAGATTTCAACTTAGGACCACCATTGTCATGTTTCAAAATGCCATGAAAAGGATTCTCTCGGGGTATTAGGGGGGTAACTTTTAGAATCCTGGCTCCATTACCTGCTACATAGAGCAGTATTTTCACCCTTTTCCTCTGACTGGCTCCTGATGGCCCTTGAATCCCCAAGGGGAGGAAAGAAAGGAGATTGTGGTGGTTTGTTCCAAAGATGGTCCCCAGTGGACCATCAGTGGACCTCCTGCCCTACTTCGTCTGGGCTGTCTTGCATAACTAACAGAAGGTTAAGGCTGTAGTACTTCTAAGGCTAAATCAGAAGAAGCCTTGCAGTACCTGCCTTGATCTCTTGGGACTTTCAGCTTCAGAACCCAACCACCAGACTAGGAGAAGCCCATGCCACATGGAGAGGCCACGTGCCAGAACCCAAGGTGAGATCAACAGCCAGCCACATGATGAGCCATCTTGGACACGTTCAGCTCAGCGAGTGTTCAGAGGACTCCAGCCCCAGGTGCCATTTGAGAGCAAGGGCATGAGACACTCCCCCACCCAGCAAGGACAACCAAGCTGAGCAAAACCAATTCCTGGAACAGCAACTTAATATACAGCAAGACAGGACCAGAAGACAGATATCACCAGAAGAGAAGGGAAAACCTGAAATTAAACCAGACTTTTTTTACTTGTGGCAACACGGTAAATGAGATTGAAATTTGTGGCCTGAGATTTTTAAATTTGAATGTAGTCTTCTTCTGTGAGATTTCTGTTCATGTCTTTTGCCCATTTCATGATTGGATTGTTTGTTTCTTTGGTGTTGAGTTTAATAAGTTCTTTATAGATCTTGGAAACTAGCCCTTTATCTGATATGTCATTTGCAAATATCTTCTCCCATTCTGTAGGTTGTCTTTGAGTTTTGTTGACTGTATCCTTTGCTGTGCAAAAGCTTCTTATCTTGATGAAGTCCCAATAGTTCATTTTTGCTTTTGTTTCTTTTGCCTTCGTGGATGTATCTTGCAAGAAGTTACTATGGCCGAGTTCAAAAAGGGTGTTGCCTGTGTTCTCCTCTAGGATTTTGATGGAATCTTGTCTCACATTTAGATCTTTCATCCATTTTGAGTTTATCTTTGTGTATGGTGAAAGAGAGTGGTCTAGTTTCATTCTTCTGCATGTGGATGTCCAATTTTCCCAGCACCATTTATTGAAGAGACTGTCTTTCTTCCAATGGATAGTCTTTCCTCCTTTATCGAATATTAGTTGCCCATAAAGTTCAGGGTCCACTTCTGGATTCTCTATTCTGTTCCACTGATCTATGTGTCTGTTTTTGTGCCAGTACCACACTGTCTTGATGACCACAGCTTTGTAGTACAACCTGAAATCTGGCATTGTGATGCCCCCAGATATGGTTTTCTTTTTTAAAATTCCCCTGGCTATTCGGGGTCTTTTCTGATTCCACACAAATCTTAAAATAATTTGTTCTAACTCTCTGAAGAAAGTCCATGGTATTTTGATAGGGATTGCATTAAACGTGTATATTGCCCTGGGTAACATTGACATTTTCACAATATTAATTCTGCCAATCCATGAGCATGGAATATTTTTCCATCTCTTTGTGTCTTCCTCAATTTCTTTCAGAAGTGTTCTATAGTTTTGAGGGTATAGATCCTTTACATCTTTGGTGAGGTTTATTCCTAGGTATCTTATGCTTTTGGGTGCAATTGTAAATGGGATTGACTCCTTAATTTCTCTTTCTTCAGTCTCATTGTTAGTGTATAGAAATGCCACTGACTTCTGGGCATTGATTTTGTATCCTGCCACGCTACCGAATTGCTGTATGAGTTCTAGCAATCTTGGGGTGGAGACTTTTGGGTTTTCTATGTAGAGTATCATGTCATCGGCGAAGAGGGAGAGTTTGACTTCTTCTTTGCCAATTTGAATGCCTTTAATGTCTTTTTGTTGTCTGATTGCTGAGGCTAGGACTTCCAGTACTATGTTGAATAGCAGTGGTGAGAGTGGACATCCCTGTCTTGTTCCTGATCTTAGGGGAAAGGCTCCCAGTGCTTCCCCATTGAGAATGATATTTGCTGTGGGCTTTTCATAGATGGCTTTTAAGATGTCGAGGAATGTTCCCTCTATCCCTACACTCTGAAGAGTTTTGATCAGGAATGGATGCTGTATTTTGTCACTGTTGGTGGGAATGTGAACTGGTGCAGCCACTGTGGAAAACTGTGTGGAGGTTCCTCAAACAGTTAAAAATATACCTGCCCTACGACCCAGCAATTGCACTGTTGGGGATTTACCCCAAAGATACAAATGCAATGAAACGCTGGGACACCTGCACCCCGATGTTTCTAGCAGCAATGGCCACGATAGCCAAACTGTGGAAGGAGCCTCGGTGTCCAACGAAAGATGAATGGATAAAGAAGATGTGGTTTATGTATACAATGGAATATTACTCAGCTATTAGAAATGACAAATACCCACCATTTGCTTCAACGTGGATGGAACTGGAGGGTATTATGCTGAGTGAAGTAAGTCAGTCGGAGAAGGACAAACATTATATGTTCTCATTCATTTGGGGAATATAAATAATAGTGAAAGGGAAAATAAGGGAAGGGAGAAGAAATGTGTGGGAAATATCAGAAAGGGAGACAGAACATAAAGACTGCTAACTCTGGGAAACGAACTAGGGGTGGTAGAAGGGGAGGAGGGCGGGGGGTGGGAGTGAATGGGTGACGGGCACTGGGTGTTATTCTGTATGTTAGTAAATTGAACACCAATAAAAAAAAAAAAAAAAAAAAAAAATAAATAAACATTTAAGTTGAACCAGCAAAAAAAAAAAAAAAAAAAAAAAAAAAAAAAAATAAAATAAATTTGAATGTAGTTATTAATTATCTCTCACCCCATTTCCCTAGTGATCACCTGAGGATAATCAAGGCATAAATGCATGCATTTTCTGGGAATAGAAACAGAATTAACAGGCCTCATTTTGTAGGTCTATGTATTCTTCTTAATTACCTTCAAAGTTCACTCTTTAGCCTAGAAAAACAAAAGCAAAGTCTTCAGGAACAAAGCAAGATTAGTCGGTCTCCACCAGAATCGTTCATGTATTAAAATCAATACTCAAACATACTGATACAGGCTCTGTACCAGCATTTCCTATCTTTTTTTCCATTTTAACTATGAAATTGGCATGACATTAGAAATGTAACAGTTTTCCATTTTCATGGTGATGGGATTTGTTTTTACATTTAATGCTTAGTAGCAAAACTCTTATGTGCCATATATGATAGGCTGGTGATCGGCAATTAGTTGCCCCATTAGCATCCATTCCCTGTGTATTCTTTGTTAGTGCCCTCCATTTTGTTTGAAGCCTTATGGGCCAGCTAAATACAGAGCTATTCTTGAAACTGGACACTATAACAGCCATTTAGAATTAAGAGCAAGACTATGGGGGAGTTCTGATGAAACTTTTGCTATCCTGATAAAAAGAGAGAGCTATGGCCAGCACCATCACTTCACATCTCCCTTCTAAAGTATGGACATGATGGGGGTGGGAGGGCACCTGGGTGGCTCAGTTGGTTAAGCATCTGATTCTTGATTTCGGCTCAGGTCATGATCTCAGGGTCATGTGATCAAGCTCTGCATGGAGCTCCATGCTCAGCGGGGAGTCTGCTAGAGATGTTCTTCCCCTCTCTCTCTGTCCCTTCCCCTGCTCATGCCCTCTCTCTATCTATAATAAGTAAATAAATAAATAAATCTTTAAAATGTGGACATGATGCCTGTAGTCATAGCAGCAGCCATTTTGCAACTGTGAGGCAATAAGCATAAGGATAAATGCCAACACATTAGGAAGAACAGGGCAGAAAATACAAAATAATCGGGATTTCTGATAGAACTGCCAAGCAGCTGAACAAAGCCTATAAACTGCTTATCTCTACATTTGTAATGTGAGGAAAATACCCTGGTTATTAAAACCACCATTGACTGTTTTTATTACCTGCAGCCAAATGCATTTCTGCTTGATAGTGCTAGATTATCCATTACAATCTAACAAGTAAGATTGAGTTCAATTATACCTACTCAAATATAATTTTTCTTCATTCTATACTATGGTTCTCATGGTTGATGAGGTACATTTTGTCCACTTCAACCACTCATTTAGATAAACGACATTTTAGCACTGAGAACTTGTCCTTCATGTAACGCTCTGCCATGAAGAGCCGACTACTCTGACTGACAGTCAAAAGAACATCAGATAAAGAGCATTAGGCTTTCAAAGGCACAGTGTAATGAGTGGAGTGATTTGTGGGAGGACTTTTTTTGCTTGCTTGATTGCTGTGTAATAGCAATAATATTCCTGCCTTTGGAATATACTTGCAGAAACAACTGTTGTGGTTATCAAACATCTCAGCTTTGCTTTAGCATTTAATCACCCACAAAACCCTATTTATTGTCTCTCTACTCCTCCATGGTTATCAGAATCCCATAATTAAGGCATAATGAAAGTAAACAGTGTCACAAAAAAACTAGATGTCTTTAAAGGAGAGTAGTTAAGGCAAGACAAATGTGCCTAAAGATAGCAGCAGAGCCAAGTGGAATTGCTAAGGAGCTCTGTTTGTGTGTGTGTTGGTGGTGATTAAAAAGAATCATCATCCAAGTGAATTATTTAGGGAACAAATTGCCTCTTGATGGATAATAAATTAATCTGAAGAATTCATATTGGAATCAAATAAGCATATCAGTACAGCAAGACCCTTATACGAACACCCAAACCCCAAGAAAAGGAAGGCTGCTCATCTCTGAAAGGCTAAAGTGAGGGTGACTAACAGCTTTTCAAGAGCTTGTCTTGCCTCCCAAGATTTATACCTTAGTTACTTCTAAAATGATTTGGAATGAGCAAAAGATGATATGTAAAAATAAAAGAAAACCTTTTATTCATAAAGCCAAAATATAGTACAAGTAACTGGGATGAGGCAGGTACTGTAGTTGGGCACTACATTTAGATGTGAGATTCCTGGTAGCTAAGGCAAAAAGAGAAACCTTTTGCTTTATGTTGCTTCTATTATTAGATAAAAGGAAGCATATATATCAATAAGAGAATAGCTCTGTCCTGGTAGGGAATTCATTTGCTAATTTAGGATACAAGAAATATTAAGTCTCATCATCTCTCTGCCACCTTTATCTTTTTTCATGGCACACAACACAATTTATTGTTCCATATTTTTAGAATAAATCTGTGTATTACATCCATATCTTCAATTTCTTCTTTAATATGTCATCTCAAATAGACTATAAACCCCATGAGGACGGTGGGATTATTTGTTTTCTTCCAGAACCCGGCTCAGTTTCTGACCCATTTTAGATTTTCAATCAGAATTTATTGAATCAAATAAAGGTAAAAGGTAATTTTGTCAAAGGTAAAATTTGAAACTCAGAAATCCTCTTTCCCAAACCACAAGGTACAACACTTGTATGCGTGCATAAGGTGATATGTAAAACCTGTCTTCTCAGCAATGTTTACAATAACCCTGGCAACAATCAAAAGGAGAAAACATAATGTCTACCAACAAGAGAGTGGATTCATGTAATAGAATCTTCCTTAGAAATTAAAATAAATTGGAGCAATGTAGATTTTAAAAATGTTATGTGTAAAAAAGCAGACCATAGAACAAGGCTTATGGAGTAATATTCATATTATTTTAAAATGTGCAACAGACTGTTGGGGATTTACCCCAAAGATACAGATGCAGTGAAACGCCGGGACACCTGCACCCCGATGTTTCTAGCAGCAATGGCCACGATAGCCAAACTGTGGAAGGAGCCTCGGTGTCCATCAAAAGATGAGTGGATAAAGAAGATGTGGTTTATGTATACAATGGAATATTACTCAGCCATTAGAAATGACAAATACCCACCATTTGCTTCAACGTGGATGGAACTGGAGGGTATTATGCTGAGTGAAATGAGTCAATCAGAGAAGGACAAACATTATATGTTCTCATTCATTTGGGGAATATAAATAATAGCGAAAGGGAATATAAGGGAAGGGAGAAGAAATGTGTGGGAAATATCAGAAAGGGAGACAGAACGTAAAGACTGCTAACTCTGGGAAACGAACTAGGGGTGGTAGAAGGGGAGGGGGCGGGGGGTGGGAATGAATGGGTGACGGGCACTGGGGGTTATTCTGTATGTTAGTAAATTGAACACCAATAAAAAATAAATTAAAAAAAATAAAAATAAAAAAATAAAATGTGCAACAGAACACTATATATAGTTGTTTCAAAGAATGCACAGGGCAAAAACACCAAATCTAAGATACTGGTTTGTTTTTAGAAAGGGAAGGAGGATAGGATCGAGAAGGATACACATGGGGCTTCAATCCTATCTGTGCTATTCTGCTTCTGAGGCTGAATGATGGTTATGAGGCTATTCTCTCCCTCTCTCCCCATCCATATGTGGTGTACACACGCGCCAAGGGTGCATGCTCGCTCCCCCCCTCACACACACACACACTTTTTTTTTTAATGCCTCGATAATTCAAAATAAAAAAAAAAAAAAAAACAAGAGACGTCTGAGAAATTGTCACAGACAAGAGGACTCTAAGGGGCCTGAAGGCATGACACCTAAGTGTAACATGGTAATCTGGGCTGGATCTTGGAATAGAAGAAGGATGTTAGGTAAAAACTGAGAAAGTATGAAAAAAGGATAGACTTTAGTTAATAATAAATGTCAATATCGCTTCATTAACTGTAACAAATTCATTACCCTAATGTAAGATATTAATAAGAGGAAAAACTGGATACACCAGTATTATGAGAACCCTCTGAAATACCTTCACAATTTTTCTGTAAATCTAAAACTGTTTCAAAGTAAGTTCATTTTTTAAAAAGTAAATAGCACAAAAATATTCTTCAAGGGGACTTTTCCTACAGTAATACTTTAAAAAAAAGCATATGCTGTAATAAACCACTATGTTCAGTAACGGCCTTCCTATTGTCCCAGCCTGCTGGTTTTTGATCATCTGACTTGCAGAAGAGAATGTAGAGAAGAGCAAGGTAATACATTTCCTAGACTGCTACTATCCCTCCAACATCAAGTGGCTCAAGCTTGCCTTTTGTAAATGTTGAATACTAGTCAAACATGGGCTTGTTCCCAAGAAGTGAGTCCATCTGAGAACAAGGGGCCCAGGGCAAACAGCTTCCTACCTGGCGTGGCCATTTCCTATTCTGAACATCTCTCCCAGCAGTGTCTCTGTCCTCCTTGTTTAGGCCATTTTCATAGTCAACTGAAGCCAAATTATTTACAACCTCTTTAAGGGAAAAGAGAGTAAAACAGATTGCACGACAAATACAGGCATATCACCTGGAATCCAATACATTTAAAAGGAATTGCATTAGCTGGTGTAGTCATTCTGGAAAACAGTGTGGAGGTTTCTCAAGAAGTTAACAATACAGCTACCCTATAAGTCAGCAATTGCACTGGGTATTTACCCCAAAGATACAAATGCAGTGAAACAGCAGGACACCTGCACCCCAATGTTTATAGCAGCAATGTCTACAAGAGCCAAACTGTGGAAGAAGCCAAGATGTCCTTCGACGGATGAATGGATAAAGAAGATGTGGTATATATACACAATGGAATATTACTCAGCCATCAAAAAGGATGAGTACCTACCATTTACATCAATGTGCATAGAACTGGAGGGTGTTATACTGAGCGAAATAGGTCCATCAGAAAAAGAAAACTGTATTATCTCACTCATATGTGGAATATATGAAATAGTGAAAGGGACCATAAGGGAAGAGGGGAAACTGGGTTGAGAAAAATTAGAGAGGAAGACAAACCATGAGAGACTCCTAACTCAGAAGGGGAGATGGGTGGGGGAATGGGGTAACAGGTGATAGGCATTAAGGAGGGCATGAGAGGCGATGAGTGCTGGGTGTTATACTCTATGTTGGCAAACTGAATTTAACTAAAACTTTTTAAAAACTGAATTGCATTGTCAAAGTAAGCTCAGATGAGATGAAAGTCACAGAAGTGTGGATCCACAAAGAACGCTAGAGCTTAGCTCCTGTGGCCTCCTCATTTAAAGATGAGTCAAGCAGCGTCTGGGAAGTTGAAGTGACTTGGTCAAGGCCCCCTGACTCCACCGTGCCCCTTAGGAAGCTAAGTGCGCCTAATGCCCTCCTTCTATAAACAAGGGAAAATGGGACCTCAGCAGTGACCAGGACTCCTGTGAGGGAGGGACTGGCCTAAGCCTCTCTGCTTGCACTGGAGGGTGAGGCTAGGGGAAGGCCAGTGCAACAGAGGAAATGCCCATGGCACTCCGAGGGAGAACAGCCCAGGGAGAGAAGGCCGGGAGCCTGAGAGACAGTAAGGGCAGAGTCTATCTCTGAGGAAGCGGCCCTTCTGTGCCAGAGTGGCTGGAGAGCCTGTTCACACTGGTATTGATGTTTCTGCCCCATTGCATTTATTATTTTTTTAAAGATTTTATTTATTTATTCATGAGAGACACAGAGAGGGGTAGAGACATAGGCAGAGAGAGAAGTAAGCTCCCCTCGGGGAGCCTGATGTGGGGCCTGATCCCAGGACCCCAGGATCATGACCTGAGCCAAAGGCAGACAATCACTGAGCCACCCAGGTGGCCTGCCCTATTGCATTTAAACACTGATCTCCCCTGTCTTTAGTGGAGCCCACCACACTCACAAATGCTCATTTGGAGGGGTCTGCTTTGTGGAAATCACTGAAGCAGAACTTCTGTGCCCAGATGATGGAGAGGAAGTAATACCTTGGAAATGAGAAATACTGGGGAGGACCAAAGACTCTCATGGAGTGTGGCACCAGAGGCATGAGTCAATGCTGCATAGATTTAAGGGCATGGACATCAGCAAGGCCATGTTGGGTCTGGCTAATGCTCCATTCCACTAAGTAGACTAGCCTGGAAGTCTCCAAAAAGGAGAGCTTTGTGGAAACTGCTCAACTGTCCCATTAACCCTCTCCAGGAAGGTCTTCACTGGTCCATGTGTAGATTTGACCATTGAAAGGAGAGCTGCCTATAAAACTCATTCAACTTTGCCAACAAGGGAACTATGAAGGCACCATAAATCTAAAGGGATTCAGGTTTTATGTCTAGCCACTACTGCAGACATTTTTTAAAGATTTTATTTATTTGAGAGAGAGACGGAGAGAGAACACAAGTGGGGGAGACAGAGAGAGGAGTGGAGAGAGAGGAAGAAGCAGACTCCCCGCTGAGCAGGGAGCCTGATGCGGGGCTCGATCCTGGGACTCTGGGATCATGACCTGAGCCAAAGGAAGATGCTTAACTGATGGAGCCACCCAGGCATCCCACTACTGAAGGCTTTTATAGAAGGTTTTTAAAGAATTTATGTTGTGTGGTGGTAATGTAGGCTCAAGACAGAACCTAGAGCAGCTAGAAGAAAAGCCTGTAAGGAGACTAAAAGAAACCATCAGGTCTTTAGGAGGAGACTCATGAGATGATGGTATCAGCTCTACTGAGGAAAGGAGGTTGGTTCTAGAAGGGAGTTCTTAACCGTGTCAAGTGTCGAAAAGAATTTAAGATGAAGTATAAGAAGGGTCTATTAGATTTTTCCAGGAGGATGGCACTGATGACCTTGCCAAGGCAGGATTCCCCAGCCAAATATAGCTGTACAAGTTGTTGACTGAACAAGAACATCAGCCTACCCCGTGCTCCTCCCCTCATGCGAAGGGATGTGTGTTCCCTAATTGGGGGCACAGACACCAGACATGCTCGTGAACTTACTGGTGTCTCAGCAGAGTGGAGGGGACAGAGCCCCAGCACAGTGAGTTGAACACTGAACAGGAAAAGAGGAGGAGGGTACCTTCTAGAGTCAAAGCTCAGTCCTCCGGGTGCACAACTTCAGTCTGACAGAAAGAAGGACTGTGGCTATGCAGGAAAGAGAGATATATTCAAGGAGAGGGGTTAGAAGAACAAAGGGAAAGAGTAGAAGAGAAGGGACCATGATGGAATGTGGGTTCTGGCTTCAAGTGCTAATCAAACTTAGCTGCTTGTTCTGTTCATCCTCAAAGGGCTCCACATCGTTTCCACACAGCTGCCTTCCCACAGCAGTGGACTCTCAAGTCACCTTGGGAGGGAGGTATTGCAGGTTTCTCATCTCCCCTCCACACTGAGGAAGCCAATATGCCAGAAGTCCCATGTTACATGATGGAGCCGGGGGGCATGTGTGCCATAATGGACCAAGGACTCACATTGCCTGCCAGTTCAGGGGCCAGCCCCAGTACATTCACTCTGGAGCAAGTTGCATCAAACCACAGAGCCTCTGTTTGCACAACTGTTAAGTGGAACATGTGAGATCTGCCTTCGTTCCTTCAGGACATGAGGATGGGCTGAGTGTACAAACACCTACAGTAGAGCCCAATACATAGACTCTCTCTTCTTCCACCTAGAACTCACAGTCTGATTATCTGACTCCAGGTGGAGAGTTAGAAACAAGGTGACTGCTATGGGTATTTACTCATTCGCTTATTTTCAAATCTATGTAAGCTCTGGTTTAAGGAGAGTCTTAAGAGTTAGGGTGTAGAAATAAAATTCCTGAAAGAATTTTTGTTGCTAATAAAATATGATGTGTTCCATTTACCTAACATCTTACAACATGCCTCCCAAAAGTACCAGTTAATTCTAAGGCTATTTCCATCTCCCTTTGCATCAGCCCCTCTGGGGATTTGGAGCTGAGCTGTGTGAGGGGAGAAGGAAGGGCTGTCCCATGCATACCTGAGGACCTTTCACCCATGCTGAACTGTAACTTAGTTGAAAGAAGAAAGAAGAAAGAAAAAAGAAGAAAGAAGAAAGAAGAAGAAGAAGAAGGTTCCAGATCTGGCCAGGGAAAAGACTGGTCATCCTCTTCACTGCTGCTTTATGCCATGGAGTTATCCCTCAAAGGAATGAAAAAGCATCCACATTAAAAAAAAAAAAATACATGAAACGATTTAATTATCTGGTTCTAGTAAATATTTTTTTCCCATTAAAACATTTCCATCAAAAGATCAGGAAACAGGGCCAGGCAAGTTGCTTTTTAAATTCAACAATGATTCCTTTTCTAAGAAAAAAAACAAACAAATTGGATAGAGCAGATAATCCCCATATCCCCAACAGGAAAACACATAGTGTAGACTAATTAACCCAGTTTTGATCACCGGGAAACTAATGTACACTATATAGGAATATCAACTCAGGTCACCTGACACTGGCCTAATTCTTTTGGCGATATTTAAATGTATATCAGCAGGTCACTGCATTATTTAGTGTCATTCCAGCTGTGTGCACTTATTTTCCATCATTTTTAATATTATTCCAGAAAAACAGGAAGGCCTCTCCCATGCTCACACTGGAAGCAATCTGATTCAGTTACATATGTGGCAGACGCGCAGAGCAGTGGGTAAGTTCCCATCTCCAGTCCCGCTTTCATTTCCTGAGTGCTTTTCTATGTGCCAGGCAGTGCTCGAGGCATCAGGAACCCAGTGGTAAATCTGTCAAGATTCCAATTCTCCTTGTGGAAATTAATTCTCACTGGGGCACACATGACCAGAATAATATCTGAGAGCAGTAAAGGCAGTGAAGAGAATATAAAGGTACAAAGAGATAGTATATCCCTCGAGGTGGGGCCGGGGCTACCTTAGGCAGGGTGGCCAGGGAAGACCCACCTGGAGATGATGAGAATGCAACAGTTGTGCAAAGATCTGGGGCAGAACCGTTTTAGCAGAAGGAACAGCATATGCAAAGGCCCTGAGGAGAGAAGGAGCTCAGGGCAGCTGCAGAACAGAAAGGAGGCCACGATGTTGAGGACCCAAAACAAGGGGCAAAGCGCCACCAGACAACGTGAGGGACAAGGGCAAGGGCCAGACTGCAGTGAGCCCAGGGGCACTTGATAAAAATGCGGATGTTATCCTAAGGGTAATGCAAAACTATGGAGAGTTTTGAAAGCAAGAGAATGATCTGGTCTAAATCTAAGCCTGCAACAGATCACTGAGGCGGAGGGCAGAATGGTCTAGGAGGGCGCAGGGAGGTGGGGGCGGGGGTGGCGGGAAGGGAGCAGAGACCTCGCTGTCCAGACAAAAGATAATGGTGACAGTGTCTGTAACAGCAGCGAAATTATTTTAATGAATCGTTTCAAATGAAATCCCACTTCGGTTTCACCAAAGAGAGCAGAAGCCTTAATGGAAATGTGGTGATACGTGGCGAATGCGGAGATGACATCTGCCGGCACCCGGAGCAGGCGAAGGAGCTGCACGGACCAGAAGCCGGCCACTCCGTGACGCGTTTATGTGCTGGTGGGAAACAGGCACGCATCACGGCTGGCACTTCCATCCTTGATTCAGGTGAAGGGCGCCCACATTTATTTCTCATGAACACAACGTGTCCCAGAAATCACTGATGAGCATAGGATGCCACTGAATCAAACCCAGCCACCAACACCTGGCAACACAGAGACAGAGGGGCAACTGCCTTTATTTATTGATTTTTTTTTTAACAAATTCTTATCTTCAGTGAAGAGAAAGAGATGTTTCAAAAAGACTCTGGTCTTCTCTTTGCTTAGCCCACAGCATGAACTCTTGCTCCCTGGTCTTTATCCCATAGATTGCCCATTCCCGCCTGGCCCTGAGGTTCTAAGACTTTTCTGACCTTTATTTCTGCCATTAGGAGCTAGAGGCCTATTAGCTCTGACAAAGACTCCTCCTCTTTATCCTTTCTTTTCTTTTTTAAGATTTTATTTATCTATTCATGAGAGACCCAGAGACATACAGGAAGAAGCAGGCTCCCTATTGGGAGCCCAAAGAGGGACTCGATTGCAGGACCCCGGGATCATGACCTGAGCCAAAGGCAGACGCTCAACCACTGAGCCACCCAGGCATCCTAAGACTCCTCCCTTATCAAACCCTAGTTAGATTCCTCTGAGTCCTCTTTTGGACCAGGCCTTGCCCTTGGTTTCTGTCCTTGACCTGCTTATTCCAGTTTTAGCAAGAATCCTGCTGAGACCATTTAGGGAAAAATCCCCCACCCTGGTATCTGATCATCCTTGACATCTGATCCAATTCTTTATCTCCCACCTTCCAGATCTGGCCAGACTGCCTTCAGCAAGAACCATCCTCACCCCTGGTGTTTCTCCTTACAAATTTCGTGTCCACTGATCTTCATCCTGCTGTTTGGCTACGCCTTGCTGTATTTTAGAGTTGGGCCTGATTTCTCTCCCCTACTGCAAAATTCCACTGTAGTAGCCACCTTGATTAAACGTCTCTTTACTAAAAAAAAAAAAAAAAAAAAAAAAAAAAAGTCTCTTTACTATCTTTAACAAATGACTGAATCATCTTTTCTTTAACGGTACCCTGAGGATTAGAATCATCAATATAAATAGGGAATAGCAGAAACTTTAAAAAATCCCAAATCTGGGAGGGATGACCTCATCCATGTGACTAACTTGAAAAGATCTTGCAGGATCAGAACCAGTTGTTCATAATCAGGAGAAATGATCCTCCTTGGTCCACATGAGGCCTTTAAAGAAATTAGTTTAAATAAGAAACAATGAATAGCCATGAACCAATGATTTAAGCCAAAAATTAGAACAAACCAATAGTTACTCATGTGCTCACCCTCCCCCTGCTGTAATCAAACTCCTGATCTGTGCATTCCTTTTCTTCTTAAAAAAACAAAACAAAACAAAACAAAACAAAAAACACCAACAACAGGGATGCCTGGGTGGCTCAGCAGTTGAGCGGCTGCCTTTGGCTCAGGGCATGATCCTGGAGTCCCCGGATCAAGTCCCACGCCGGGCTTCCTGCATGGAGCCTGCTTCTCCCTCTGCCTATGTCTCTGCCTCTCTTTAAATCTTTAAAACAACAACAAGGGGCAGCCCGGGTGGCTCAACGGTTTAGCATCGCCTTCAGCCCAGGGCCTGATCCTGGAGACCCAGGATTGAGTCCCACATCAGGCTCCCTGCATGGAGCCTGCTTCTCCCTCTGCCTCTCTCTCTCTCTCTGTCTCTCTCTCTCTCTCTCCCTGTGTGTCTCATGAGTAAATAAATAACATATTAAAAAAAAATAAAACAACAACAAAGAAACAAAACAACAAAAACAGGGAGCAGTAGTTGTTGAAGGTTTTCTATTTCTGAATTTTATGGAAAAGCTATCACACACATTGTGTCCTTATGGAACTTCCTTTTTCACTGAGTCATTACTAAGATTTATCTATGTTGAATATCCTATACTTGAATCGAGTTTCACTACTACATAATATTCTGTTGAGCTCTGTTTTTTAAAAATGTGTTTCATCTGACCTGATAAAGGAGGTAAAAATACTCACAATAAAATATTCCAAGTCTCCCTAATTCAGTATTTTATAAGTATGGTCCTAAGAGCATGTGGTGATAAATACTTCAGGGGAAATGGGCTTTAGATATTAGTGTCTGGTCAAGACCATCAACCGTTAGGAGGGTGGAGAGGGGCTTGCTTATTAGCTACAAATATCCAGCACTATTTAGCTGACTGATTAGCAGTTGAATCAAGAGGAAAATGTTTATTTGTCAAGTTCTAGTTAGAAAACTTATATTATTGCATGCTTTTAGGAAGCAATTTACAAGAGTTTATTTTGTCATTTAATTGCTGAGGAATGAGTCAACTTCAGGTATGTCAGAGCATGCCAGAAACGAACCCCATAGATCTCCTGCTCAGCATTCAGGTATGGATTATTTTTGAGGGGAAGAAGAATTAAATGTGCTAATACTGATAAAGTGTAGTAGAGAGAAGAGAGAAGTTGTAGGACAGCAGAAGAAAGGGAGCAGCCCTTAAGAGCAAGCACAATATTGCTGGAAACATTGTCAAAGTTACGAAGTGGAAATATCCAGCCTAACGTAAAGTGTGTATATGGCTTCCTTTGGAGGTCTGGAGTTAGGCACGGTTGCAAAGAGCAGAACCCCAACAACCAGATCGTCATCAATAAAAAACAAGAAAGCCAAACATTGGGGGAGAAAAACTCTGATGCTTTTGGGCCAAGGGAGGGCACAAGTGTCCTTCTGCAAACATCTCTGAGACCTTGTTCCAGATCTTTGGGAAAACTGCTTTATTCTCCATAGTATCTTACAGCAGTAGAGAGCAGGAGGCAGAAACTGGTTAGCCCTACTGCTCTTCTGGATGTGCACACAGCTTCACTTGAGTCTTTTCTAGGACAGTAATAATTCATTGTATTTTTATTTCCAATATTAAAAAAAAAACAACTTTAATATGTCTCTAAGAGAAAAGAACAGAAATAAACACAGTCTTGGCATTCTATGCAAGAAAAGGAATGACAAAAGGCCAATATAAGTGAGCCCAAGGAAGACAAAACTTTCGCATTTAATGTGCCAAAAAGCAAAGATAACATGCTATAGTCAGGAAAGTTCCTTCTCACGAGGAGGATCATTTTAACCCTTCTGATACTTGTTCTCTTCCTATTAAGCACAGCCCCAGTGTCTGCCCTCTTGGAAATAATCTATTTCCTCAAGTGATGATGGACCAGGAGAGCCCCTGGACAGAAACCCTGTCTCACATGTGGGCTCGGTGCTCAGTGCTTCCAGATGGAGGCCAACGTGTGCAGAGCCAGACAGCCCTGGGTTGGAATCACTGCTTTACCAATCAATACTGGAGACCTTGGGCCAGTTTATCTCTCTGAGCAACAATTTCCTTGCATACACAAATTAAGGCAATGATAACGACCTCGTGGGATTAAAATAAAATAGCTAAGCAGCTGTGTGCAGAAGGCACTCTGTAAACATTAACTCCTTTCCCTTTCACCTCCTTGATTCCTTCCCCTGTGCCTTACTGTTGCAACAGTAATTACTCTAAGTCCCTCCACATACCTGGAGTCTCCACCAGGTTCTGTGAGGAAGAAAGTTGCTCCAAATAAAGCACGCGTCCACAGTGAAGATGATGCTGCTCAAGGTGGGGTGGCTCCTTATGCATCAGATTCCCCCTAGAAATCAATCAGGGGTGTGGCCAAGGGATTTAAAGTTAAACAGCATGTGCACATATGTAGGATCCTTCCAGAAAGGCTGTGCACCTGGTCAAATATTTAAATATTTACCACTTAGCTTATTACTTGAGAATAACTCAGGCTTCAGGGAGTCAAGCAGCCACAGTATTATACACTGAGCTGCTGAAAATTAACTTTGGTCTCTGTTTTCTATGTATGTGCGAGTTTCAGCAGAAAAATCAATAAATGAGCTTTGACCAGATATATGCAGGCTTTAGAGATTTCAACTGATACACTTCTCATTGATTGCTAAAAACAACAAAAGAGCAAGTAGATGCTCACTGTAGCTACCATCACAATTGTGTAGTCTCTCGAATTAAGAAAACTTTTTTTTTTTTTAATCTGAGGCAAGAGGAATTACAGGACCTGTGTGATCTTATAATTAAGGTTTTTAACGTTACAGATAAGGGACCCAAACTGAAAACAACTTCTCAAAGTGGTCAAGCTAGGACTTGCAGGAAACCCTTCACTGCTTAATCCAGAAAGTTCTGATATATTACTAATTCCGAGACCACTGTTTTGGGGAGGGGAAAAAAGGCAAAGGCTCATGCAATGTGGAATTTAATCACATTACCATGGCTACTTTTGGCAATGAGAATTTCCACCAATTCTCAACCCTGATGCTTGGAGGTACAGGTACTAATGAACATCTCTGCTCGTTTGTGTGAAGACCTCCCCTCTGTCCTTCAGACCTCAAACCCCAAGTATATTTCTTCACTCTGAAATAACACAAAAGATGGCATTTCCCATTCTCGAGGACACTGTTACATCTGGAGCTAAGGATCCAGGTGTGAGTACACCTGGAATCATTGTACCCACAATGTGAGCACATGAGGGCCTGGTCTGGGGTAAAGCTGAGTGGGCCTTGAATACACTTAATCATGCTGAGCACTAAATAATGTAGAAAGTTGTCAAATCACCATAGTGTATACCTGAAACTAACACGATAGGGGCACCTGGGTGGTCAGTCGATACACACACACACACACACACACACACACACACACACACACAAAGACTGTATGTTAACTATACAAGAACTAAAAACAACAACAACAAAAAAAGCTGAGGAGGCCTTGTTATTGGAAAGGAACTGTTTCATTTCCCTTCATGCCAAGTGGATTTGGGGTTCTCTATAACAGCCCAAAAATTTTGACGCAATGCCCCCATTGTGTTGTGTACTAGAAGTATTGACAAAACAATATTGAGATCTAGGATTCACTTTATTGAAGCTGTAAAATATGCTTCCCCCAACCCCAAGACTTCTTTCTGCCATTTCTGGCACTCCTGCTACCCATTTCCTCATTCACAATTAACAGTCTAAGTACAATGAAGAAATGATTAAATGGCTCAAACTCTAGTATTCTGGATAGTATTTCAATATAAACTATACTTTAAAAAATATTTGAAACAAATATAACAAAAAGTTAACAGTTAACTCTTGCCTTGGCTAAATGAAAACTTACCACATTACTTTCTATACTGTTGTAGGCTGATTTGTCTGGGGGGTTAGGGGAGCCATTTGTTGCTGTTATTGTTTCAAGGAAAACATGTAAACAAACATAAGGAAAAAAGCAAGTGTAGTAGTAATTTTGTTTTAAAGTAAAAGAAAGCTTCCTTGATTTTCTATTTTTAAAGCTATTTGGGTTTTTGTTGTTGTTTTAGATTTTATTTGTTTATTTGAGAGAGAGTACATCAGAGGTGGAAGAGGGGAAGAGAGAGAAGCAAACTCCTTGCTGAGTGGGGAGTCCAACGTGGGGCTAGATCCCACAACCCCAGGATCATGACCTGACCTGAGTTGCAGGCAGATTCATAACCAACTGAGGCATCCAGGCACCTCTAAAGCATCCTTGATTTTAAAACTTCAACTTTCAGATTGAAAAGTTTTACTGAGTCGAAAACAGACTTGTAGTTTCAGAATAAAAAAAAAAAAAAAAGCTTAGAAATCCTAGGAAGGCTTAATAAAAAGCACATCTCATCTGGACATATTCTGGAGAAATTTCTTCAAAGATAAAGGGGAAAATTCTGAAATCTTCCTGAAAATACCAAGTAACTTTAAAAAAGGAAAAATAATTCATCTAACATCAGACTTCTTAATCACAACACTGAAAGGCAAATAACAATGAAGCCTTGTCTACACACATGTGGAGGAAGAGAAGGGCAATCCAAGACCACACAACTGAGGGAAAAAAGATACTTTTAGAAACAAACTTAAAAAAGTATAACAACAGTGGACTCTAAGAAAGCACCCCAATAAAATAAAACTTACACAGAAGCAAAGATCTCAAGAGTTAGAATATAAGAATGACAGCAAAAACAGGTTAAATACATGATAGTGTAGGGAAGTCAAATAGAGTATATAAATGTGACTAGTGATGTGTTTTAAAAGCTTTGATTCTTTTTTTTTTAAAGCTTTGATTCTTTAAACAGCAGAAGCATGCTGTAAAAAAATTAAAAACAGTATCTTTTTTTAAGTAAGCTCCATGCCAATGTGGGGCTCAAACACACAAACCCAAGTTCAAAAGTCATACACTCCACCAACTGAGCCAGCCAGGCATCCCAAAAGTTAACAGCATCTTAAAGCTAAAATTCTAAATGAATTCAACTAGCCTCGGAATTTTTAAAGAAGAAATAAGAAGGAAAAATAAGGACACAGAAGCTTTCTAAATGCTCTACTTCAATTGTGGGAGAATGTGTGGGTTTGGATCATAGTAATAAACACTTGAGTTGAGGGAGGGCATCTAAGAGGCTCTTTAATTTTGGTATATTGGTGGAGAAATACAGTTTGATATATGGATGTTAAAAACAGGAAGAGAAGCATCGGCAAAACAGATATATTCAATTAACAAATGATGAGGGGTAAAGGAGGTTTACAAATTTTGATAAATCCAGTAAAAGTATAAAAGGGGAATAGAGAAAACAAAATCTTAAATAAGGTGTAGAAGATGGAAGAATAAAATCAAAGACATAAACTACAACCATGGTGAGCAGATGAAATTGGAGATATGGATCCAAAAGAGTAACGAAGAGAAGTCTAAGTGTAGCATCAGTCTGAGCACTGGGGGCCATCAGTGGGTGCTGGGGGAGAGGAATCTCAGTGCAGAGGTATTTGAGAATTTTGATCTAATTACTGAAAATTTGAAAAAGCTTAAGGAGATAAAGGCAGACAATGCCTACATGCCAGCTTAGACATGCTGGAAGACAATACTACAAAGATGGGATTCTCTCATGAGTTAGCTAAAAATTTGATATAACCTAAACACAAGCACCAATGGAATCTTTCTTGGAACATTACAAAATGTTGAATGCTCATTTAAGAAAATAAGCTTTCAAGAATAGAAAGGAAAAAAATTTAAAGGGAGAGTAACAGGTGTGTTTGCTTTATATATATATGCTTTCTATGTAGATATAAATATGTATCCTGCTATAGACACAATAGTTAGGGAGAGAGGAACAGATGAACAGATAAAGCAAGAATTAGAGGGCTTCAAGGTAGATCAAATTATGCAGGAGAACTTAGTAAATATTAAACACGTCATTTCAACATCATATTCCAGTAGTTTTACAACGTTGGGGTGGGAACTGCTTTCTCTGCATGCCATCAAAGCCAGAAGCAATAAAGAAGAGACTGAAAGATAAGATTACATAAAATTTAGCATTTTGAAAGAAGAAAAACATTAAACTAAGGTTAAACAACTAATAGGAAACTGGGGAGAACATTAGCACTACGCAAAATAGGCAAAGATTAAGGTTCTTCCTATACACAGAGTGATTATATATCAATAAGAAAAACAAACAGAAAAGCAAGCAAAAATATGAAGAGGAAACTCACATACAAAAGTCTAAGAACGATACAGAAAGATCCTCAATTTTACCAGTAAATAGTTATAAATCAATATATTTTTATTAATCTTAATCACAAAGCTAAAAAGGATTATGAATAACCAGTGTTGGCAAGTCTCTGGGAAATGATAAGGCCTTATTTGCAGGAATGTAATTGGTACAATTCTTCTGTAGGATAGTTTGGATATACACATGTATACAAACACACACACACACACATTTCTGTTATATTAGACACCTTTTAATTCAGGAACCCTGTACCTAGAAGCAGATCTCAAGTAAAAGGATATTCATGTTAATAGTAGTGTTAATGAGTATACTGAAAAATTGAAAATAACTCCAATGCTACACAGTTGATACGTAATAGGATAACCATACAACGGAATGTTATGTAACTATTAAAAACTATTTTTATGTAGTTACAATGACGTAGGAAAAGAAAAAGATACCTGAAAAGAGAGAAGAAAGAGGTAAACAGACCAAAGCATCAAGTATAAGTTGACCCATTGTTGCTTAACAGTCAGTACGGGTCTGTGAGAAAATTCACACACACTAAAACTATACTGAAGAGGGACGCCTGGGTGGCTCAGCGGTTTAGCACCTGCCTTCGGTCCAGGGCGTAGTCCTGGAGTCCCAGGATCGAGCCCCACATCGGGCTCCATGCACGGAGCCTGCTTCTCCCTCTGCCTGTGTCTCTGCCTCTCTCTTTCTCTGTGTCTCTCATGAATAAATAAATAAAATCTTAAAAAACACACAAAACTATACCAAAGAGGAGAAATGAAAAGAACTTAGATTAATAAATGGGGGAAAAAAACTAGTAAGATCAGCAATAAGGCCTGAGTGAGGACAATAAAACTGGAACAGAAGAAGGGTATGACTACAGAATATTTCATCCTTTTTACCTTGTGGAGTGAAGAATGGAACAGGAACATAGCCATGCAAGGCTATGGTGCTCATGGTGGGTCCTACAGCGAACCCTCACCCCCAGCTTGCTCTGGCACTGGCCTATTCTCCTTCTAGTAATGGCATTATAAAAGGAAGAAGCAAAATGTTAATGCTGTGAAGACAGATGTAAACTCACACAGGCTCTGGCCAGGACCGCCTGGAGAGAGGGTCTAGGTAGGAGTTTGGGAGCATGTTTTCCACTAAAAAGGAGAAAGTCTTAGAATTTGAGGAAAGAATTTGAAGAATGCACCAAAATTAACTCAAGCTCTGTGTTGGGAAAAATTCCTGGGTATTCCTGACTTATTCCTTCTATTGACTTTGGTTGGACCAATAAAGTCAATTGGTTAGGTTTCAGCCCACTTGGCGCTGCTGTCTGATGACCTGCATAAACTGGTGAGGGACGGCAAAAATTGTAGCCGATTATGAATGCACAGAGAAAATGCCTGCAAGAAATAAGGTCAGCCTGCAAAAATGTGTAAGAGTAAATAACAAAATATTAACAATGGTTATTACTTCTAGGTGGGGAATCACAGGTAATTCTCTTTCTTTTAGATACCTTTCATTATCTCTTTTACAGTGAACATGTATTATGTTTATAATAAAAAGCAATCTATTCTACTTGGTGGGAAGGAAAAGACAGGCTAGATCATGGGAAAAACAAAATGTAAAAGACATTTGGATTCTACCTTCTGCTTTAATGTCTGTTCACATCTTCAGACATAGTGTGTATACATATATTTTTTCCTAGACTATAAAATCTTTTTTTGTTGTTGTTTTTATTTATTTATTCACAGAGAGACAGAAATAGAGGCAGAGACACAGGCAGAGGGAGAAGCAGGCTCCATGCAGGGAGCCCCATGTGGGACTCAATCCCTGGTCTCGATCCTGGGTCTCCAGGATCACTCCCTGGGCTGAAGGCGGCACTAAACGGCTGAGCCACCCGGGCTGCCCTAGACTATAAAATCTTTAAGTGCAAGATAGCATCACATTATTTTGTTGGGTACACAAATAATGAATACATATGTGAATTTATGAATTAATGAAAATGACTTTTCAAAATGAGAACAAAGAAATTAAATAATATTTCATATATGCTCTGACTAGTATGATGTCACAAGTCCTAGTCTACTTTTAAATTCGATGGGAAAAGTAGCTGATTTTCTTAATGATGATATCTAATTGGAGAGGTCAGACTGAAATAAGCAGAAATTATACTTGCACATGCCTTTACGCCCAAAATAAATGAAAGTACATCCAGTCTAGAGGTAAAGATTTAAAGGAACATGGCAGATTTTTGCAGAAAACCCTGAACAAAACATGATTTACATTACAAAAGATGCTTTTCTAAAATATTTCCTTAAAAGGTAGTTCATTTAAAAGTTTGTTTCCAAGGGTATCTGGGTGGTGCGTTGGGTAAGCATCCGACTCTTGGTTTTGACTCAGGTCATGATTTCAGGGGCATGAGATAGAGCTTGGTATTGGGCTCCCTGCTGTGGGGAGTTAGGTTGAGATTCTCTCTACCTCTCTGCCCCTCCCTACAACATGCTCATGCTCTCTCTCAATAAATAGATAAATCTTTAAAAAAAATAAAAGTTGGGGCAGCCCGGGTGGCTCAGTGGTTCAGCGCTGCCTTCAGCCCAGGGCCTGATCCTGGGGTCCCGGGATCGAGTTTCGTGTCAGGCTCCCTGCATGGAGCCTGCTTCCTCTGCCTCTGTCTCTGCGTCTCTCTATCTCTCTCTCGCGCTCTTGCTCTCTCTCTGTCCCTCATTAATAATAAATAAAATCTTAAAAAAAAAAGATTGAAAAAAATCGCCATGATTTAAAAAAATAAAAGTTGTTTCTAAATCAATAAGAAGAGAAGCTAAATCTAGGACCTGAAATTAGGGGCACTGCCAGTTGAAAATGAATCAAAAATAGGAATAAAGTTTATCCAGTAATAAATTATCCAGTAATTTCATGGGAAAATAATATGACTTACAAATGCAATATCTGCTGATATCTGTCTTACTATTCACTTGAGGGACAGTCATAGTATAAAACCAAGAATACAAAACATTTAAACCACCTTGTATGTGAGATAGAAACCACTGAGGTGACACTGGAAAATGAGAAAAAGCATAGAGTATGTATATCTTCAGAAAAAATGGGCTCTACATTGGTACAACTTCAGAAAAATTATGTATTTATGTTAAGCTTTCCTCTAAAATCTGAATATCTTCAGCAATAATAGCATATGTTAAATTATTATGGAGGCACTTATTTCTAGTATAAGGAAAAGCTCCCTATTGCACATTCTTCTCTGTTAAGGAGGGGGGCATTTTCTCTAGGCTACTGACAAGCTGTCAATCTTTTCTCTGCAAATACCTTGATTTAATTTTTGCAGTCTTTTAGAAACAAACATCTTAAATGATTCCAGCAGATACTGCCTAAATTTAGAGGGTGATTAGGACTAACTTTTAAATAAAACGGTGAAACAAAAAAGTAGGCAAAATGAATCTAACACCACAGTTAGGTTGGTACTATTCAAAACAAGATTTAAATTCTTAATCCCCAAAATGCTTTTGAGACAGAAAAGTATCCCGTCATAGTAATAATTTTCATCAATAATATATATAAAATAGCAACAATAAATGTTCACTTTGTGCCAGCCCTAGTCTATGCGTTTTGCATTTATGTATTAGTCTTATCTTCACAACAACACTTTGAGACACAGGTCCTACTATCATCATCCCCATTTAACAGATGAAGAAATCGAGCCACATTATTAAATTTGTCTAAAGTCACACATTTACTGAGCAGCAGAGCTAGGATACCAACCTAGGTAGTGTGAATGTGGCACCTGCATAAATTAGCTACTACCAAGTAATCCTCAACTTCATCTGCACAGTAGAAATACTTGAGGAGCTTTTAAAACTCCTGATGCCCCAGTCTTTATGCAGACCAGAGATACCAGTTTCTGGGGGTAACTTTCTGGCTGCAGTATTTTTAAAGTTTCCCAGGTAGATCTGATGTGCAGCCATATTTGAGCTCCAGGGCAGGATGCAATGTTGTTTTCATGGTTACAAGGCTAACTTTATGTCTAAGATGCCGTTGCATCTCTTTGACATGAAAATTAACATCCAGTAACTTCATCTGTAAGATACAGGTTAAGTTGCCAATTGAGTGGAGGACTAGTTACTACCTAAAAGGACTATAAACCACTGCTTTCTCATGAACAGGAAACTTTCTGCCTCCTCATTTAAAACACATGAAGCTTCCCAGACCTACATTTACTTCCCCCAAAAAAGAGGACTGAGGGTTAAAGAGATGTGTGAGTAAAGGCTGATGGGTTACAATAGCACTAGAAGGAACCAGTTATACTGTCCATCACCCTGACACCATTCACTCTTTAAAACGCTTCTTACAAAAAATAAATAAATAAATAAATAAATAAATAAATAAATAAATAAAATAAAAATAAAATAATAAAATAAAATAAAAAATAAAACGCTTCTTACATCTCCTGCTCCTTACATATACATACCTGTATGTGCACAGATGGCTCCATATGTACCTATATGCACATGCAGTCTGACATATGTATCTATATGCACATATAAGCATATAGAGATCTGACTGAGCATGAATCCTATGAAGTAAGCTAAGCCCTGAAGCTGGCTTTTGCCTTGAGATCACTTGTCTAACTCAAGTACATGAGCTCTGGTTTAAGGCCCAGCAGGAAGTACCACAGCAAACAGGGAAGCTGCCCAAGTCCAGACTATGCTCTCTTTACCAAGCTGTGTGACTACATGGAGAGGACACCCGTCCCAGTATAACCACCACAAACTTCCCATTACACTGTGTTCCTGGATGAGTGCAAAGAAACTTGCCTGTCCCTAATCTTGGATGGAAGAGGGGGAGGAAATCAATCCTAGGTATTCATTGCAACCAACCAAAACTCATGCAAGTTTGTAGCGCAAATTCATACAAGCAGGGTCCCCCAAAACCCTGAAGCAGAACATTTAATGTTAAGGGTCATAGTTGGTAATACCTCAGGCATATACCTGAGCAACCTTAAATATTTTCTGGAAGAATTCATCTGTTAACCTATATCTGGAAAAATCCTCGCCAAGTTTTTAGAAAAATGAGTAGGTCACAGTTAAAAATGAATCAACTAACTGGTTAATTAAATCACACCACACACACACACACACACACACACACGTGTACAAAGCCAGGAAACAAGACATAATGAATAACAGACAACAGATTCAGGCTCATAATGACTTCAGATATTGGAATTATGAAATTCAGAACAAAATACTCTTTCATATGTTTAAGCAGTAAGATTTGAAAATATGGTCAGAAAAAATACTATTATAAAAAACTGAACAAATATTAAGAATTAAAAAAAAACTAAATTGGTTCTAGAAATAAAAATATTGAAACTGAAATAAGAGACCAAATAGATACATTTAACAACAGATTAGAATAAGGGCAAAAATAAAGACATTTACAAACAAAAATAGAGAGCATGTCACCTCTATTGGAAGAAAGTCTACAAAATTTAGGTGGAAAAAATTATCATAGTTAGAAGATCTAAAATACCAAAATAAGTAGGCAAAGAATGTTGCAAATATGTGAATAAATGTAAATAAACAGCCTCCTTAAAATAACAAACTCTTATGTGATTAATAATGTTTTAAATAGACTACATAATAACAACAGCATGCAGCACAAGAGTAATAGGAGCTAAATACTCTAAGGTATTATTTGGGAGGAGGAAAGAGATTGGCTAAATTTAGACTTTTATGAGTGTATATGGTCAAATTCCTAGGGTACTGTTATGATACAGAAATGTAATATGCAACAAACTAGCAGAGAAAGGAAATGAGATGAGAAAAGAAATGTCAATCCAGAAAAATACAAGAGAAAACAAACAATAAAGTACAAAATGAGAGAAATAAATCCCAATGCATCAAGAATTATGACAGATGTAAATATACGAACTAGATGATCCAGTTAAAAGTCAAATGCTGTCAGACTGATTAAGAAATAATAATAAAAGCCTGAGGAAATACTGAGTATAAAAGCCAGTCACGCTAGGGTCATAGGATGGGGCTTGCAGAGAAAGGGGATGCCATGGGACAGAGATGGGAGACAGAAAACTTGATTCTCCAAGAGTTTGAAAAACTAAACATTCCCACGTGAGCCTTTGTCCTGCCAAACTTGAACCCTAAATTCAATTCAATACTAGATCAGTGCTTCTTGATCTTTTATGTCCACATAAGTCAACTGAGGGCTTATTAAAATGCAGATTCTAATTCAGCAGTTCTAGGAAAGGACCTGTGATTCTGCATTTCCAGCAAGCTCCCAGGTAATGCAGAAGCTGTTGGCTCTGGACCACACTTTGAGTAGCAAAATATTAGAGCATATAGTAAACACAGGCTTCATTTCCTTTACAAATAAATGAATAATAAATAAGGTAGATAATCCAGAGAAAAGCAAGCATAGGCCCACAATCTAACCGCAAGTCCCAATTTCAAAAGCTTGAAAACAAAGTTTTGTTTGGTTGGTTGGCTACCCGGCTTTATTTAAGTTTGATTGCCAAGACTCAAAAGGAGGCAAAACCTTACCCTGAACTGATGGGAGGTTAGTCTTTATTCTACTTAGTTTGAATATCTGCATTTCACCGAGTAAGACCCCCATGGGTATGATTAACAAGTGTCACATTGGGGCCTGCTAAAATCCAAAAAATCTTGAATTCCAAAATACATCTGTCCTGAAGGTTTTTGGTAAGCCACTGTAGATCCACAGTGCATTTCTTTCATTCTTAAGCTAATTGGAGATTTTGTCTCTAAAAACCATTTGTCTCTAAAGTCTAAGAACACTGGGAGAGGAAAGAAAGATATAATTATTCAGTAATATAATAATTATTCAGTCTCAAAACTTGTTTTTCCAGGAAGTGAAGTACTTAAGTAAAATCCCACGTCAATATTCACATGGAGTTTTGTTACCTGAAAACAAAATAATACTGACCTAATTTCAGCTCTCAGTGGATAGCCACTGAGTACTTTAGAGGCAGGGTTATCTCCTTGGATATGCCACTCTCTGAGATAGATGCCAAATTAACTTAAACCCAGAAAAAAAAAAAAAACTCTTGATGAGGCTAAATAAAATATATCTATATAAAATGTGGTTCCTATGAAAGTGTTCTTATATTGTGAAAACACAATCTCAGTGAAATTCAAACTGCCAATTGCAGAGCTTGAAGTAATGATATGTGGGTCTATATATAGACCTTTAGAAAAATCTTTGGCCCCATACAGGATTTCGCCCAACTGTTATCGATCTTTGATTCTCAAAGCATGAAACCTGGAAAGGCAGCAAAGGTAAAATTTCCAGTGACCTATCCCCTCCCACTGTCAAGCCATACACCTTCAGAGATTAAAAATACTTCCAAAGGCAGCAATAAAGTGGTCACATCAGGCATTGCTACATTTGTTCCTTTTGGAAGCCCTATGCATTTTATGGAGGACTTTTAAACTTCACCTGTGCAGAAAGACAACATACTACCAATCATTTATAGTAGATGCGGACCTCAGTCCATAAAGTAACTAGTTACCATATCCATTAACAGGCATGATTTAATGATGGGGCCACTTTCAAAAGCCATATGAGACACAAATGCCTTCCACTGTGCCCTTTCTCAAATAGTCATTTGACGACCCTCAGTTAGTAGAGAGGCTCTATCAAAGGTTTGAAAATGAACATCCTGATGATCCCAGTGGCTTTTGATGGCTTGTTGTCTTAGGGACAAGAAGAATATGGCTACAGAAAGATCACTTTAACAGGGAAAAATGTTATTGGGAAGTTAGGATGAGTAAATTAAACAATGAGTGAACCTCACCCTAACTCTACCAAATCAACCAACACTCATTGAGACTTAGGAGGTGCACCATCGATTCACCCCAAACAACTATTACTGTAAGCAACAATCTAAAATTACTTCAAAAAATAGTGCCAACAGTTCTGGGATGAAGCCCCCAACAGATCCACAAACTTTAACCTGTAAACTACTGTATAAGAACCAGTAATGCAGGGAAAAAATAAAATTTGTGACTCAAATCCCCCTCCAAAAAAAAAAAAAGTAGAATAAAATAAATAGGAAGTTGGAAACCAAAATAAAACCAGTGCTAGATGCTGAGATAACATTTTCAAAGTGTGCCAGCTGGATATTTAATAAAAGTGGCAATTATCCTATTTCAGTTTCAATTCAGAAGGCTCTCCTTCTAGACAACATATGTTAAGCACTGGTAAAACTTCCCCTTAAAACACAATGTATGTGAGAAAGCTTACAGTAGATTTTTGGTAAATATAAAATAATTCTGACTATTGCAATATTATAGACTATAATGCCCAAGATACTGCAAAAAGAAATGACAAGATTTACCTGTGATATTAAGTGTATTTGCATATATAATACACTTTGCAATTGTATCGTTGATGGGGATATTATTATATTTTCAACGCAAGTTTTTTATTCACTGATGCTTCACAAGATAAATACACAGGACAAATTGATAGGAGGGAGATCTCTTTGCGTGCTTATTATTTAACAACCAAATAGATGACATCTGTCCAATGACCTCTCATTTGTGACACACTGAGCTTCTTTTGTTGCGCCAACCAAGACCATATATTCCAATTTTATCTCCTTATGTGAGGCTTGGTAGCCCAACTGAAATGACATCTCTGCAATTCTAGCCTGTCAGTGAAACTGCAACAAAGCAGTGAAATCCCGTGGAATCGAACAATCACGAAGTATTCAGTTCTGCTTTCTCGCTCATCTCCTTTTATGGGTGAAGACACAGAAATAGTTGCCTAGTTTTAATGACTTGCCCAAGAATATCAGGGTGAACATCCTGGCACAAAATGAGTTGAAGTCATATTTGAAAAATACCTTTTGTCCCCAGCCATGCAGCAAAGTAAGTAATTCTTTAACTGTCTCTTTTTGAGATTAAGCTTGAGGAAAGCTGCCAACTCTTATTTTCGGAGGTATTTTCAGTTCATTCCCTCCAGTGCCCCAATGTCAACTATTTGATATCTGTGGCCCCTGAACCTGTTGACTGGACCACCTCTTCATGGTCAATCCCCCACCTCATGGCTCCACCATCCCAGTCATCCAGCCTGACCCACTGAGCTTCACAGGAATCACCCCTTTGCATTTGTCCCCAGTCCATCTCTGTCTTTCTCTCTGTTCCATGTTGTTCAGTTGGCAAAGCTATAACCCTGGTTAAATACAATTATCCTTGGATTCTCTCCCTACACCAGGGAAACTGACCCAATCTGGAGAAAATAAACAACTGTCCTGGCTGGCTTTGCTTTAAAGATAGGACTCTAATCTCAAAGGCTTTCAAGCTCTGCTCAATAATCTTACCACACACTTCCCTGGCCAATTTATACTCTGATTGCTAGAAAACCATTTTATACTTCCTCATACTGATCTGATGCTCTTGATTCTTACTTTTTCTCAGAAAATAGGAGCAAGCAAAAGACAACAGAGCTCCTTTCAGTACCTATGTGTACTCACCTACAAGTGTCTGTACCAAACTAGAACATGCACCTTCTTAGCGCTGGATAAAGCGGCCAATTCACCACTTGATACACTAGGTCTCATCCCCACCTACTTAGAGATCCTCTGTCAGTTCCTTTATCTCTAATAAGTCCCATCAGTTTTCAAACATATTATAATAATTCCCATTAAAAAAATAAGCTAAGTATTTCTGACCTCATATCCTACATAGCTCTCCTCCCTCACACTCCCCACATAACAAAAATCTCTCAAGAACTATATATCTGTCTCCATTTCCTCATCATTCAATCTCACCTGATCTGTTTTAATTCCAATCCAGCACTGCCTCCACCCAACTAGTGACACTGATATTGTCAACAGCAACACAATCTCATGCGGCTACATCCAACATTTATGTCCATGGGGAAGGTCTTCAATCTCTTAGAAGCGTTCCTTCTTAGTTTTTGACACTCTTTTCTTCAAGCTTTGAGACACTTCACTTACTTGAGTGTCCTTCTATTCTCAATGGCTGTTCCTTCTTGGTCCCCTTTACTGGTTCCTCTTCAGCTTCTCAACCTCTAAATGTTGAGAGCCCCCAAGGATTCAGTCCTCGGGCAACCTCTCTTGGCCCTTAATACTAATCCCTTAGGGATCTCATGATCAATCTCATGAATTTAAATCCACCTGCCAATTAAACACCCAATCTTACCCTTCCAGCCATATATTCAATGGCTGGAACTCCAGGCACATATATTCAATGACCATCTTCTCTTAAATAGGTAATAGCCTCTCAAATGTTTTTCTCATGTAAGAAAATAGCATCATCATTCAGCCAGACGGCCAGGCCAAAGTCCACATCCAATTAGCAAATTCTAACAGCAATACTTTCAAAATATATTCTGAATCCAGTCACTTCTCAAGATCATCACTTATAATTGTTTGCAAACCCCATAATCCCCCACCTAGACTCATGCTGAAATCTCCGAACCCATCTTCCTGTCTGTTCTCTTGCCCTCTATAGACTATCCTGGAGTTATCGTCCATTTAAAACGAAGCAGATCATGGCTATCCCACATTCAAAACCTTGATGGCTTCCCATCAGATGTGGTAAAGATCCAGAAGGCCCTGTTCTTTGGCTTCTTTGACCACCCTTTTGGCTTTTTCTCCTCCCAGTTTCTACTGTATTCACTCCTCTTCTCTGAGCAACACTGGCTCCTGATTGTTCTCCAAATACCCTACAATGTCCCTACCTCAGGGCCTTTGCAATTGCTACACCCGTTGCCTGAAGTATTCTCCTCCAGTAAATACACATGGGTTTATTTTCACTCACTCCCTTTAATTTCTTGTTCAATTGAGTCCTTTTCAGAAAGGTCTTTCCTAACTGCCCCCTAATATAAAACCATGCATCTTGCCATTCTCTATCCTGTCTCCCTGTTTTGTCTTCATAGCACTCATTCACTAGTGTCATATTGCATCTTTGTTTATTATCTAGATCCCTCACTAAAATGTAAGATTCATGAAGTTAGAGACTCTGTCTTGTTCTTTATTGTACCCACAGCATCTAGAGCTGAACCCTGGTTCATACCAGATGCCCAATAAATGTTTGCTGAGTGAATTACCAATTTAAACAATGAATGAATAACCAATTTAACCAATATTAGCTATGAATATGTGTAGTCAGACAGGCTGCCCCCACATACCAAAAAGATAAAGTATAATTTTGATTAATAGATGCCATCAAAGCAAATCTGTATTAAGGAATTTCATTCCATTTCCTAAGTAGATAATAAGGTAGAAAGAATAACAGAGAGTTAACTCAAATTGGTCTCCTTACCCCCAGTTTCAGATTAAAGATATCATGAAAAAAAAAAAAGATATCATGGATCCACTGGGTAATTAATAGCAAATTTTAATTCCCTGCATAGGTGTTTTGATCAATTGTGATCTGAAAGCTCATGAAAAAAGTTAATTTCCGGTTGAAATTAGGGTCTCAGAAATATGCTCAAAAGCTCAATCTTGCACCATAATCAGCATCTTTATTGTTCAGTAATAAATATGGCTAAATAAGGGATACAGTCAAAGTGCCAGTTCTTTCTTCATTATGCAAGTGCATATTCTCTGCCCAATTAGATCTCAAGCTCCCTGAGTATAAGAGTCTCCCTCTAATAACGAGAATAGGTTAGGTTATATCAGGTATTTATCCTCCCCAAAAATGGCAACAAAGGACTAGTACTTAAGATACATAGCTAATGGGATCCCTGGGTGGCGCAGCGGTTTGGCGCCTGCCTTTGGCCCAGGGCGCGATCCTGGAGATCCGGGATCGAATCCCACGTCAGGCTCCCGGTGCATGGAGCCTGCTTCTCCCTCTGCCTGTGTCTCTGCCTCTCTCTCTCTCACTGTTGCCTATCATAAATAAAAAAAAAAAAAAAAAAAAAGAACTTAAAAAAAAAAGATACATAGCTAATATAGGTTGGCTATAATTCAGTTTATCATAGTTAATTAAGGACCCTGAAAGATCACTATGACAGTGGGATAGGATGTGGTGGATCATGTACCAGTTCTTAAAGCCTCCAACACGTGTTTTACTCACATTTCAGTGGCCAAAGCAAGTCACATAGCTCCTCCCTACTTTCAAAGGAAGAGATCCTACAATTTTGCCAGAATACTTGCAGCCTTCATGACTGCCATATGTCTCTTACAAAGCCCTGAATAATAACTTGTTAATAGCAGCTAAAGACATTCCTGTGACCTCATACATTCTTCCCAGTCACATGTGTGAGCACATAAATGGCCCTAAATGGATAGCCCCAACCCCGAGTAACAAAAACCCTAGAAAGAAGAAAGGAAGGAAGGAAAGAACTCATGTTTCCAAAATAAAAAGCAAAATTAAACAATACTGAACACTGTTTAATTAAATTAAATTAATTAACTTTAAACAAAAGCAAAATTAAACACTTCCTAGGCATTTCACAGCAGCAACCGAAAGCTTCCATCACCAATGCATAAACTCTGAGAATAAGACACCAGTAAACAAAACTCTGCTGATGCTTCCCTGGTGATGTTTCTAATTTTGTAGGCACTTGATGTAAGATCTTTCTTGGCTATAATCCAGGTTTAGCTTCACCCTATCTATTTGGATAAAAATGAGCTCTGACCTCAGATGATTTCAAATTCAGCTAAAGATGATCTAGAAGCCAAAGAAACACAATAAGATTAATGAATAGCTAAAAAGTGTTGGTGTCTATCCTGAGATTTGTATATGACAGATTATATATGTTTTGTAAGACAATGACAGATATGACCGATGGATGAAAGTGGAGACATATCTGCAATATTCCAGGCTTCTAAGGTTCATGTTACATAAAAGCATGTACCATAGTAAAAAAGTTGGGTGTGGGGAGGCAGAAATGCTAAATATAAAGACGATAAACAATTAAGGAACTAAAGAGCAAATGAATGAATGCTTGCAGTGGAATTATTTATATACCAAATAACTGTTATAAAGCTTTCATGTTCTATACAGATCTATGACAATCAATACCTGCCCAACTTCTTGATTTATAGAAGAGGAGATTTTAAAACATCAAAAACCTAATGAAAAGGGGTGTGCTGACTGTTGCCCCTTTGTGTGCCTCACCTAGTACTGTCTTCACAACATAGGATAATGGTGGATAGAGAAGAGAACATAGGATGTTCAGGGCATCTGAACATCGTGTCTCTCCCACCACAGAGACCTGCTCAAAGTGTGTAACTTAGGCAAACAAGGAAGTAAGCAGCTGAACAACACACACTCCAGCAGAGGTATCTTAGTCTGCTATGGCAGCCATAAAAAAATCCCATAGACAGAGCAGCTTAACAAGAGAAATTTATTTTCTCACAGTTCTGGAGGTTGGAAAGGTCAAGGTCTGATAGGATTCAGGTTCTGGTGAGAGCCCTCTTCCTGGCTTGCAGATGACCACCTTCTTACTGAGTCCTCACATGGCCTTTTCTCTGGACCCAGAAGAGATCAGTCTCTCTCTCTCTCTCCTTCCCTCCCTCCCTCCCTCCCTTCCTCCCCTCCCTCGTCTCCCCTCTTATTGAGGCCACTCATTCCACTGCCAGGGCACTACCCTCATGACCAGTTTTAACCCTAATCACTTCCCAAAGACCCTAGCTCCAAATATCATCACGTTTAGCATTAGAGTTTCAGGCTTCATTAGGGTTTTTAGCATATCAACTTGGGTGGGGGCACACCAAATATTCAAACCATAACAAGAGGTAACACACATGCCATAACTGGACAGTAATGAAACATGGACTCTTTTCAGAAGCATGGGTTTGAAACACAGTTCCAGGTGCCAAATAATATGGCATCCTGTCTTAAGTACCAAGGCACTGCAAGTTAAATGAGAATGCACAAGAAAAAGAGACCTCAATTCCACCTTTGAGTGAACATGACATGTTCTATCAGACTCTCCGAAACAGTGTCCCTGCTCTTCTTCCGGGGTAAGGCCTTCTAATTGTATTAGAAAAATTATAAATGATGAAACAGATACATACATATAAAGTTTCCAAAGTCATTTAAAAAATTGAAAAATCTCCATCCTGTTCTGATTCTCAAGGTCCCTGAGAAAAGAATATTGAAAATAAATTCAGTTGTGAACTGCTAACATAATTAACTCCTTACTTGATGCTAGGCACTGGGTTAATTGCTTCTTTAGATGCAGCCTAATGTAATAAGGACAATAATCCATTTTACAGGTAAAGAAACTAAGGCCCAGAAATGTTAGATTACTGGTATAACACCACCCGGTTAAAAATATGAAAATCAAGTCTCAATGTGTTTTTATCCATGAAACCATCTTTGGGCTGGGAAATCATAAGTTGGACCACTAGGTAGCTATGGGACCACAAGCAAGTGACTCAATCTCTTTAGAATTTAGTTTCTTCCTCTGTCTAGGAAAGAATGAGACTCTGTGATCACTAATTAGGTTTCCCTTTCTCAAATGTTATGTTTGCTTTTAAGTAACACTTGACTAAAAACAAACCAACAAAAAAAAACTTTTTACAAAAGCCTACCTCACAGAGGCTACTAAAATGAATGAGTTGTTGGATGCAAAAAATGCTTTTGATGCATAACCATGTGATTTTAGAGTTTCTTCATCATTTTTCATGACTGAATTAGCACTCCCAAATTCTAACCAGCTCTCTTAAAATATTTAATATCAAGAACACCAGGAAGAGAGAGTAAGGTTGCGTATATACTCCATGGAAAGAAAACTGCCTCAAAATGTATGCTTCTCTGGCAGCTGTGTCATTGCACCAACTTCAGAGGAAATTTTCTGACAATGGGTCTTCTAACGCAAGTGTTTAAGACCCTTGTTGGAGCCTCAGCACAGCTCAGAAAACCGGACTGATTGCAGTCACGCCTTCTGCAAGTCAATGTCTGTGCGCTGGAAATACTCACATGGAGGATCACAAGCAAAAATAAAAGTCATGAACTGACAATATGATAACCAGCATCATATCCCAGGATAAACAAACATTTTCATCACAGCAGATTTAATGGCAGTCACTTATCACTGTCATTCTTGCCTCATGGCATCCAGAGGAGATCTGATTCGGGAGGAGCATTCAATGAAGAGATCAGCATATCCTTTAAGAGACGTGGTGAGAGCATGTGGAGCTATGTCAGCCTTTACTGCCAATCCAGATGGAAATTCTACAAAGAATAAAATTCTAACTGTCTGAACATACTGAGAACCTGGAGAGATCGTGGGTGACAGGACTGTTTCTTGAACAACTGACCTTGTACCATCAATGAGCATCAAGGAAAAAAGCATAAGATGACCCTCAAAAGGTCCTTGGAAGGAAGCATTTTGGAAGTCATTCAAGAAGTCACTGTAATGCAAGTCTGCAAGTTTGATAAGGAGTTAAAATGAGAACATGTAAGGGAGGAGGAGATGACAGTGAAGCAAAGCTTTCTAAAGTAGCTCAGCGGTAACTATTGTGACAGGCAACGGCATCAACAAACCAACACACTTGACATGTTGCCAAGAGAACCAGTAGCTCTTCTGGAGCAAATGCACTGGGAAATACCCATGTGAGAATCAAGCAAGAACATAATCACAGACCCTACACACCCTTCTTGAAGCAGTTGCAGATACGAACTGCCATATACCTTTGCAATACATACAGTGCACAGAGAAATGGGCCTACAGCAGAAAACATTCTTAAGAAGATTGTCTTCACATAAAAAAGAGGTCTGTCATGATACCAACACACATGTAGGCATTGCATTTATTATAGGTAACATGGAAAGGATATGTAATTCTTGAGAGTGATTATAAGATTTATGTGCCAAGATATAGACACTGGCACCCTCATGATGTTTCCTTGACAAGCTACCATCTGCTCACAAAGGGAATGGAAACTTAAAAGCATATTGTGTTTCATGTAGACATGCAAGGCTGTATTATAGATGGTTGCAGCTGCAGTACAATATGAACGTAATTTGAAACACACAGGCCAAAGGCCCGGATTTCATAGGAAAGCCCTAATTTGGTGGGGGGTGCAGAGAATATGCACTGAATATAAGTTTTAAAATGCATGCAGAAATATTTCCATTCATTTGTACATGAGTTTAGCAATAATTCTTTTTTAATTTATTCATGAGAGACACAGAGAGAAAGGCAGAGACATAGGCAGAGGGAAAAGCAGACTCCCCACAGCGAGCCTGATGCAGGACTAGATCCTAGGACCCTGGAATCACACCCTGAGCCGAAAGCAGACACAACCACTGAGCCACCCAGGCCTCCCTAGAAATAATTCTTAGAGTTACACATGTGTCATCAACAACTAAAGCCATTGTTCTAGGGCCAACTAAGAACAAAAATATAGCACATTTCATTTGTTTGCAAGCTCAATTTTTAGAAAAAAAGAATTCTCTATACAAAGTTTTCTCAGAAGAATCAATCACCTCAAAATCAAAATCAAGAGCTCTGAGCCAATGGCAGGCAAGTAAACATTTTTAGTCTTATCTTTGGTTATCTATGGGGATGGCTGTACCAGAGAAAGTGATTTACACATCAATAAACACTTTTACTATACAAACAGCCGCCGAATACATCAAGTCATTTACACCCCCTCCAAAATTAGACACAGACAACACCAAATTAAGTATAGATTGTTTTGACTGCCCAGCAACCGCCTTACCCTTTATCTGGAACACATTCCCTCCTTCTACAGGAAAACTGCTCCCTTCTCCATTCCTACCATGAGATTGACAATCATTTCCACCATGTTCTATGCACAGATAACTGATCTTGGACTGGTATGTAACCAAAACCAAGCCAGAGCCTTCCCAGGGTGTACATTCTGGAGTGTTCCCTTCCCAGAGAAGCCATGAGGCACAATCAGCACTCTTACCAAAATCTACAACAGCCACTAAGTGGGAGAAGCCAGGCATAGAAGGACATCATCGAAAGGAGGTTTCAGGTTTAGGATCCGGGTCTGGAGGGCTGAGAAATATCTGAACCCCAGCTACTTCCCTGCTCTGCTCTTTGTTATGTAAACCCCTAAGTTCCCTTCTGCTTGCTCAGCTTAGTATTCTCTCCTATGCAACTCAAAGGGTCCCAGGTAACCAAAACCCAGGGGCGAATAAAACTTATACATGCAAGTCTAAAGGAAAACATAGCTCTTGGTTATAAACCTTAGGAATGAGTCACAGAGGGCAGCCCAGGACCACACCCAGAATGCAGCCCTCCTGAAGGTCTGAAGGAATGAGGTGGATTTTGGTGGAACAGTAAAGGTTTTTGTGTTGTTTTTGTTGTTTTGGTGGAGAGAATCCTTCCCCAGATGAGGAAGGAACATAAATGTGGAGAATACACGTTCCAAACTCCCCCAAATTCTGGGGGCCTCGTTAGAAGCTCACCATGAAAAGGGCTAAGAAGAAACAGCAATGGCTTCACCACTGGGTAGCTGTGTGATCTGATGCAGTTTTCTTAACTTCTCTGAGCTTCACATTCCCTCATCTGGAAATGAGACTACCATCTACACTACAGGCCTATGAGGAGGCAATTTTTCTCCAAGGATGCTCCTGGAACCACCTGCTTCAGAATCACCCGACATGCTTGTTAGAATATTGATTCCTGGGTTTTTGAACCAAAGTCTACACTGTAAAAAACAAATAAAATACTTCCCAGGTGATTATTATGTACTCTAAAAATCCATAGTTGTAAGTATAAAGTAAGTGCCAAACATAATGCTAACCCATGATAACTTTCACTGAGTGTCTATTTACTTCTATCAACCACACACACACACACACACACACACACACACACACACAATCTCTCAAAGGTTAATGAGAGGCAGGAGAGTTCTTCAAAACAACAAAAAACTTATACTTTAGAAAAAAGAAATATATATATAATTAACAGCTACCCCAAGGTCATACTTGCTTATCAAGATCTCTCGAATTTAAAGCAGTGAGTCTCAACCTTGATTGCACAGCAGAATCACCTGGGAAGCTTTCAAAAACTTCCCACGTTCAAAGCTGCACCCCAGACGAATAAATCAGTCTCTGGAGGTAGGGGTCTAAGCATTAGCATTTTTAAAAATTTCCCAAGTGATTTCATTGTACAAGCAAAGTTTTCATATTTTCATGAATAATGGGAAAAGAATGCCAGCAGCCTACAGTGAGATAATGGAGAGAAAAACTTGGGTGCTGTTAAATGAAGCAGGCATAATAATTTAATTGTTTTCTAGCTGAAATACATGAAGGGAGCCAGATCTCACGCCCCATCTTTTTTCTAAAGTGATCAACAAAATACTTTAAAGTGTATCCGTAGATTTAGACTCACAAGTCGTCAAAAACAAGTAAGTCTGAAAATGCAAAGGGGTCGTGAAGATATAGCTTAACAGAGCATGTCCTGCACAGCTGGTAGGGGTGGACGCCAATACAATCACTCTGGAAAGTGCTTTCATATTATTCTGTAAAGCTGAACAGTCTCACATCCTGCAACACAGAGTCGATGCTCCTCTACCTTAAGATACACACACAAGAGAAACCTCGGCACATGTCACCAAATAGCAGCGCTGGTCATAAAAGCCAAAACTGGAAATATCTTAAATGACTGATGATGGGGGATCCCTGGGTGGCTCAGCGGTTTGGCGCCTGCCTTTGGCCCAGGGCCTGATCCTGGAGTCCCGGGATCAAGTCCCGCGTCGGGCTCCCTGCATGGAGCCTGCTTTTCCTTCTGCCTGTGTCTCTGCCTCTCTCTCTATGTCTATCATAAACAAATAAATAAAATCTTTAAAAAAAATGACCGATGATAGCACTATGGATAAAAATTACAGTATAAAGTATACTATAGCTTACAGAGGAATTGCATTATAATCACAAAACAAAACATTACATGGCAGTTAGAGCATGGATGAATCTCAGTTAACACAAGGTTGAGAGAAAAGCAAGTTTTAGGAGACCGTATAAACCAGGGATGATGCCTCTTCATCTGGCTGCATGAAACAATGTATTGCTTAAACATTCATGTAGATACATTCGGCTAAAGCAAGAGAAGGACAATAATGTTCAGAGTAGTTACCTCTGGTGGCAGAGAGATGGAGAGGCTGAGGGATAAAAGAATGACGGAGATTGATGTAAAAAAGAAATAATGTTCCAATTCTTGGATTAGACAATGTGTTCACAAGTCTTTACTTTAAAAATAAGAAAAATCAAAGAAGGCCATGCATGGACAGTTGGTGGTATGTCATGGATCAAGAATTATGATTATTCTAATTCTGTGCACTAGAGGTCCAAAGAATGGAAAGAAAAGAAAATTGTATAACACAATAGAACCCAATACCAGTGAGAGGGAAATTCAATGGATTTGGGATGATTCTAATTTAAGTCAAATACTAATAAACTAGGATCATTCCATCTCCTAGGTTCTACCTAGAAAGAATCTGAGTTGTCCAGCCAAAATACAGAATTGTCATCTCAGAGCAAAGCAGCTCCTGCACCTGCCAGCCTAGCAGAAAACTGTTAGGAAGAAGAAAAAAGAAAAATTTCCCAAGTGCGAAAAAAAAAAAAAAAAAAAGAAAGAAAGAAAGAAAGAAAAGAAAAAACTCCACAAAAATCCAATTTCTAATGTAAAAATTCCCAGTTTCTTAAGGGTGATAATCCTCATGATTCAGTATGAAGTTAATTGTAATTTAGTCTCTGACACAGCAGGAATCATGAGGCGTGATGCCTAATATTCTAATATTCACTGTCATTCAGGGAGGGAGGGAGGGAGGAATTATTTATTTTACATACCCTCACCCAAAAGATAACTGACAACACTTAAGGAAATTTTTATTCTCTTCTTCCCTCTACTCTTTGATGTAAAATTTATCTGAACCATGTGTCTTTTCTCAATTTTTCCTTTTAAAACCAAATGACAAGCTCAGTTCTTTTCCATTAAAAACTACAGAAAATATGTTTTGACTTTCAGGACGCACTTGAATACATAGGCATAAGGTCAGCAATTCTGACAGGCAGCAGGCGGAGAGAGGACAGATTTGCTTAGCATGTGAGTCAGCAGGTCTTTTTAAGATCAATTTCATAGAGGAATTTTGCAGAGACTATTTCTCCTAAACAACAGGGTCCTATTAATTTGAAGACAGTGTTCCAGTGTTACCAAAAATAAATTTTAAGATTTTATTTACTTATTCATAGAGAGAGGCAGAGACATAGGCAGATGCAGGACTCGATCCCAGGATCCCAGGATCATGACCTGAGCTGCCAAAGGCAGACGCTCAACCACTGAGGCACCCAGGTACCTCCCAAAAATAAATTCTTAAACTCCTACTTTGTATGATATAAAATGAAAACAGAAGACTAGATTTGTTTGCAGAATTGCAATGCCCCTTAGCAGTGGTTTTCAAATTTGGGGATGCCTACAAACTTGCGGGAGACCATGGTGAAAAGCAGATTCCTAAGTATCCCCCCAGAGCTACTGAATCAGAAACTGGGGGAGAAGACCAGGAAGCTGCATTCTTAATAAGCCCTCTGGGCCATTCTGATATAAGAAAGCCCTGAACCACACTCTGCAGAAAATGCTGTTTTATGATGACAATAAAAATGTAAGCAAACGTATGCTCTGTCCTGGACATCAGGCACACTGAAAGAACCTCTATGGGTCTGAAATTGTATTCATTCGACTTTATCAGTAAGTTTTAAAAGATATTCTTGTGGCCTTTGAGAAATAATACGCTTTCAGAAAAAGTATTCCCTCTCTTACCCATAAAGCCTGATCATTTTTAAAGGACTAAACAAAAAGCAACAATGTTGAAGTAGCTTTAATCATTTGAAAATGCTATTTTCCTTGGCTCTCCTGAGACCTTCATTCAAATAATTATTGCCAAATAATGGCATGCAAAAGTCCTGTCCTGTAAGAAAAATTCCTCATGTGAGGGAATCTAGCTCCTTGAGATCATAAAAGATTAAGACATCTAAACAGTATGGCTCAGAACACTGATAAGCTGTGTATCCCAGCTGATGATCAAGTCCATCCGGAATGAGCCTCATCACTATAGCCAGACACTGGGGAGTAGTTATTCACTAAGTTAATTTATCTGTATTGATTTCATGAGTGTTTCAATTCACTATATTATGAAAGGGGTGGGGGTTGAGGGTAAGGAAATCTTACCATGTATGTTCATTATGGTTGCCCATAATGTTCCTTGAAAGATTTCTGATGAAATAGCACATCAACATGTTCTATGTTAAGTACCAATGTACTAAAAATATCTGTTGTCCAAAGACTGTAATAAGATCACAATGCTGTTTGATTCAGAAGTATAGGGCAGCCTGGGTGGGAATCCCATGTGGGGCTCCCTGCATAGAGCTTGCTTGTGTCTCTGCTCCGCACCCCCTCATGAATGAATAAAATCTTTAAAAAAAAAAAGTATATACCAGGAAGTTTTTGTTTTTAAACAAAATGTACTCATCTGGCCTAGAGCTAGATTTCTCTCCCAAGTCTCTGATGCTAGAGAAGCTTTTCCTGGTGCTCAAAGCACATCTTTCTCAGTCTCCTGGCTGTTCCCGCCACCCTTCCCCTCCACCTGACATTTGCGCAGGTACCCAGCAAACCTCCTTTTGCTTTCAATCTTAGCTTCCATTAGAGGAAACAAACCATGCCACTGAAATTTCTGTATCGACTAGAATCTATATAAGCAGGAAGGGCATTAGGGTTTGGATGCAGAAGAATGAAGGTCAATAGAATCATTTTTGGTTGGGTCACTGTTTTACTGATTTGGGAAAATCAGCCATCTTCTCGGTGACTTAGTGATAAGGACAGAATTTACAGCTCATATACTAAAAATCAAGACCGTATCTCCTGATAATACCTTTATCTCCAAGTTTTCAATTTTATGGAATTTTACCATGAGGAAATGTCACAGAAATAAAACTTTTCATTCCTTTTTCTAGAAAGTGCCTGAAACCTGATAAGAATAAACTGTACCTTCCACTTACCCCAAGCCCAAGAGCCCTGCCTTTTAAGACTTCTTTGGAGATGCAGACTTTTTCTTAGGTATATTCTGGGTTTGTATATTAAATTAAGCCATTTAATTGTTATTCTAATTTTCTATGTGCTAACATTCTCTTACTTTATTCTTTAATTCTCTTCTCTCCTAATAGTTTCTGTTTTAGCAATTATGGAGCTGGTTTTCCATGGGTAAAGATCCATGATAGTAATTTAACAGTGAGCTGTAACTTCCACCATTACAAAATATCCCCTCTTGTCCACGTAATGCTTTTTTCCTTGGAATTGTCCCAGACTAATTTTGCCAGCTCTGCTTTCTTTTTGCTCGTACTTGCCTAGAATCTGTGCCTGTCTATTCATTGTCAGACTTGGTGCCATTCTGCTCAGGTACTTCTCTTGTAAACAACATGGAGGCAGATTGTGCTTTTTTTTGTTGTTGCATTTGAGACTCTGTCTTCTAATAGAGAAATATAATGGCATAACTGTTTATCACAGTTTCTTTTTTTTTTTAAGATTTGATTTATTTATTCATGAGACATACAGAGAAAGAGGCAGAGACACAGGCAGAGGGAGAAGCAGGCTCCCTGCGAGGAGCCCGATGCTGGACTTGATTCCAGGACCCTGGGGTCATGTCTTGAGCTGAAGGCAGGTGCTCAACCACTGAGCCACCCAGCTGTCCCTATAGCTGTATTTCTGATTATTGACTAATGGACCAATTAATCAAGACTTATCCAAGCTGGAAGAAATTGGTTTCTGGAATGAATAGTCCATTTACAATAGATCTGTTCCCTCCCCAGAATTTTTAATTCCCACATCGGGCGGGAATTTGCAGTTTTGTTTCCCTAAGAATTTCTAATTCTTTCCTCTTACTGACCGAATAAACATGTCTTTACTCCAAAGTCAGATGATGGTCAATTTTACACAGGCCTATCATTCAGATTTTTTTTCAAGTGTCACTCTTTTGTGTGTTTATTTTTACTTATTCCATTTTTTTAAATTGCTTTTTTAAAAATCGCTTTTTTGATATAGAAATTCTTTTAAAAAAATAAAAGAATTGGAGAGACTACATGACAGGTAAAATCAATAGCCCCTTCTTGTCTGAAAAGTAGGGATGGCTCAACAGAAGGTTTCCTTCTCAGGGTTTCATGAGCAGAAATCCATCAGCAATGAGGCAGGTGATTGCAAGAGGACAAAGCTCAGAGGCAAAGTTCCAATTATGTTTAACTGTGAGCACCAAGGGGATTCTAGGGGCCGGTGTTATAGCCCTGCCGCTCTGTGTGGGCTGCGGGGGTGCCAGGTCCAATCCCACCTGTTTGCTCCTGGCTCACTGCTCCTGACTCACCTACTCCTTTGCTTCTAACAAAAGTGGGATCTTAGGGCATTTTTCAAAAGATTAGCTCTGTTTTTACTGTTACAGAGAAGCTGTAAGCATAAAGTTAGACATCATAAGATACTTAATATTTTGTTGTGCTTTCCCAATATCCTGACCTGTGGTTAGAAGCCCCCCCCCTTCAACCTAATGCCCTTATTAAAGAAGAGTAAAGCTGGGGCCAGTGTTACCAGCAACTCTTCTGTGTTCCAAAAAGAAAATTAAAATCCTTTACTTCACCAGGTCCAATTCCCATATTAAAATTAAAATCCTTTACTTCACCAGGTCCCGTTCCCATATTCCTCCTGCTATCCCAGTGCCTCTTTCCTTGGGGGTTTCCAAGGTTTTATTGGGAAAATGATTCATCTTATTTCTAAGAATGAATCAGGAAGGCAGGAGTTAAAACTTTTTCTCTATCTTAAAATTAGAAGCACCACCAATAAATACATGCTTAGAAAAACATTTCTCACTCTTTATCTATTTTTTACTCTCTACTTTCCAATTGAGAAAATAAAATCCTGGCTTTCTATTATGGCCATAATTTCAAATCTCTGTGAATTAACTCTGTGCAATTATTTACCAATCACCATCATAATAAAAGTTATATTAGTCTCTCAATATTCAGTGAATCAGCAACACAGAATGCAATCGTTGCACAGAACTTGCGAAGTTGATGGAGTTGGACCTTATCTCTGGCTGGGTGGGATTATAGGCTTTTAGTTAATTGGGTTTTTGTTTTGTTTTGTTTGTTTTCTCTTCTTGGTTTTTCTTTTAAAAATTCTACAATCACCATGTACTGTTGGTGAAATTAAAAAGTTTAACAAAATAGGAATGTCGATGATTTCATGTTATTTTAGAGATGGCATAAACAATTTTATATCTCGAATTTTCTGCTTCAGTGGAAAAAAAGCCTGCTAAAAGTAAAAGTGTAACAAAGGGCAGTCTATATTGAGAGCAGGCTAACCTCCTACTACCTGTGAGAGACACTCAGAAGAGCACTGATTGCCCCAAAACTTGCAAATACTTGATGGAAAGTGTTATGGCCACAAATCTCCATTCTGATTCAAAAAGAAAATCAGTCCTGAAAAGGCTCCCACTTCTTATTTACTTGCTGCATGTTTTCTCTGTCGTTGCACTGTAAGGGGAGACAGGCAGCAGGTGCCCAAGGAGATAGGTGCTTTCCACTTAAAAGGAACGAGACCAAGTCCCCTGCATTCACCTTTGGAAAAGTTGTGACATCTGGTGCAGTGGGTTAAGGGCCTCACTGATTTAGAAAATCCCAGGATGGACTAAAACAAATTCTGTAGTTCTGAAGCTTGATGGAAAATCAGGGTTAAAGTGCCATTTGGTAATTCTGCTAAAGTGAAGACATTTAAAGGCAGGTCATGATGATTTAGCTATCAGTATTCACCCTAGGGCACAGGTATGATCTGTTCCAAAAAACCCGAGTCAACATTCTCTTCAGTTCAGTTTGCTTTGCCTGGAGGAGATCCTCATCCAGGTGCCACGTAACTCAACAGTGGGCTGCCTCCACAGGAGCTAATGTCCCTTTCTGAGGTTTGCAGACTCAGACTGTGATAGAAGGGCAAAGGTCAAATGTCACACTTGGAATAAGCCTATTAATCAATGTTGCTGCCACATCTGTTCAGCATTAAATCCAGTAACCCCAGACTCACATTCCTATGGCAAGTGAAACTTTCTTCGCCCTCTGCCCCAGTCCGTACTGACCTCTCCTTTACCTGGTTCCCACAGTGGTCACTTGACTGGCTAACTAACCTGATAAAGTGTGTCTCTGTGATGGAGGCAATAGACGTTCATGGCTAGAATAGGATTTTACTACCAGTTCCACTTATTAGTTGCTTGCCTCCCAGTGTCTTCATGTGCCAAAGGGGGATATACCACCTCCCAAGTTTGTCGTATTAAGCAAAATAAGGCACATAAAGCCCCTGGCCCAGGGCCTGGCACACATAAGTACTCATAAAATAGCCATTTCTGTTGATTGAGTTACTCTTTCCAGAAACAACACAGCTTAATCGGGGACTTCTAAGGTTTAACAGTCTGAAGTGGCCAGAAAGAAATCCTAGATACCACAGTTTGCCAGAGCAGAATATTATCTGGTCCAGCCACAGCTTCTAGGTGTACATATTACACATGTGTGAACAGCTGCCTGTTCAGATGACTACTACAGATGGTATTTGTGTGGAAAGTATCCACCGTAAAAATGGGGATGGACTATGTGAACATTAGTCCTGGTGCATATTTCAGCCTCTGGATCATCTAACAAAATCAGAGGACCATACGATTAGGTGAATAAATGTGTTATTATGTAGTATCAATTTTTTTTATTCTTTGTTAATATTAGAAGACCAGGAGTTGCTCAGTATGGCTGAAAACGAATACAACTTCAATTGAGGGAGATAATTTCTTGCCATGTCTGAACTCAAAGAGCCCGTCCTATGTGATAATTTGTCCCAAATGTTCCTGTAATCAGCCAGCAAATTCTGGAACAATGATAATTTCTGAAAAGTATAGTCATTAAGGGATATTTCTAATGCCCTCATAACTCCCTTGAGTGGGGGATGAGACCAAAAAAAAAGGGGGGGGGGGAGAAAAGAAGGATGAAGGAGAAAGGAATAACTATTCTTACACACTATATCTCACATTTGAACCCTTCAATCTCCTCTTCTATGTGATGAAAATAAGGTACTCTTAAAAATAAAATAATAAAATACTAAGTGTTGGAATCTAGACTACCTAACTGATATCTTTATTACAAATCATATAAGTGCTATGTAATTAGATAATTTTAGAAATAAATGTCTCAGATTGCCAAATATAAGGTTAAAAATAGGTACTGGACACGGGAATTTTAAAAGCAATTAAAATAAAATAAAATGAGAGATGTGTACATGTGCCATGTCCAAAAGTCCAAAACTGAAATTTCAACATTATAGCCATGGTCAGATATGAAAAACAAAATTCAAGGAGTGAATCTGTCCCTTACGCTAGCATGGCAATTTCAAAAGAAAAAAAAATACACCCAAGGAAAAATACTAACATTTTGACCTCTATAACCAAGAATGGATAATCTCAATGAGACTCCATAGCACAAAAGGAGAGACCTCCAAGAGCTTCATGACTACCAAACTCTTTGAGGAAGAGTTTGAATTCCCCAATACCTGACCAACACACAAACGGACATAACACATGACATATTCTACGATATGTCCTAGAACCATAGTCACCATAGATTAAGACAGCAGCATTTTTTTAAAAGATTATTTATTTATTTATTCATGAGACACATAGAGAGACAGAGAGACACATGTGGAGGGAGACACACGTGGGATATGGGACTCCATCCCAGGACTGGAATCATACCCTGAGCTGAAGGCAGACGCTCAACCACTGAGCCACCCAGGCGTCCCAAGACAGCAGCATTTGCTTTAGTTCTTAGAGCAGCAAGACCTCTGGGAGCACATCAAGGTTCAACACTACTCAAATCTGGTGTGAACCTCCTCTGCCAACTTGTTTCTAACTTGGTTTCTACTCTTCTAGTCTTTTTCAACTCAAGCTATATGACCCTGTTAAAATATAAATGTGATGTCACACATTATGTGATGTCAAGAAATTATGGATATATAGTAGCCCTTGGCACTATGATAGTGCAGTATCAAAAATCAACCAGACGCACATGGAACTTTCTCCAGAATAGACCACATATTGGGTCACAAATCGGGTCTGAACCGATACCAAAAGATTGGGATTGTCCCCTGCATATTCTCGGACCATAATGCCTTGAAATTAGAACTAAATCACAACAAGAAGTTTGGAAGGACCTCAAACACATGGAGGTTAAGGACCATCCTGCTAAAAGATAAAAGGGTCAACCAGGAAATTAAGGAAGAATTAAAAAGATTCATGGAAACTAATGAGAATGAAGATACAACCGTTCAAAATCTTTGGGATGCAGCGAAAGCTGTCCTAAGGGGGAAATACATCGCAATACAAGCATCCATTCAAAAACTGGAAAGAACTCAAATACAAAAGCTAACCTTACACATAAAGGAGCTAGAGAAAAAACAGCAAATAGATCCTACACCCAAGAGAAGAAGGGAGCTAATAAAGATTCGAGCAGAACTCAACGAAATCGAGACCAGAAGAACTGTGGAACAGATCAACAGAACCAGGAGTTGGTTCTTTGAAAGAATTAATAAGATAGATAAACCATTAGCCAGCCTTATTAAAAAGAAGAGAGAGAAGACTCAAATTAATAAAATCATGAATGAGAAAGGAGAGATCACTACCAACACCAAGGAAATACAAACGATTTTAAAAACATATTATGAACAGCTATACGCCAATAAATTAGGCAATCTAGAAGAAATGGACGCATTCCTGGAAAGCCACAAACTACCAAAACTGGAACAGGAAGAAATAGAAAACCTGAACAGGCCAATAACCAGGGAGGAAATTGAAGCAGTCATCAAAAACCTCCCAAGACACAAGAGTCCAGGGCCAGATGGCTTCCCAGGAGAATTTTATCAAACGTTTAAAGAAGAAATCATACCTATTCTCCTAAAGCTGTTTGGAAAGATAGAAAGAGATGGAGTACTTCCAAATTCGTTCTATGAAGCCAGCATCACCTTAATTCCAAAGCCAGACAAAGACCCCGCCAAAAAGGAGAATTACAGACCAATATCCCTGATGAACATGGATGCAAAAATTCTCAACAAGATACTGGCCAATAGGATCCAACAGTACATTAAGAAAATTATTCACCATGACCAAGTAGGATTTATCCCTGGGACACAAGGCTGGTTCAACACCCGTAAAACAATCAATGTGATTCATCATATCAGCAAGAGAAAAACCAAGAACCATATGATCCTCTCATTGGATGCAGAGAAAGCATTTGACAAAATACAGCATCCATTCCTGATCAAAACTCTTCAGAGTGTAGGGATAGAGGGAACATTCCTTGACATCTTAAAAGCCATCTATGAAAAGCCCACAGCAAATATCATTCTCAATGGGGAAGCACTGGGAGCCTTTCCCCTAAGATCAGGAACAAGACAGGGATGTCCACTCTCACCACTGCTATTCAACATAGTACTGGAAGTCCTAGCCTCAGCAATCAGACAACAAAAAGACATTAAAGGCATTCAAATTGGCAAAGAAGAAGTCAAACTCTCCCTCTTCGCCGATGACATGATACTCTACATAGAAAACCCAAAAGTCTCCACCCCAAGATTGCTAGAACTCATACAGCAATTCGGTAGCGTGGCAGGATACAAAATCAATGCCCAGAAGTCAGTGGCATTTCTATACACTAACAATGAGACTGAAGAAAGAGAAATTAAGGAGTCAATCCCATTTACAATTGCACCCAAAAGCATAAGATACCTAGGAATAAACCTCACCAAAGATGTAAAGGATCTATACCCTCAAAACTATAGAACACTTCTGAAAGAAATTGAGGAAGACACAAAGAGATGGAAAAATATTCCATGCTCATGGATTGGCAGAATTAATATTGTGAAAATGTCAATGTTACCCAGGGCAATATACACGTTTAATGCAATCCCTATCAAAATACCATGGACTTTCTTCAGAGAGTTAGAACAAATTATTTTAAGATTTGTGTGGAATCAGAAAAGACCCCGAATAGCCAGGGGAATTTTAAAAAAGAAAACCATATCTGGGGGCATCACAATGCCAGATTTCAGGTTGTACTACAAAGCTGTGGTCATCAAGACAGTGTGGTACTGGCACAAAAACAGACACATAGATCAGTGGAACAGAATAGAGAATCCAGAAGTGGACCCTGAACTTTATGGGCAACTAATATTCGATAAAGGAGGAAAGACTATCCATTGGAAGAAAGACAGTCTCTTCAATAAATGGTGCTGGGAAAATTGGACATCCACATGCAGAAGAATGAAACTAGACCACTCTCTTTCACCATACACAAAGATAAACTCAAAATGGATGAAAGATCTAAATGTGAGACAAGATTCCATCAAAATCCTAGAGAAGAACACAGGCAACACCCTTTTTGAACTCGGCCATAGTAACTTCTTGCAAGATACATCCACGAAGGCAAAAGAAACAAAAGCAAAAATGAACTATTGGGACTTCATCAAGATAAGAAGCTTTTGCACAGCAAAGGATACAGTCAACAAAACTCAAAGACAACCTACAGAATGGGAGAAGATATTTGCAAATGACATATCAGATAAAGGGCTAGTTTCCAAGATCTATAAAGAATTTATTAAACTCAACACCAAAGAAACAAACAATCCAATCATGAAATGGGCAAAAGACATGAACAGAAATCTCACAGAAGAAGACATAGACATGGCCAACATGCACATGAGAAAATGCTCTGCATCACTTGCCATCAGGGAAATACAAATCAAAACCACAATGAGATACCACCTCACACCAGTGAGAATGGGGAAAATTAACAAGGCAGGAAACAACAAATGTTGGAGAGGATGTGGAAAAAAGGGAACCCTCTTACACTGTTGGTGGGAATGTGAACTGGTGCAGCCACTGTGGAAAACTGTGTGGAGGTTCCTCAAACAGTTAAAAATATACCTGCCCTACGACCCAGCAATTGCACTGTTGGGGATTTACCCCAAAGATACAAATGCAATGAAACGCTGGGACACCTGCACCCCGATGTTTCTAGCAGCAATGGCCACGATAGCCAAACTGTGGAAGGAGCCTCGGTGTCCAACGAAAGATGAATGGATAAAGAAGATGTGGTTTATGTATACAATGGAATATTACTCAGCTATTAGAAATGACAAATACCCACCATTTGCTTCAACGTGGATGGAACTGGAGGGTATTATGCTGAGTGAAGTAAGTCAGTCGGAGAAGGACAAACATTATATGTTCTCATTCATTTGGGGAATATAAATAATAGTGAAAGGGAAAATAAGGGAAGGGAGAAGAAATGTGTGGGAAATATCAGAAAGGGAGACAGAACATAAAGACTGCTAACTCTGGGAAACGAACTAGGGGTGGTAGAAGGGGAGGAGGGCGGGGGGTGGGAGTGAATGGGTGACGGGCACTGGGTGTTATTCTGTATGTTAGTAAATTGAACACCAATAAAAAAAAAAAAATAAAAAAAAAAAAAAGAAAAAAAAAAAAAAAAGAAAAATAAACCAAAAAAAAAAAAAAAATGTATAAAGTCATCTAAAGTGAATAATGAAAGTGACAGAGGTCTCTTTTACCTCTATAACAAGTTCCTGTCCTTCAATTATGGAGGAAGTTGTTGGAATGTGTGTTTGCTTTATTATTCAAAAATATTCAATTCTGTTATAAAAGAAGAACAAACAGGAGTAATGAAGCTTGTAAGAATGTTAAACAAGATAGTGAACAGGTAGTAGTTTATCAGAGAGAGACAAATCTCATAATATATGTTAAGTATAGGTATGAATAAGCAAGTAGCTTATGACATATAGATAGAACTCAAAAGAGATGTTGGAGAAAGTAAGATTATAATTTATAAGATGTGTTAATAAAACAAATGTGATAAAAAAAAAAAAAAAAAAAAAAAAATCAACCAGAGATAGTAGAGTAGGAACCAAAGAAACCATGAAATAGCAGAAGGGTAAGGCAAAGATCCCAGAAATAAGCACAACATAAAACATAAGAGAAAAAGAGGATCAAAAGCAGGGACGGGGTCTGTATTTGACAGAAGAAGTAATAGAAGCAAATCAGAATTGCCATGAGCACTGCCCCTTAGTGTTTGGCAACACTACAGCCTTGAATGGAATCCATAAGAGTTAAAGAACAGAATCTTAGTGTGTTTTAAGAGAAAAATCTAGAGGCTAAAGTATACACATCCAGGCAGATAAGACCTAATAAGATCAAATTTTCTAGAGTGAGAGCTTGGAATATACAAGTTTGGCCATGTGCACCAAGTTCCATCCCGAGAAGTTTTATCTCGGTCTTCCTGCACATTTGTTTGTTCCCTTCACTTGCAGTTTCCCCAGCATGCGGGTGGTGCCACATTTCCATATCTTTGTGCAGCTAGCACTCCCCATCTAGACTGAATTTTCTTCACTGAGATTTAGATTTCTTTCAATTCAGTCCCTAAGTTTTCTCCTATATTCTATAGAAAGATCATCCTTACCTCCCTCACCCATACCAAATTAAGATGCTATTCTTAGGGTGCCTATAGTATACACTTTCATTACAGCATACTGCATATGTATGTCTGTCTCTATACAAAATCATGATCTGATCATCTAATTCATCTCTATGTGCCATGGACCCAGTACAATAGACTGTCAAATGATAGGCATTTGACAATTTATTGAGACCTACATGTTCTGGCATTGTTCTAGCCTCTGGAGAGGAAGCATGAATAAGGCAAAGTTCTTGCCATATGGGGCAATAAACACACCCATAGGGGCAGCCCTGGTGGCTCAGTGGTTTAGCGTCACCTTTGGCCCAGGGCCTGATCCTGGAGTCCCAGGATCGAGTCCCATGTCGGGCTCCCTGCATGGAGCCTGCTTCTCCCTCTGCCTGTATCTCTGCGTCTCTCTCTCTCTCTCTGTATCTCTCATGAATAAATAAATAAAATCTTTTAAAAAAAATAAAATAAACACACCCATAAAATAGCATCAAGTAGTGATAAATACCATGAACCGATATAAAGCCAGGTAAGGAGAGCGACAGTGATGGGGCAGGGGTGGTTAGTGGGAAAGAAGAAAGCTTTTGGATAGTATGATCAGAAAAGGTCTCTCCTAGGAGATAACATCTGAGCAGTCACTCAAAAAATAGGAGAGACAAATTTAAAAAAATACAGAGAAAAGTGTTAATCACGGGATTTCTTCTTAGTGAGATTTGATCTATTTATTGAGAAGAAATGTCTTGGTAGGCCAGTTTGAAGTAGCAGATGGTGTCTCCAAAGGACTGACTCAGATGGAAAGGAACAGATTTGCTTCTGAAGCATAGGGGGAAGAAGAAAGACAAGGGGAAAGGAGAGAAGCCCAGCAGAAGGGACTATGACTCTGTGGGCGACCTCCACCACCAGCTTCCACTGAAGTCTTGGAACCCACGAAATGCTTGGTGGGCTCGCGGAAAATCACAAACAGCCCAAGTGGTTGTAAGAGCCCCAGGGTAAGGTGGTCCCTGCCTGAGACTCAGTGCCAGCTAGCAGACAGCAAGTAGAGAAGGCAAGTGGTGTAACATTGACAACCCAGAAACATGTCTAGATACTGAATGGAAGACCAGAAAAGACCAGTGGAAGCTGGGAGGAGGGTCCATGGAAAGTCACCACTGCCCAGAGGTTTCTACAAGGATAATTCCTAAATCTAAACCAAATCCTCTAACTGCTTAACAGTTCATGAGAGTATATAACTCTGAGTTAGTCTTAGTTATGATTCAACTATTCAGTTTGTACCAGAGACTTCTTTTCACAGTGTACAATTAAACTTTGATGACAAATAATAGGCCATATGCATTGTATACCTCCAAGGCACTTTATGTATATCACCTCCAATCCACATAAGATTCCTGCGAGGTTCTAACAAAAACACGGTCAAGAGAAGTTAAGCAAATTCCTCAAGAGAATACAAATTAAAATTTAGAACTTTCTGAATCCAAAACCATAATACTTCTTTGACACTGAGCCACTTCCCAAAGCAAGTCTTCTAGTCCAAAACTAAAATAACAGACAAGGGCCTGAAATCCCCCCAGGAACCCAAAGCCAATGCAATCAGGGTTTGGGAGAGAGAGGTAAGTCTGGAGAGAAATTAAAGTGGACAGAATCCCAGGCATGGTTTCCCATGATATATTGCTCTACCCATTTTCTACCCCAAAACAATGATTACCACCCTGGTCCTTTTTAGATCTCTGACTTCCTCTGCTTCCATGCTCCTGTTCAAGCACTACTTCCCAAATGACCCTTCACTAGTCTTTATTCTGTCCCTCCAACATGTCAAATCATTTCCTTGGATTCTGGTTCCTTTTTCTGGGAACAATCTGCTCCCTGATCTTGAGAGTTGCCTCTTAGCATTACTCAAGTAACTCAGAGGAGCTCGTCTGAGTGAACTTCCCCAGTGACCACTGCTTAAGTAGAACCAATCCTAAGTCATTCCCTACATTACCCTTTCATTTCCTGCTTCTCTTTCATCAAAATCATCTATTTGTCTATTTTTCCACCCACCCATGTCCCCTCCCCCACCAACCAAACACAAACTAGAATATGTACTTCAGAAATCTAAAATATATCACTTCCCAATCTCTCCTAAGCAGCTGGCATAATAACTGGACCCGGATAAATACCAAACCACCACTGGACTCTTATGCCTCCTGAAAAGTTAAATGCGTCAAATCTGCAATAAATTCATCTGGTAAAGAAAATTTCTCCAAAAATTCAAGTTTCTGTTAAATTTGGATTTTAAAAGATAATAAAACATCCAGTACCCAGATATTAGTTTCTAATACTATTCTCCAATAAAAGGAGCCAAAATTCCTTGGAGAAATGGTAGATTCCATAGGTGGGCAGAAAATATACAAGATGGGTATGAGCATCTTCTGATACAGGAAAATAAGAAAGTGCTCAACACACACACACACACACACACACACACACACAAACTAGGGGTTTATCCAAGAGACATAGGAGCCAATTGCAAGAATGACCAAAGCTGTGATAATTGGAACAAAATTGTATTGGCCTAAAACTCAAAGTACAAAATAAATACTCATGAGTCCATACTGACATACATACGTACATACATATATGGGGTGCTCTTGAGGAGAAGAAATAACTCCCCACTTAAGTGTGGGCTGCACATAGGCACTTCCACCCAAACAAGATCATATGGAAAAGGGGGATAAAAGAGTAACTTCACAGTGGAGAACCTGACAAACACTATCTCAGGCAGGTGATCAAGGTTAACATCAAGAGTGATAAATCATGTTAATAGAATGTACACTTGATATAATGTGATGAAAATGGCACTCACCTCTGCGGTCTTCTTTCCAAAATCCCAAGCCCCAGTCTACTCATGCGAAAATCATCAGACAAAGCCTAAGTGAGGGACATTCCACAAACTATCTGAGTAGTACTCCTCTGAAACAAACTCTGAGAAGTTGTTATAGCTAAGAGGAGTCTAAGGAGACTTAACTTACTAAATATAATGTGTTATTCTACAGATGGGATCCGAGAACTTAAAAAGGCATTAGGTAAAAACTAAGGGATTTCGTTATAACAATATTTATTGATACTGATTCATCAGTTGGGACAAATGTACCATACTAATATAAGATATCAAATAATAAAAATTATTGGGAGTGGGTTGTGTAAAAATTCTTTGTACTAGCTTTAAAATCTTTCTGTATATCTAAAAATGTTCTAAAATAAAGTTTATTCCTCCAGGAGCAAGATGGCGGAAGAGCAGGGTCTCCAAATCACCTGTCTCCACCAAACTACCTAGAAAACCTTCAAATTATCCTGAAAATCTATGAATTCGGCCTGAGATTTAAAGAGAGACCAGCTGGAATGCAACAGTGAGGAGAGTTCGCGCTTCTATCAAGGTAGGAAGACGGGGAAAAAGAAGTAAAGGAACAAAGGCCTCCAAGGGGGAGGGGCCCCGCGAGGAGCCGGGCTGAGGCCGGGGCGAGTGTCCCCAGGACAGGAGAGCCCCGTCCCGGAGGAGCAGGAGCTGCACCGACCTTCCCGGGGGAAAGGGGCTCGCGGGGAGGTGGAGCAGGACCCAGGAGGGCGGGGATGCCCTCGGGTTCCCTGAGACAGTAACAGCAACTGCGCGCCCAGGAGAGTGCGCCGAGCTCCCTAAGGGCTGCAGCGCGCACGGCGGGACCCGGCGGGACCCGGAGCAGCTGAAGGGGCTCGGGCGGCGGCTCCGCGGAGGGGGCTGCGCGGCCCCGGGAGCAGCTCGGAGGGGCTCGGGCAGAGGAAGAGGCTCCGTGCAGAGGGCGCTGCGCGGTTCCAGGAGCAGCTCGGAGGGGCTCGGGCGGCGGCTCCGCGGAGGGGGCTGCGCGGCCCGGGAGCGCGAATCCACCAGCGCAGGCTCCGGAGCACAGGGCGCCGGGACACAGCCCAGGATCCCGCCTCCCCCGGGACAGGCAGAGGCCGGGAGGGCCCAGGACAGCGAGGACGCTCCTGCCCCAGCTGAGCACATCAGCGGCCCCGCCCGGAGCCTCCAGGCCCTGCAGACGGAGAGCTCCGGAGTTCCTGCGGGGGCTGAATCCAGGTTTCCAGAGCTGCCCCGCCACTGGGGCTGTTCCTCCTGCGGCCTCACGGGGTAAACAACCCCCACTGAGCCCTGCACCAGGCAGGGGCACAGCAGCTCCCCCAACTGCTAACACCTGAAAATCAGCACAACAGGCCCCTCCCCCAGAACACCAGCTAGACTGACAACTTCCAGGAGAAGCCAAGGGACTTAAAGTACACAGAATCAGAGGATACTCCCCGGTGGTTCTTTTTTTGTTTGTTTGTTTTTGTTTTTGTTTTGTTTTGCTTTTTGATTTGTTTCCTTCCCCCACCCCCCTTTTTTTTCTCCTTTCTTTTTCTTTCTCTTTTTCTTCTTTTTTTTTTTTTTCGTTTTTTTTTTTTTTCTTTTTCTTCCCTTTTTTTTTCTCTTTCTCTTTTCTTTCCTTCCTTCTCTCCTCTCTTTTTCTCTTTTTCCCAATACAACTTGCTTTTGGCCACTCTGCACTGAGCAAAATGACTAGAAGGAAAACCTCACCTCAAAAGAAAGAATCAGAAACAGTCCTCTCTCCCACAGAGTTACAAAATCTGGATTACAATTCAATGTCAGAAAGCCAATTCAGAAGCACTATTATACAGCTACTGGTGGCTCTAGAAAAAAGTATAAAGGACTCAAGAGACTTCATGACTGCAGAATTTAGAGCTAATCAGGCAGAAATTAAAAATCAATTGAATGAGATGCAATCCAAACTAGAAGTCCTAACGACGAGGGTTAACGAGGTGGAAGAACGAGTGAGTGACCTAGAAGACAAGTTGATAGCAAAGAGGGAAACTGAGGAAAAAAAAGACAAACAATTAAAAGACCATGAAGATAGATTAAGGGAAATAAACGACAGCCTGAGGAAGAAAAACCTACGTTTAATTGGGGTTCCCGAGGGCGCCGAAAGGGACAGAGGGCCAGAATATGTATTTGAACAAATTCTAGCTGAAAACTTTCCTAATCTGGGAAGGGAAACAGGCATTCAGATCCAGGAAATAGAGAGATCCCCCCCTAAAATCAATAAAAACCGTTCAACACCTCGACATTTAATAGTGAAGCTTGCAAATTCCAAAGATAAGGAGAAGATCCTTAAAGCAGCAAGAGACAAGAAATCCCTGACTTTTATGGGGAGGAGTATTAGGGTAACAGCAGACCTCTCCACAGAGACCTGGCAGGCCAGAAAGGGCTGGCAGGATATATTCAGGGTCCTAAATGAGAAGAACATGCAACCAAGAATACTTTATCCAGCAAGGCTCTCATTCAAAATGGAAGGAGAGATAAAGAGCTTCCAAGACAGGCAGCAACTAAAAGAATATGTGACCTCCAAACCAGCTCTGCAAGAAATTTTAAGGGGGCCTCTTAAAATTCCCCTTTAAGAAGAAGTTCAGTGGAACAGTCCACAAAAACAAAGACTGAATAGATATCATGATGACACTAAACTCATATCTCTCAATAGTAACTCTGAATGTGAACGGGCTTAATGACCCCATCAAAAGGCGCAGGGTTTCAGACTGGATAAAAAAGCAGGACCCATCTATTTGCTGTCTACAAGAGACTCATTTTAGACAGAAGGACACCTACAGCCTGAAAATAAAAGGTTGGAGAACCATTTACCATTCGAATGGTCCTCAAAAGAAAGCAGGGGTAGCCATCCTTATATCAGATAAACTAAAATTTACCCCAAAGACTGTAGTGAGAGATGAAGAGGGACACTATATCATACTTAAAGGATCTATTCAACAAGAGGACTTAACAATCCTCAATATATATGCTCCGAATGTGGGAGCTGCCAAATATATAAATCAATTATTAACCAAAGTGAAGAAATACTTAGATAATAATACACTTATACTTGGTGACTTCAATCTAGCTCTTTCTATACTCGATAGGTCTTCTAAGCAAAACATCTCCAAAGAAACGAGAGCTTTAAATGATACACTGGACCAGATGGATTTCACAGATATCTACAGAACTTTACATCCAAACTCAACTGAATACACATTCTTCTCAAGCGCACATGGAACTTTCTCCAGAATAGACCACATATTGGGTCACAAATCGGGTCTGAACCGATACCAAAAGATTGGGATTGTCCCCTGCATATTCTCAGACCATAATGCCTTGAAATTAGAACTAAATCACAACAAGAAGTTTGGAAGGACCTCAAACACATGGAGGTTAAGGACCATCCTGCTAAAAGATAAAAGGGTCAACCAGGAAATTAAGGAAGAATTAAAAAGATTCATGGAAACTAATGAGAATGAAGATACAACCGTTCAAAATCTTTGGGATGCAGCAAAAGCAGTCCTAAGGGGGAAATACATCGCAATACAAGCATCCATTCAAAAACTGGAAAGAACTCAAATACAAAAGCTAACCTTACACATAAAGGAGCTAGAGAAAAAACAGCAAATAGATCCTACACCCAAGAGAAGAAGGGAGATAATAAAGATTCGAGCAGAACTCAACGAAATCGAGACCAGAAGAACTGTGGAACAGATCAACAGAACCAGGAGTTGGTTCTTTGAAAGAATTAATAAGATAGATAAACCATTAGCCAGCCTTATTAAAAAGAAGAGAGAGAAGACTCAAATTAATAAAATCATGAATGAGAAAGGAGAGATCACTACCAACACCGAGGAAATACAAACGATTTTAAAAACATATTATGAACAGCTATACGCCAATAAATTAGGCAATCTAGAAGAAATGGACGCATTCCTGGAAAGCCACAAACTACCAAAACTGGAACAGGAAGAAATAGAAAACCTGAACAGGCCAATAACCAGGGAGGAAATTGAAGCAGTCATCAAAAACCTCCCAAGACACAAGAGTCCAGGGCCAGATGGCTTCCCAGGAGAATTTTATCAAACGTTTAAAGAAGAAATCATACCTATTCTCCTAAAGCTGTTTGGAAAGATAGAAAGAGATGGAGTACTTCCAAATTCGTTCTATGAAGCCAGCATCACCTTAATTCCAAAGCCAGACAAAGACCCCGCCAAAAAGGAGAATTACAGACCAATATCCCTGATGAACATGGATGCAAAAATTCTCAACAAGATACTGGCCAATAGGATCCAACAGTACATTAAGAAAATTATTCACCATGGCCAAGTAGGATTTATCCCTGGGACACAAGGCTGGTTCAACACCCGTAAAACAATCAATGTGATTCATCATATCAGCAAGAGAAAAACCAAGAACCATATGATCCTCTCATTGGATGCAGAGAAAGCATTTGACAAAATACAGCATCCATTCCTGATTAAAACTCTTCAGAGTGTAGGGATAGAGGGAACATTCCTCGACATCTTAAAAGCCATCTATGAAAAGCCCACAGCAAATATCATTCTCAATGGGGAAGCACTGGGAGCCTTTCCCCTAAGATCAGGAACAAGACAGGGATGTCCACTCTCACCACTGCTATTCAACATAGTACTGGAAGTCCTAGCCTCAGCAATCAGACAACAAAAAGACATTAAAGGCATTCAAATTGGCAAAGAAGAAGTCAAACTCTCTCTCTTCGCCGATGACATGATACTCTACATAGAAAACCCAAAAGTCTCCACCCCAAGATTGCTAGAACTCATACAGCAATTCGGTAGCGTGGCAGGATACAAAATCAATGCCCAGAAGTCAGTGGCATTTCTATACACTAACAATGAGACTGAAGAAAGAGAAATTAAGGAGTCAATCCCATTTACAATTGCACCCAAAAGCATAAGATACCTAGGAATAAACCTCACCAAAGATGTAAAGGATCTATACCCTCAAAACTATAGAACACTTCTGAAAGAAATTGAGGAAGACACAAAGAGATGGAAAAATATTCCATGCTCATGGATTGGCAGAATTAATATTGTGAAAATGTCAATGTTACCCAGGGCAATATACACGTTTAATGCAATCCCTATCAAAATACCATGGACTTTCTTCGGAGAGTTAGAACAAATTATTTTAAGATTTGTGTGGAATCAGAAAAGACCCCGAATAGCCAGGGGAATTTTAAAAAAGAAAACCATATCTGGGGGCATCACAATGCCAGATTTCAGGTTGTACTACAAAGCTGTGGTCATCAAGACAGTGTGGTACTGGCACAAAAACAGACACATAGATCAGTGGAACAGAATAGAGAATCCAGAAGTGGACCCTGAACTTTATGGGCAACTAATATTCGATAAAGGAGGAAAGACTATCCATTGGAAGAAAGACAGTCTCTTCAATAAATGGTGCTGGGAAAATTGGACATCCACATGCAGAAGAATGAAACTAGACCACTCTCTTTCACCATACACAAAGATAAACTCAAAATGGATGAAAGATCTAAATGTGAGACAAGATTCCATCAAAATCCTAGAGAAGAACACAGGCAACACCCTTTTTGAACTCGGCCATAGTAACTTCTTGCAAGATACATCCACAAAGGCAAAAGAAACAAAAGCAAAAATGAACTATTGGGACTTCATCAAGATAAGAAGCTTTTGCACAGCAAAGGATACAGTCAACAAAACTCAAAGACAACCTACAGAATGGGAGAAGATATTTGCAAATGACATATCAGATAAAGGGCTAGTTTCCAAGATCTATAAAGAACTTATTAAACTCAACACCAAAGAAACAAACAATCCAATCATGAAATGGGCAAAAGACATGAACAGAAATCTCACAGAGGAAGACATAGACATGGCCAACATGCATATGAGAAAATGCTCTGCATCACTTGCCATCAGGGAAATACAAATCAAAACTACAATGAGATACCACCTCACACCAGTGAGAATGGGGAAAATTAACAAGGCAGGAAACAACAAATGTTGGAGAGGATGCGGAGAAAAGGGAACCCTCTTACACTGTTGGTGGGAATGTGAACTGGTGCAGCCACTCTGGAAATCTGTGTGGAGGTTCCTCAAACAGTTAAAAATATACCTGCCCTACGACCCAGCAATTGCACTGTTGGGGATTTACCCCAAAGATACAGATGCAATGAAACGCCGGGACACCTACACCCCGATGTTTCTAGCAGCAATGGCCACTATAGCCAAACTGTGGAAGGAGCCTCGGTGTCCAACGAAAGATGAATGGATAAAGAAGATGTGGTTTATGTATACAATGGAATATTACTCAGCTATTAGAAATGACAAATACCCACCATTTGCTTCAACGTGGATGGAACTGGAGGGTATTATGCTGAGTGAAGTAAGTCAGTCGGAGAAGGACAAACATTATATGTTCTCATTCATTTGGGGAATATAAATAATAGTGAAAGGGAAAATAAGGGAAGGGAGAAGAAATGTGTGGGAAATATCAGAAAGGGAGACAGAACGTAAAGACTGCTAACTCTGGGAAACGAACTAGGGGTGGTAGAAGGGGAGGAGGGCGGGGGGTGGGAGTGAATGGGTGACGGGCACTGGGTGTTATTCTGTATGTTAGTAAATTGAACACCAATTAAAAAAAAAAAAAAAGAATAAAAAAAATAAATAAATAAATAAATAAATAAAATAAAATAAAATAAAGTTTATTTTTTAAATGCATTAGGAATTCTCATAACTTGACTTATTAATGCCATGATAATTATCCACATGTTAATTTGTAGACTTAGTATAGCTCTGACCAAAATCCCATTAGGATTGTTCTAGGGAGGGATGGGTTTAGGGAGATAACAAAATAACCACATTCATCTGAACTAATACTTAGTGGGGAATGGAAGACTTAAAAGAAAGTTAACAAGGGAATATTTGCCCTGCATCAAAACAAAATGTATCAAAGAAAAAAATTAAAATAGTATGACTCAAGTACCAAAAAAAAAAAAAAAAAAAAACAAAAAAAAGACTAAACGACACAAGCTGGATAGTACTGAAAAAAATACTAAAGTGAAAGAAAATGTATTTAACATGATAATGAAAGCATCATAAATCACTGAGAAAGAGATGGATTACTTAACTGGTAATTTGTGGGGAAATTCAAAATATTCTTTACCTCACATACTAAATATTTTATGAAATTCAAGGGAAAAAAGTAAAACTCTAAAATACAAAGACTTCCAGTTTCAGCTCTGATATATAAAGAACCTAGAAGTATTCACTCCCATCCTTACAACAAGAAGTGTTCAACGATGTTTCTTGTACCTGTCAAAGAATTGAGGTTGTAGGGCAAACTACCAACCCCAAATCTGGAGAGACAGGTGAATTCAGTGCATCACATCCAAGATATGTTTCTCTGAAGCAGAAGCTGTTAGGACCATGTAAGGATGCTTAAAGGGTAGTTCTCCAAAGTTGCTGGAAGCTGAATGTGGACTAATGTGGCAATAAGAAGTTCCTAAAGGCTGCATTCTTGAGGGGACCCTCACACTTTTTGGGTTTTACCTACCTTCAAGAACTCCAAAGATTCCCTCATAGAAGAAGAGGAACTATATCATAGACTGGGTGGCTTAAACAACAAAAATTTATTTTCTCACAGTTCTGGAAGCTGGAATTCCAAGATCAGATGCTAGCATGGTCAGGTTCTAATAAGGCCCTCTTCCTGGCTTGCAGATTACCGCCATCTTGCTGTGTTTACATGGCCTTTCCTCAGTATGTACACATAGAAAGAGAGACAGACAAACAGAGAGAAAGAAAGAGAGCAGGAACAATCTCTCTGGTGTCTCTTCCTGAAAGGGCACTATCCTATCTGAGCAGAGCACCACCCTCATAACCTCATCTAACCTTAATCATGTTCCCAGACCCCATCTCCAAATAACATGATATTGGAGTGTAGGGCTTCAACACATGATTTTTAAAATTTTTAATTCCAGTGTAGTTAACATACAGTGTTATAATGCTAAGCAAAGTAAGCTAGTCAGAGAAAGACAAATACCATATGATTTCATGCATATGTGGAATTTAAGAAACAAATGAACAAAGGGAGAAAAAATGAGACAAACCAAAAACATCAATTTTGAGAGACATCCAGTCCATATCAGTAACCATTAAGAAATATGCCCAAAGCATTCTCAATAACAAAGGCATATTCTCCAAGGGAGAAGATTTATTCCACCTGGGGGAAAGACATTTCTCCCACTCCAACACACTTTTAGCCTTCTTATCTCAGCTAACAAAGATAAAAAGAAAAAGAAAAAAAAAAAAGAAGAAAAAAGCTAAGAAATACCAGTGAAGGTCACAGAATGCTACCCTTTTCCCACAAACTTAGAGCTAGTATGAAACTTTATCGGCATAAGAAAGTAGATTATAGCTGAAAAAACTGCCAAATACAGACTCTGAGGACTTTTTAGAGAATCCTAAAGTCAAAAGGAGAGACAAAAATAAGGACCATAGAGGGATTCTAAGCCAGCAGCACCTACAGCTATAGCAAACACTAAACACAGCCCAACTTCTAGCCAGATTAAAATAAAACATCACACTAAAGGCTTACTATCCAATGAATTATATTCAATTTTCAATAAAAATTACAAGGCTGCTAAAAGGCAAGGAAAAATCAGTCTGAAAAAAATGAAGCAATCACCAGAACCAGACTGAGATATAACACAGATGTTGCAATATTCAGACAGGGAATTTAAAAATAACTATGATTAATATGCTAAGAGCACTAATGAGAAAAGTAGGCAATATACAAGGACAAATAGGTAATATCAGTGAAGAGATGGAAACTAAGAATGAATCAAAAGGAAATGAGAAAAATGAAACACATTAAAACAGAAATGAAGAATGCCATTGATGGGCTCGTAAGGAGACTAACCACAGAGAGCTTCAAAATAGGTCAATAGCCATTTCTCAAATGGAAATGCAGAGATGGAAAGAGAAAAAGAAAGGGTTGGAGAGGATGAGAAGAACAGAGGAGAAGAAAGAAGAGGAAATCATACAGGAGCTGTGGAGACATTTCAAAGGTATGATATATGTTTAACTGGAAAATCAGAAAAGGAAGAAAAAGACGATAAAAAAATATTTAAAATATTAATGACTGAGCATTTTCCAAAATTAATCACAGACACCAAAATATTTATCTAGAAAGCTTAGGAAACACTGAACAGGAAAAATACCAGAAAGTCTATATCTAGGCTATCATATTCAAACTACCAAAAAACAAAGTTAAACAGAAAATCTTGAAAGAAATCATGGGAGAAAAGGAATTATGTTACAGAAAAATAAAAGTAAGAGTTACAGTGCACTTCTTGTCAGAAACCATGCAAGAAGAGAATGGAGTAAAATATTTAAAGTATTGGGGGAGAAGGGCCTACCAACTTAGAATTCTATATCCAACAAAATGTTCCCTCAAAGTGAAGAAGAAAATAAAGACTTTCTCAAAAAGAAATTGAGGGAACTCATTTCCATCAAACCTGTCCTGCAAAAACTGTCAAAAGAAGTTCTTTCAGAAGAAGGTCAGAAATGTGTATTCATATTTAAAAGTCAAAAGAAAATCTACATGGAGATTTATCTAATATCTGGTTGAAACATACTATAGGCACAATCACAAAGGAAGAAAATCACTAAAAAGCTGTATAAATTTGACTAAATAAAAGGTTCAACACGCCAGAACAGGAGATAAAATTAAAAGCTACATATGCTATAAATCAAGGAAAAATGTTTACCACAAAACTAAGAAGATGTAATGCCCTAATATCTAAAGAGTAAAAACTAATTGAAAGAAAAATTTCTAATATTTCAGCAGAAAAACAGGGGCAAAAAAGGGATAAGAATAAACCAACCACAAAAGCATAATAATTAAGAAATAAAGCTCTGTAATGGTCAAAGAATATACATAAAATGCAATATAATTTATCAAATTAGCATAAAATGTTTAAATACTCATGAGGAAAAAGAGCAATGAAGAGATACTGTCTACTTTGTTCAATAGTAGTTAGTATATGGTATAAAACCATTCATGTCTACACTCTTTCTTGATCTAGAAACCTCATCTCCAAAAATCTATTTGAAGAAAATATCATTTTAAAAGCATATACCCAGATGTCCATCAACAGATAAATGGATAAAGAAGATGTGGTGTGTGTATGTGTGTGTGTGTGTGTGTGTGTATACATATAAATAAATAAATAAAATGGAATATTACTCAGCCATCAGAAAAATGAAATCTTGCCATTTGTAGTGACACGGATGGAACTAGATAGAGGATATTACACTAAGTGAAATAAGTCCATCAGAGAAAGATAATTATTATATGATGTCACTCATATGTAAAATTTAAGAAACAAGACAAAGGATAATAGAGAAAGGGAGGGAAAAATAAAATAAAATGAAATCTTCCTTTTAAGAGACTTATAAACCATAAGAGACTCTTAACTATAGTAAACAAACTGAGGGTTGCTGGCACGGAGATGGGTGGAAAGACAGGGTAACTGGGTGATGGGCATTAAAGAGGGCATGTGATGGAAAGAGCACTGGGTGTTAAATGCAACTGATTAATCACTGAATTCTACTTCTGAAACTAATAATACACTATATGTTAATTAACCGCATTTAACAAATTTAACTAAGATTAAAATTTTTTTAAAGTATATAAAATATTTCTACAAAGATGTTCATTTTTATAATCTCCCAAAATAGATATGAGATATGGTTATATGATTAAATCAGGTACAATACAGCCATATTTTAGAATATATAGCTATTGAAAAATCATTAAATGCTTAACATGGGAAAAAAGTTCATTAAATAAAGTCTGGTGATCAGAGAGTGAACATGACTGTGTACAGATAAAATTTAAATATATGTAATTTTGAACACATTATGCAGGTACATACAAAATGTAAAAGAAATATTCTAAAATGTTAACAGTCATTACTCAAGCTGAATGGGTTACAGATGATTTTGAAAGAGTAGCCTTTAAATTATGAACCTATCAAATGTGTACACTAATATATATTACATTAATGAATGCACATATGTATTCATTAGGTTCACATATGCATTAGGTTCACATATGCATTCATTAGGTTGATAATTTGAAAGATACCAAAATTACCACAGGAAATTTCTTCACTATTGCAACTTTGAGAGTAGGCAAGAAATAAGCAATAAATTCCTGTAGATTTTATAGTTTCAACAATATGCTGTTATAATCTCTATTCTAGCACCATTTAATTTTTCATAAGATAACAGTGGTTCCCCTATTAGTTACAGAAACAGACATGGAACCCTATCTCCTGACTCCCAATAAAACGGTCTCTCCACTCCCCTACACTGATAGGTATAAAATTTGATCTTCCTGAGAGGTAACATCAGCAAAATTATAGAATAAGCAGCCCCAGATGTTGTTCCCTCTCAGAGACACTGATTTATCAATAGTCCAAAAAGCCTTTATGAGAAACCCAGAAACCAGTGAACAAGTCACAGTAGCCCAGGCAAGCACAAAGCCAAGAACAATCTCATTAAAACCAGTAAGACAGAGCCATTGCATTTCACCTTTGATAAGCTTTCCCTGGCACAGCTTAGGGTCACCAGGAAAAAACACCCAACTAGCAACTTCTCCCTTAGGAAGGAGACAGAAGACTGAAATGTGTGTCCAACATTCTGACTTTTCAGGGGGCTGCCTCACTTGGAGGGCCTGATTCAGAGCACTGATGGGAACTGACATAATTAGGATGCCTGAGGGCCACTGAGAACAAAGGAGAGGTTGGTAGCTTGTTGCTGCACCGAAGAACCTATAGTACTGCAGAAATGCCAGACAGAGCAAATGAAAATGAGCTCTGGAAAAAGAAATCAGCAAATCTCTCTGATTGGGAAATTATACATACAAGCCCAGAATAGATGATTCCCAGAAAAGGCTGGAGAGGTCCCCAGATTCTCTTACCAGGCTGACCAGTGGTCTTCCTTTATATGAAGCCAGTCCATAAAGCCTAAGAGAGGTGGATTTTTTAAAGTAGCCAAATTCCAGCAAAAACACCACCACATGAAAAAGGGAAACATGGCCCAATCAAAGGAACAAAATAAATCTCTAGAACTGAACTTTAAAAAGTGGGTATCTGTTAATCACCTGAAAAAGAATTTAAATTTTCTTACTGAAGTTCAATAAGCTAAACGAACACAGATAGATAATCAAAGAAAATCCGAAAAATCGATGAGTGAACACAAGGAGAATATCAACAAAGAGATAAAAACTATAAAAAAAGACTAAACAGAAATTCTGGAGCTGAACAATGAAACTAAATTGAAAAATTCACTAGAGAAGTTCAACTTAATAAAACATTTAAAAAAAATCAGTGAACTTGAAGACAGGTCATTTGTAATTATCCAGTCAGGCCTGTAAGAAGAACAAAATGAAGAAAAGTGAAGACCACTTCAGGGATCCCTGGGTGGCGCAGCGGTTTGGCGCCTGCCTTTGGCTCAGGGCGCGATCCTGGAGACCCGGGATCGAATCCCACATCGGGCTCCCGGTGCATGGAGCCTGCTTCTCCCTCTGCCTGTGTCTCTGCCTCTCTCTCTCTCTCTCTCTCTCTCTCTCTCTGTGTGTGTGTGACTATCGTAAATAAATAAAAAATTTAAAAAAAAAAAGACCACTTCAGAGACTTATAGGACACTATATTGAATCAATATACAACATTACAGGAGGCCCAGAAGGAGAGAGGAGAAAATAACTTCTTTGAAGAAATAATGGCCAGAAACTTCCTAAACTAGGAAAGAAACAGACAACCAAATTCAAGAAGCTCAATGAACTCCTACTAAGATGTGCCTTAAAAATCCATGCTGAGGCACCAGAGACCAAAAGAGAATCTTGAAAATAGTGAGAGGTAATTGATGACATACAAGGAAACTCCTTTTTTTTTCTTTTAATTTTTATTTATTTATGATAGTCACATACAGAGAGAGAGAGAGGCAGAGACACAGGCAGAGGGAGAAGCAGGCTCCATGCACCAGGAGCCCGACATGGGATTCGATCCCGGGTCTCCAGGATCGCGCCCTGGGCCAAAGGCAGGCGCCAAACCGCTGCGCCACCCAGGGATCCCCGGAAACTCCTATAAGATTATCAGTGGATCTCTCAGCAGAAACATTATAGGACAGAAGAGAGTGGGATAATCAAAGTGTTGGGGGAAAAATAAAATGCTAACCAAGAATACTGTATCTGGTAAAACTGTTGTTCAAAAATGAAGGAGAAATAGGGGTGCCTGCATGGCTCAGTTGGTTGGGTAGCCGACTCTTGATTTTGGCTCAGGTCACAACCTTAGGGTCCTGGGATCAAGCCCCACAACAAGCTCCATGTTCTGCAGAGAGTCTGCTTGAGGATTCTCTCCCCCTTCTTCTCCCTCTTCCCCTCCCCACCAAAAAATAAATATATATTTTATAAAAATGAAGGGGAAATAAAGATTTATCCCAGATAACAAAAGCTGAGCAAGTTCATCACCACTAGAGCTGCCTTACAAGTAATGCTAAAGGGCGTCCTTCAAGTTCATTATGTGGTTGAATGGATTAAAAAAACAAGGCCCAACTATGTGCTATCTATAAAAGATTCACTTTAGATATAAGGACATACATAGGCTGAAAGTGAAAGGATAGTAAAAGTTATTTTGTGCAAAAGGTAACCAAAAGACAGTAGTCATATTTATATCAAATAAAAAGTCAAAAATTGTCACGAGACAAAGAAGAGTGTTATATAATGATAAAAGTGTCCATTCACCAAGAGATTATGTGTGTGTGTGTCTGTGTATACATATATATATATTTCAAATACAGAAACAAACAATGACAAAATTAGAAGGGAGCAATAGACAGCAATAAAATAGTAAATTTCAATGTTCCACTTTCACTAATATATAGAACAACCAAACTGAATATAGGAAAGAGAGGACTTGAAAAACACTATAGACCAAAAGGATGTGATTGAACACATACAGAACACTCTACCCAACAACAGTGGAATATACATTCTTCTCAAGCACATACAGAACATTCTCCAGGATAGATCATATGTCAGGTAAGAAATAAGTCTCAAACTTAAGAACACTAAAATTACATTAAGTATTTTTTCTGACTACAACAGTGTCAAACTAGAAATTAATAGCAAAAGGAAAACTGGAAAATTAACAAATATGTGAAATTAAAGAACACACTCTTGAACAGGAAGGGGTCAAAGAAGAAATCACAAAAAAAATAGAAAATATCTTGATACAAATAAAAATGAAAACACAATGTCCCAAAACTTACAGGATTCTGTAGTAGTACAAGTAGTAGTAGTAGTAGTAGTAGTAGTAAAAGGGAACTGTATAGTAGTGAATATCTACATTAAAAAGGAAGAAAGATCTCATCACAACAACTGATCTTTACATTACAAGGAATGAGAAAAAGAACAAACTAAACCCAAAGTTAGCAAAGGAAGAAACTAAAGAAAACTTGATAGAATTACAAGTAATTTTTTTAAGAAAATTGACAAATTGATAAAATTTTAGCTACAATAAGAAAAAAATAAGACTAAAATAAAAAAATTTAGAAATGAAAGAGAAAGCCAACAAGCACATAAGAAAATGCTCCATATCACTTGCCATCAGGGAAATACAAATCAAACTACAACAAGATACCACCTCACACCAGTGAGAATGGTGAAAATGAATAAGACAGGAAACAACAAATGTTAGAGAGGATGTGGAGAAAGGGGAATCCTCTTGCACTGTTGGTGGGAATGTGAACTGGTACAGTCCCTCTGGAAAACTGTGTGGAGGTTCCTCAAAGAGTTAAAAATAGACCTGCCCTATGACCCAGCAATTGCACTGCTGGGGATTTACCCCAAAGGTACAGATGCAGTGAAATGCCAGAACACCTGCACCCCAATGTTCATAGCAGCAATGTCCACAATAGCCAAACTGTGGAAGGAAACTCGGTGTCCACTGAAAGATGAATGGATAAAGAAGATGTGGTCTATGTATACAATGGAATATTACTCAGCCATTAGAAAGGACGAATACCCACCATTTGCTTCGACGTGGATGGAACTGGAGGTATTATGCTGAGTGAAGTAAGTCAATCGGAGAAGGACAAACATTATATGGTCTCATTCATTTGGGGAATATAAAAAATAGTGAAAAGGAATAAAGGGGGAAGGAGAGAAAATGAGTGGGAAATAAATACCAGGGAGGGTGACAGAACATGAGAGACTCCTAACTCTGGGAAACGAACAAGGGGTAGTGGAAGGGGAGGTGGGCGGGGGGCTGGGGTGACAGGGTGACAGGCACTGAGGGGGGTACTTGACAGGATGAGCACTGGGTGTTATGCTATATGTTGGCAAATTGAACTCCAATAAAAAGTATACAAAAAAAATGAAAGAGAAGACATTACAATTGATGCCACAGAAATAAAAAGAATCATAAGGGACTACTGTGAATAATTATAGACAAACAAGTTGGATAACCTGGAAGAAATGTAAATTCCCAGAAACCTACAACTTGTCAAGACTGAATCATGAAGAAATAAAAATATGAATAGTAAAAAGTTTAAATCAGTAATCAAAAACCTCCCAACAAAGAAAAGTCCAGGTTCAGATGGTTTCACTTAAGGATTCTACCAAAAGTTTAAAGAATTTATGCCAATCCTTCCCAAATTCTTCCAAAAACTTGAGGAGGGAATACCTCCAAACTCATTTTATAAAGCCCATTACCCTGATACCAAAATCAGATAAGGACACTACAAGAAAAAGAACTCTAGGCCAATATCCCTGATAAATATTGATGAAAAATCCTCAACAAAATACTAGCAAACAGAATTCAACAGCATGTTAAAAGTATTGTACACCATGACTGTGGGATTTATTCCTGGAATGCAAGGATGGTTCAACATTTTAAAAATCAGTCAATGTGATACATCACATTAACAGAATAAAGGATAAAAACCATATAGACCAATATTACAGAACTGAGAGGCCAGAAACAAACCCTCAGGTACATGTGCAAATGATTTTAAACAAGGGTTCCACGACTTCACAAAGGAGAAAGAATAGTCTTTTAACATTTGGTCCTGAGAAAAACTGTATATTCACATACAAAAGAATGAATTTGTATCTTACACCATATTACAATAATTAACTCAGAGTAGATTAAAGAACCTAAATGTAAAGCCTAAAACTATAAAAATCCAAGAAGAAAATTAGGGGAAATCCTCATAACATTGGATTTAGCAATGGTTTCTTGGAAATAATACCAAACTCACAAACCACAAAAACTAACATAGACAAACAGGATTGCATTAAACTTAAAAATTGTGCAGCAAAGAAAACAATCAACTGAATCAAAAGGCAACCTACCAAACAGGAGAAAATATTTGTAAGAGGTTAACATCCACAGTACATGAAGAACTCCTAGAACTCAAAAACAAGAAAAAAAAAACTTAATTAAAAATAGGCAAAGAATTTGAATAGATGTTTCTCTAAAGAAAATCAACAAATTGCCAACAAACATGAAAAGATCCTCAGCATCACTAATATCAGGGAAATGCAAATCAAAATAAGAATGTGATATTACCCCATGCCCAGTAGTATGACAACTATGAGAGAGAAAGAGAAAGAGAGAGAGAAGACAGTGAGAGAGAGGAAGGAAAGGAAAGGGCGGTGGAAAACCAGCTTTGGCAAAGATGTGAAGAAGTGGGAACTCACTGTTAGTAGGTATGCAAAATGGTGCAGCTGCTATGGAAAACAGTATGGAAGTTCCTCAAAAACTTAAAAGTAGAGTAACCGTATGATCTAGCAACCATACTTCTAAATATTTTGGATATATATCCAAAAGAATTGAAAACAGGATCTTAAAAAAAAAAAAAAGAAAACAGGATCTTGAAGAGAATCTGCACACTGATATTCATTACAAATAATTCACAATAGGTGAGAGGTAAAAGAAAAAAGAAGTCTATCAATGAATAAATAAAATGTGATCTACATAGGCAATGAAATAGTATTCAGCCTTAAGAAGGAAGAAACAAACTGTCATATGCTACAATATGGATGAATCTTGAGGACATTATGCTACGTGAAATATGCCAACCACAAAAAGACGAATAATTCTACTTATATGGGGTATCAAAAGTAGTCAAACCCTTAGAAACAAAGTAGAATGGGAGTTTCAAGGGCTTGGGGGAGGGTAATAAGGGTTCAATGGGTATAGAGTTTTAATTTTTTGAAAAGTTCTAGAGATCTGTTGCATAATAATGTGCATATAGTTAACACTACTGTACAGTATACTTTAAAATCGTTTAAATGAGGGTGTCTGGGTAATTCAGTTGGTTAAGTTTCTGCCTTTGGCTCAGGTCATAATCCCAGGGTCCTGAGATTGAGTCCTGCATCAGGCTCCCTGCTTGGTGGGGAGCCTGCTTCTCCCCCACCCTCTGCCTGCTGTTCCCTCTGCTTGTGCGCTCTGTCAAATAAATTAACAATAAAACCTTTAATGAAATAAAATAAAATCATTAAGATGATAAGTTTTTTTACCATAATTTTAAAAATGTACGAAAAATATTTAATCTTAATGGTAATCAATTAAAATGCTGAAAATATGCTGAGATACTCTTTACTCTGCCTTTCCACTTAGCAAAGAAAAATAACCAGTGATAGCAATAGGTAGTGAACTGATCTTTTTGTAAAGTAATTTGGCAATATATAGAAAAAGATTTAATAATAGCTTTACCATTCTCTTATAATTTGTTCATTCCTTCATCAATGTATATTCAGCATTTATTATGCTCCATTTAGAGGATACAGCTCTGGAAAAAAAAGGCATGGTCTTTATATGAAACTTAGATTGTGGTGGCAGAAATTAAATGCTACATTAGTATATAGCAGGGAACTTAAGCTAGTCTATAATGTATAAGGATTAGTGAAGTGCCCAAAAGAAGGGGCAGGGTGGGGTATGGTGACTAAACCAAAATGTTAATTTCAGCATTATTAATAAAGTACTGGAATTGGAAACACAAACAGAAAAGCTAACTCTATAAACTATGGCATAGACATTCATTGGGACATTTTCCCAACTGTTCAAAAAAATATTTTCAGTGGTCATCTGGGATTGTCATTAGAGCTGTTCCTAAATATTCATTTTTTAAAAGATTTTATTTATTTATTCATGAGAGACACAGAAGAGAGAGGCAGAGACACCGGCAGAGGGAGAGGCAGGCTCCATGCAGGAAGCCTGATGTGGGACTCGATCTCCGGGACTCCAGGATCACGCCCTGAGCCAAAGGTGGATGCTCAACTTCTAAGCAACCCAGGCATCTCGGTTCCCTGATATTCTAATTCTCTTCCTTCTGGACACTTAGTAGGATTGCACTTGCCCATCTTCTTTGAAGTTAGCCTGGCTGTGTGACTTGTTTTAACCAAAGTGATGCAAAGTAAGCAAGTGATGTTTCCCTTCTAGGAAAACTTTAAAAGCCCATGCAAGGTGGCCATATTTTCTTCTACTTTGGTGACTGTGAATGTTTATGTCTAGATGGTGCCTCCATCAATGTCAGTATGGATGCCTGATTTAGAATAAACAGTTTCTCTGTCAATCTACATTAGACATGTAACATGAGCAAAAAATAAACCTTTGTTAAGTGAAGTCACTAAGATTTGAGGTTTTTTTTATTTATTTCTATTGGTGTTCAATTTACCAACATACAGAATAACCCCCAGTGCCCATCACCCAATCACTCCCACCCCCTGCCCTCCTCCCCTTCTACCACCCCTAGTTCGTTTCCCAGAGTTAGCAGTCTTTACGTTCTGTCTCCCCCTCTGATATTTCCCACACATTTCTTCTCCCTTCCCTTATATTCCCTTTCACTATTATTTATATTCCCCACATGAATGAGACCATATAATGTTTGTCCTTCTCCGACTGACTTACTTCACTCAGCATAATACCCTCCAGTTCCATCCACGTTGAAGCAAATGGTGGGTATTTGTCATTTCTAATGGCTGAGTAATATTCCATTGTATACATAAACCACATCTTCTTTATCCATTCATCTTTCGATGGACACCGAGGCTCCTTCCACAGTTTGGCTCTTGTGGACATTGCTGCTAGAAACATTGGGGTGCAGGTGTCCCGGCATTTCGCTGCATCTGTATCTTTGTGGTAAATCCCCAGCAGTGCAATTGCTGGGTCGTAGGGCAGGTCTATTTTTAACTCTTTGAGGAACCTCCACACAGTTTTCCAGAGTGGCTGCACCAGGTCACATTCCCACCAACAGTGTAAGAGGGTTCCCTTTTCCCCGCATCCTCTCCAACATTTGTTGTTTCCTGCCTTGTTAATTTGCCCCATTCTCACTGGTGTGAGGTGGTATCTCATTGTGGTTTTGATTTGTATTTCCCTGATGGCAAGTGATGCAGAGCATTTTCTCATATGCATGTTGGCCATGTCTATGTCTTCCTCTGTGAGGTTTCTCTTCATGTCTTTTGCCCATTTCATGATTGGATTGTTGGTTTCTTTGGTGTTGAGTTTAATAAGTTCTTTATAGATCTTGGAAACTAGCCCTTTATCTCATATGTCATTTGCAAATATCTTCTCCCATTCTGTAGGTTGTCTTTGAGTTTTGTTGACTGTATCCTTTGCTGTGCAAAAGCTCCTTATCTTGATGAAGTCCCAATAGTTCATTTTTGCTTTTGTTTCTTTTGCCTTCGTGGATGTATCTTGCAAGAAGTTCCTGTGGCCAAGTTCAAAAAGGGTGTTGCCTGTGTTCTCCTCTAGGATTTTGATGGAATCTTGTCTCACATTTAGATCTTTCATCCATTTTGAGTTTATCTTTGTGTATGGTGCAAGGGAGTGGTCTAGTTTCATTCTTCTGCATGTGGTTGTCCAATTTTCCCAGCACCACTTATTGAAGAGACTGTCTTTCTTCCAATGGATAGTCTTTCCTCCTTTATCGAATATTAGTTGACCATAAAGTTCAGGGTCCACTTCTGGGTTCTCTATTCTGTTCCATTGATCTATGTATCTGTTTTTGTGCCAGTACCACACTGTCTTGATGACCACAGCTTTGTAGTACAACCTGAAATCTGGCATTGTGATGCCCCCAGACATGGTTTTCTTTTTTAAAATTCCCCTGGCTATTCAGGGTCTTTTCTGATTCCACACAAATCTTAAAATAATTTGTTCTAACTCTCTGAAGAAAGTCCATGGTATTTTGATAGGGATTGCATTAAACGTGTATATTGCCCTGGGTAACATTGACATTTTCACAATATTAATTCTGCCAATCCATGAGCATGGAATATTTTTCCATCTCTTTGTGTCTTCCTCAATTTCTTTCAGAAGTGTTCTATAGTTTTGAGGGTATAGATCCTTTACATCTTTGGTTAGGTTTATTCCTAGGTATCTTATGATTTTGGGTGCAATTGTAAATGGGATTGACTCCTTAATTTCTCTTTCTTCAGTCTCATTGTTAGTGTATAGAAATGCTATTGATTTCTGGGCATTCATTTTGTATCCTGCCATGCTACCAAATTGCTGTATGAGTTCTAGCAATCTTGGGGTGGAGGCTTTTGGGTTTTCTATGTAGAGTATCATGTCATCGGCAAAGAGGGAGAGTTTGACTTCTTCTTTGCCAATTTGAATGCCTTTAATGTCTTTTTGTTGTCAGATTGCTGAGGCTAGGACTTCCAGTACTATGTTGAATAGCAGTGGTGAGAGTGGACATCCCTGTCTTGTTCCTGATCTTAGGGGAAAGGCTCCCAGTGCTTCCCCATTGAGAATGATGTTTGCTGTGGGCTTTTCGTAGATGGCTTTTAAGGTGTTGAGGAATGTTCCCTCTATCCCTACACTCTGAAGAGTTTTGATCAGAAATGGATGCTGTATTTTGTCAAATGCTTTCTCTGCATCTAATGAGAGGATCATATGGTTCTTGGTTTGAGGAGTTATATTACCAAGAATCTACACTGATATAGTATCTACTCCATGGGAAAAAATGCAAATTACGTTAAGTAGTATAAAAGAATACAATAAACATTGCATACTATATAGACATCCTAGTCCTAGAAAAAAGATCAAAGAACACACACCCAAATATTGATAGTGATTGTGTTTTGAGGGATATGTGGGGATTTTTCCTATCTCTTTATAGCATGCATTCATAGATTATGTCTAATGGGTAAAAATAACAATTCTTATTGAGCATAGATATCACAATAAAAAAGTTCAGAAGGGAACTCTTATCATTTAATATTTGCAAACTAAATGTTTTCCAGAAAGACGGGATTATCCTTCCATAAACATGTCCCTCTGACAAATGGGAGCTACTTGGACAACGTTTTAATCTATTCAGCATATATTTATAATTATCCACAAACTTAAAATCTAACACTGTTTATCTTGTACCCTATTTTAACTAAGCTCAAACACTAGAATATTTTTGTTGCTAAAGGTCTTATTTCTTCTCCTTTCCAGATTCCCAGTTCAATACCTCATTCTATTCAGGCCTACAGAATCCATATCAGTTAAATCAATCCAATTAAATATTGCTATTTAAAGAACATCATTGATCAGTTTAACTCAGAATAAGCTAAGTCACTGGTCAGGAAAGAATGACTTTACTTTTAGCTATAGAACATATTTCCCAGGGAACTTAATTTCTACTGCGATGCCACCCATTTTACCATGAAGATAATGACATTGCTAACATAAGATATTTCCAAATAACTTACAGTGACTTAAAGTATTTATGGTCCACTTATCTTATGTAATGATGTATAGTAGCTTACATCATGGCTGAAGACCTCATCAGATGCAGCAAAAAATACCTATACCTTTATTTTTAAAAAAGAAAGAAAGAAATCAGCTAGTTATGGAATATTTTCTAGTAATTATAGAATTTGATCATTGTTTCCTAACTATAATAAACACTGATTATGAAAACATATGACATAAAGTATAAAGCCCTACCATAGTCAACCACATCCATGATATGATCAACAATGATATCAAGTGATTTTTCTTTTCTTTGGTATTTGCATGACATATTTGCCATCTTTTTATTTTTTTAACTTTTATTTCCTTATTTTCTGAATATGTCCCCCGAAAATTTTTTTAAATCCATCTGCTAGTCTTTGTTTTTTCACTGCAATGTTTAGTCTGTTTATATATAATGTAATGACTAAAGTGTTTGGATTTATATCTACCATTGTGTACAGTACCTTTGTCCCAATGTGCAAATTTTCCTCTTCTTTTATTAGCATTGGCTTATTTTTAATTATTTTATTTTTAACCTGTTAGCATGGAAATTATTCACTCTTTTACTATTCTTTTAGGGGTTGTTCTAACAATCACAGTATGTAATTAATTTATCAAAGACTAAAATCAATTGATACTTCTACTTTGTCCCAGAAAATGCAAGGATCTCAGGACTTCTTACCTTTTAACTTCCCTTAGAACAATGAGGGAGCAACAGACAGGATGAAGAATTAAAAGAGAAAAGCCTCAATATGTTGCCTAGAACTCAGACTCCCATTCAACCTTCGAGAGCAGATTGTTGGCCTCCTCACGGGAAAAAAACAAATCCCATCACTACTTAGACTTCAACACAAGCCCTAGCTTAAATATAACACCCAGCATTCACTTTCAGTTCTATAATGAGCTGGTTCTCATCACAGAAAGAACAAAACATATGACCTTTTTCTCCCCATCTTGAGACTGAAGAACATTCTTTTCTTGTCCAATGCCCCTCCCTCTATCTAAAAAAAGAGAGAAATGCTTGTCATCACATGAAGGTCGGGGACACTTCCATAAGGCATTGCACTGAAGCTCATTATATCATACCACTAGTCAGTAGGAACCAGAATACACAGTTCCCAACCACATCTGCCATTTGGTTTGGTTCCTGTAGTAAAGGAGAGTATTTCTGGGTGCTGGATGTAGACTCTGCAAAGGAAGAGCCTCTCTGTAAGGTACAACTTTAGAACTCAGAATAAGCCTTGGGAACTTCCATAGTAGTTCACATCACTGAGCATCAGGTGGTCTCAATACTTCCATGACCAAGAAACCCAGGACTTGAATCACATTCAGAGGATGCAGAGCCTGACACATTAAAATATAGTGATGGTTCCAAATTTCTTACATGGCCAAATGACAAGATAAATGTGTGTCAATAATCAGCAAGGCAACTATTGGACAACTTCTGGCAAGACTTGCAGTCTTTGGCTCACATGGATTATGCAGTTGCTGCTGCACTTGAAACTATAGGCTTCCATAACAGAGACCCAGCTAGTGCTTGCTGCAAGAGGGATCATAAGAAACTGAGTCCTGCTTCAGGTGGCACTGTGACTTACAATCAATGTTCACATCCAATCCATGTTATCCATCCACTGTTGACTATTCCCAATGATAGGAGTTTCTTAATAAAATATAACCCTGCCTTAACTTATCAATGGAACCCAAATAATAAGAGTCCATATTATGCTGGAAACCAGCTAATGGGATCCCTGGGTGGCGCAGCGGTTTGGCGCCTGCCTTTGGCCCAGGGTGCGATCCTGGAGACCCAGGATCGAATCCCACGTCGGGCTCCCAGTGCATGGAGCCCGCTTCTCCTTCTGCCTGTGTCTCTGCCTCTCTCTCTCTCTCTCTCTCTCTCTGTGACTATCATAAATAAATAAAAATTAAAAAAAAGAAAAAAGAAACCAGCTAATGGGTCACAAGGATTCTGTTTCATGATTCCAACCATTCTGGTCATATGTCAATTACAACTGGACCTATAGATGAGGAACTATCAGAAAGACTGCAAGAAGGGCAGCCCGGGTGGCTCAGCAGTTTAGCACTGCTTTCAGCCCAGGCCCTGATTCTGGAGACCTGGGATCGAGTCCCACATTGGGCTCCCTGCATGGGGCCTGCTTCTCCCTCTGCCTGTGTCTCTGCTTCTCTCTTCCATGAATGAATAAATAAAATCTAAAAAAAAAAAAAAAAGACTGCAAGAAGACTACAGAGTTTTTTCTTTTTTTAATTCACTAGACAACCAAAAGCAACAAATAAAAGAGTCAATCCATGTTTATTTTTCAACTATATCTTCTGAGAATTTCACCAGAGCCACAAAACCAAGTAAGTACTAAGTCTTCTCTAGATACTTCAGCTACCCACATTATTCAATTCTTCTGTACCCATTACAGACACATTATAATGGAGCACAGATACAACCTCAGAATGGGATTCCTCTGTGCTAATTAAAACAATAACAACACTACATTAGCAACATGTAACAGAAGGATCACATCCTTCAAAACTGTATTATGAAGATATTTCTTTAAAGATTTATATACTGTATTTTGAAGGAAAGCAATAGCAGTGATATTATTATGACAAACATAAAAGTCACCATCCACAGGATTTAAATAAATTCTCCTTTCAGAAATAATAATAATCTGTATTAGCTAAGAAGGGAGAATGATATAGGGCTACCCTCTGAGCATCTACTAGTTCCTTGTCTTTTTATTTCCTGCTACTCAGTGTAATTGGTACTCAGGAATTCAGCAAACAACCACCAATCTAGGTGAGGGAGAGTCCACAAGCAAAGCTGCAATTCAAATATGAATAAGCAAAACACATACCCAAGTGTCCAAGGTAGTTTGGAGGTGTGGCTAAAGGAATGGGTTCAGCAGCTGTGACTGAGAATGATTTCTAGCCAAATTTGAGTTAATGCTTTTAGAAGAGCAAAACAGCCAGGAATCAGAGAGTAGCCTACCTACCCACACAAAGCTGTGAGGCTGGTCCTGTCATTGCACAGTGTAAATCCAATGTCAATGTCAGCAAGAGCCAGCAGCACAAACATGTAGTCATCCAGTCCAGCATCAGTCGATGAAATGATGAGTGTATATGGGATTCATAGCCTAAAGCAGTTTCAATCATGTTTCATCAATTAATTAACAAAAACAGAAGATGGTCAGGTGCATTTGCTGAGGAAACAATCATGTAAAAAGAATAAAAATGGAGCAGGTTTCAGCCTTTGATTGGCATCTATCCCCTTGTAAGAACAATGATCAGGATAAATCATGATGGCAAAATATAGACATTGAGCTTTGCAGGTAGTGACTAAGGAAAACAATGGGCTAATATATTTAGGAGTGGACCAACCCCAACTCTTGGGCAGGTTTCACAGTATTTTGGAACTCTATGTCACCCCTGTACCCAGACAATACAGCAACTTTATAACAAAGTGAACAACCTCTCAGGCCCACAATTTTTAACATCGCTGATTGCCTGTCACTGGGTGACATCTTTGGTAGTAAATCATTTGTTTATGAGACTTCCAATTGGAGAGAGTAGCAGGTTCAGCAGAATGCTGTGGAAGGCACACAGACCCACAAGTTCAATGGCATAATAAACACTATTATAGAACTAAAAGTTCTTTGAACCTCACTTCCAAATGTGTGTGTATGTTTGTGTAGAAACATATACATAAGCATATACACATCATATTTAAAACATAACTACCCATTCTTGGGTAGTTTCCTGCCTTCCCAGGACACCTAGAACAAAATCTAAACCCCCACAGCCCTGAAGAATCAGCTTCTACCCATTTCCTCTCCAGCCTTGTCTTCTACTCCCCCCTCCACCACCACCACAGGCATCCTCTCCTATTTCGATGCCCCTTCCCACTTTCTGGAAGCTCTAGGTCTAGATTGACACATGTCTGGACACTTCTCTGGTCATTCTAGGCTCTCTACAAATATTCCACCACCAAACAGCCTCTTCTGAGCTTCCATGTAAAAATGGCTCCCTACCTCACATGCTCCAACCTCTTGCCTGTGCTATTTTCTCTGTAGCCAGACACTAGCCGATGTGGTGCACGTATTTATTTTATCAAAGGACAAAGAGAACACCTCTCAGTATCTGAAATCAAACCACAAAACTAAATTTATTATTCACTATAATACAGATAAGCAATGCTGGCCAAAAGGCCTCTCTAAGCAAAACAGATGGCTGATCTCATAGAAGGCTTTGGAAAACATAAAATTCTGACTGGCAGGTGTTCAGAGGCAAATGTGGACTAACATCAGGTGGATGCTCAGGTAAGGCTATTATTAATTGGCTGGCACTCAGAGGCAGGGTTTCTGGAGAGTATCTATCCCTGATTGGCTGACTTTCAGAAGTGAGGAGCTGACACTGGCTGGTTTTAAAACCAGCTTTCACCAAGACAAGTTGGTATTGACCTAATGAACAGATTTAAAATTGGTTCTGAAAGCTACCTGTCACCATAGCTACAGAAAAATCAGGCTTTTCTTAAGTCTGTGGGAAATCTTGTATTATCCTATAAAGATAAATAAACTCCATGAGATCAGGTTTGTCTGTTTTATTCATCTGATATCCCCAGTACTTACTACAGCATCTGGCACATTCACTATTGGATGAATAAATTAGTATTTTTTTGGCAGGATTACTGATAATAAGCACTTCTAAAGTTTGCCTCTTTATTTTCGGAGCATACTGTAGAAGTGAAGAGCATAGCTTTATAGTCATACAGTCCTGGCTTTCAACTTTGACTGCCATTAACTAGCTTATGGTCTTCGTGAATCTCCATTTCATTATTTGAAAGAAGAGTGGGAGGAAAGAACACAAGTATCTACCTCCCAAGGTCTCTGAGGATAATGGAAATAATGCCCAGTTTCTAGCATGTTAAGTGTTCAAAAATATGAATCATATATATTACTACTTGGAAGGTCTCTGAAAGGCTCAAAGAAAACATTTCAGATCATAAAACCCAGGCTGCTCTGGGTTGGTCCTATGGAAAGGAACAAAGCAGGTTCTGAAATAAGAGGCTCCAAGAGGTCTTCCTGACCCTAAGCCCTCTCATCCCCTCTCCTTCAACCCTCTCAACTACACCCCTCATTACCACCTGAATTTTTGCCTTCCTTCATCCTCCCTGCACAGGCCAACCACTCCTGATATTCCCAGCATTAATATCTCCCAAGCCTGTAGATATGTTAACTTAGTTAAATAATTTTCTCCCAAAAGAAACACTATTTGGCAAGTGCACTATGTTGATCTATTTATGTGGCTAACCCTGTCCAACTCACTGCAGCTTATGATATAGCAGAAACCTGACACAGCAAGACAAAGGTTAAGTTTTAAAGGAACCTTTTGAGGCAGAGGACTCTACAGGCCTGGAGGTTCAAGGTAAAGTCCATCCACACTGTTGCTTTGTCCAAGTCCAGTCCCAGCAAAAATGATAGTTTTCTAGGTCTTCGTGAGATTTAACATTCTCTCTCTCACACACACAAACACACACACGTGCACACACACACACACACACACACACACACAGCACTTCACTCAGCAGCACCATCCCCAGCTCTTGCCAATCAGAAGCTCTAGTACCTTTAATTAGGTTTATGGACACAAAGGAGCCTCAGGCTAAGTATTTATTCCTCTGGAACTGTCTGAAAACTGACAAGAGCTAAGTGTATCTGCTCACACTGATAGTGAACTATAATCTTTCTGTAAGACATTGTTTCACATTATCTGAATTTTATTATAGTATTATTGTCCCTGGATCTCGTTAATACAGATACATTAAACCGTGCTCTGTGTGAAATGTAATAAAGACCACAGTAAAGCCTGTGGGGAGATGGCCCTGGGTTTGAATCTTCTCTCTCCCGTTTACTAGCTGTGTCACTCTGGGAAAGTTGCCTATGCCTGTTGAGCGGTTTTATGCCCATCTTGTGGAAGTGTTTTGAGAATATCAACATATAAGCCACAGGCACAGAGCAGGTATTTATCAGGCAGCAGCATAAAATATGCAGGGGTACCCAACACTTCAATCCACAGGCTGCCAAAACTGGGTATAAGACCATCAGTGACTTTGGAAAAGAATTTCAGAGAAAATAGAGGATCAGTAGGAGTATATGTTCTCTTGGAGAATAGGGGATAATCCAGAACAATGAGAACTCCCTTGACTCAGTGAAGGTCTGGAGTAGAATTGGTTTCATATCCCAAAGTTGAGCCATAGATTAAAACCTTCTGAAGGATTCCTATGGGTCTCCTATGAAATTGAGCCAAATAAAGTCAAGGCTAGCCACATATCTGAATTCTGTATGCACATTCAACATCAGGAACAAGAAAGTGTGGTGAATTGCTAGAGGGGTGCATTCCAGTGAGAGTTCTGGGAGAGGCCTAAGGCTTTTCTCCAGTTATCCACTGAAGTCAAGACCTCATTCACTTCTGCTCTCATGAAGGCACCACTTAGTGGCTGCTACCAGAAATGACAGTATAGAATTAGCCTCTGGATCTCTCCTAGTAACCCATTCATTGCTTTGTATTTATTCATTCAGAAAATATTTACTGAGTCCTTATTATGCACCAGAGAAGTGCTAAGTGCTGGATATACATAGCAGAATAAGATTCAGTGGCAGCTTTCAATGAGCCCTTGGTCAAGACAACTGTTGAGTAATGCGGTTACATGTAGCCAAAAGAGTAGAGATCAAGTTCCCAATGGAACTTGGACCAAGCGCCCTCCAACCTCCCTCACCTCAGGAGAAGTATTTGCAAATAAATGACTCTCCATTGCTTGAGTGCACAAAGGCCTTTCCACCTCATTCCTCCTGCCTCTATTATCCATCATTACAACTGCACCAGGACCAGGTCTTACTCAACATTCAAAATAAAATCTCTTGCCCAATCCTCCCCTGAGGAAGACTTGAATTTGGGGGGGGCAATGTTGTTCATTTTCTTTTCTGTATGGTTTAACTGCTTCCCATGACTCAACCTGCCTTGGAATGCTTCCCTTTTCATTCCCACGCTTCCCTTTCTCCCTCTCTTTCTGCTAAGAAACAGACAGGTGAAAGACAATGGATTAAGAAATAAAAGGAACATTCCAATCCTTTTTCCCAGTTTCATCCCCTGACATTTTAAGCAGACATTTTCAGAACTCTTATTTCAGAATTTCCCATGGCACATTCTAGTGAATATCTGGTTTTAATCCCTTGAGGATAAACTTGATTTGGGGAAATAGTCAAATTTTAAATGGAGTCCCTACTGATGACTCAGATAGGTGACTGAACTGGGTTCATGTCATCATGAGTCCAAAAATGAGTCGTAGCTATTAAAGAAGGAAATTGACTTTCTTGGGTAGCTAGAAGGCAATTTAGAAAGGGAGCTCCTCCAAATGTATTTTGGGCTCTGAGAAGCTTCAGTGAAATAAGTATATATCTCCTGAGGCCCTTACTTAGAAAAGTTATACTCATTTCAGATGCATAAATTTTCTCAACATTTTTAGGATCACATGTGAAAAAGTACTAAGGAAATCAATGGGGATGGCAGGTGGGTGATCAGGACTGGGAGAGCTACAGGTGCTCGGGGAGGATGACCTGGCACATCCTCTGAAGTTAGGACTGGCCTAAAAGAGGCAGGACACCCTTCTAACTGCGTGGACACTGGAAGTAAAGATGGATACAGGTAAGAGGAGGTAAGTCTGAGCTGGAGCATCAAGAAAGCATAGAGGAAATGAAAAAGTGCTCACCTTGTGAGCATGGGTATATTTACCTATGTGACACATTTGTGTATGCCCAGCAAATGTTGTCACTGGAAGGAAGTTAGATGTAAAACTGGAAGACAGGTGGAGCACAGCCCAGTTATGAAAGGCTTTGAATACTATGCCAAAATGTTTGAACATTTCCCTATGAATGTTGGGAAGCATGAAAGAACTCTGAGCAAAGGAGCTAAGAGATCCAAGTGGGGTCTGATCACACATAACATCAGGGCAGAGGCAGCCAAGGCTGAAGATTGGGAGAGGCCTGTGGATTTGGTCAGATGGGAGTTCAAATCCTGGTTTTACCACTTACTGGGTTAGTGCGTGGCTGTGAGAAAATCTATTTCCTTATCTGCAGAATGGGAATAATGCCAGTGTCATCAAGTCCTTGTGAGGATCTCATGTCTAACACCAAGTGAGCACTCAAATGACAGCTTATGTGTTCCAGCACATTGGTGGTAATAGATCAGGAGAAGACAGCCTACCAGCTGAGAGAGATCACGTAGGAGGCTGTTACCATAACTCTGAAATGGAATGGCTACGCGCTCAGCCAAGCAATGGTGTCCTTCCCACAAAGGCAGTGGAAACAAAGGGTTTGCAGCCACACATATTTCAAAGAAAATCAAAGAGGTTTGGTGATTAGATAAGAAGAGGGAAGGATCAGGTTCAGGCCCACAGCCTGGGCTCTGGAAGAAAATGGTACCACCAGCAGAGACAAGGGGTTCTACACTGGAGTTCTACACTGCACAGGATCTGAATCAGCAGGACATGAGAAGGAGGAGGTCGGAAGCAAACTGGGTTTGCTCCTTCAATCCCTTGGAGACTCTGCTCTTCCCAAATATCCCCTCATCCCAGAAGCTCTCCCCAATCAGCCCCTACTTGCACTATCACTCTCCACCCCACTCCTTCAGAGCACATGGAACTACCTGACATGGTATATGTTTGTTTCCTGGTGGGTTTTACTGTCTGGCTGCCTCTCAATAAAACATATGCTTTTAGGAGAGACAGTCTTTGTTTTGTTTTGCTTAATTAGTGCTGACACACAGTAGTTACTCAATATATATTAGTTGTTGTTACTAGAGTGTTTTCAAAAGTGCCTAGCATATAAAACACATTCAATAGGATTAGCATTTATTAGTGAATATTTCCAAAAAATTGTAAAAAGCAAGAGACAGATGAAAAGTACTATACCTTAGAGAATTCACACTAATTCCCCAGGAAGAGGAAGAAGAATTAACAGAGCCACTGGGGTTATAGATTAGAAAGGTTGGGCCTTTTTTAGAGTAGGGAAGGAGGTGAGATCTGTCCCTGGGGAGGCTGTATAGCCATAGGCTTTTCCACAAGCTACTGATGAAGACAGAAAAGAGAGGCAAAACTAGTTTATACTGGGACAGGCTAACAGCTATGAAAGGGGAAGAATGGATATTTTCTGGCAACAGAAAAGCAAGGAGCTTGGGCTGAGCAAATTTCCGACTATAATAAATTGACCTGTGATGGCCTCTTTGGCCCAAACTTTCCCTTTTCTCTTGTCAAGTCATTTGGAAATCCAGATTCTGGCAGAGTTCACAAGAGTTCACTTAGCTGGGAGACCAAACATCAAGCTAATTAGCAGATTCATAATTGCTCCAGATATACAGGATTGCAAGATCAGCTCCTCCAGCAAATACGCCTATTATGCATCGAGAAAAATTTTGGCAAAGTCATTAACACAACTTCACAGTGCAACAGGTCTATGCTGCTGGTGGAATAGAAGTTCTACCACTTCTCAACCTCTCCTAGATAACAGATCAGACCTCAGGGAAGCCACAACTGCTCAAGCACCTCCTCTCAGGAAGCATCAGATAACATGCAATATTTCAGAATTCTCTTACAAAAGCAAAAATCTCCAAGGCTGTCTTTCGATTCAAGTTAAGATGCTGCTAAATTAGATGGTGAACAAGGGTGAGTGGTGGTGGAGTGCCCTGAAGTCCATCCTCAAGCCATTAAGTGAGATTACAATGTTAGCCGTCTGCAATCCCCTAATCACAAAATATAATGACCACAGACTCCATCTTTATAAAGGTCTTGGTTTCAGAATATGAATAAACAAATCAAGAGAGGATATAAAAATTAACTCTCTGTGGCCTTCCAGAAACCACAGGCATGACAATGACAACATATCCTTAAAGCATATACTTAAACCATATCCTTAAAGCAGACCTGGGAATAAGATACATTTCTCCAAGATCTTAACCAACATGGAAACAATAGGTCCCTATTAATTCCCTGAGCCTCTGTTATGCTGAAAAGGAAGTATACCCATGTTCCTTCTTCAACTGTTGAAAAACCCTTAAAAAATTGCTTTTCAGACTGATTTAAATCTACCCCAAATTGCAAATTCTCACAAATGCAATGAGCCTGTTCTAGAATTACCAGGTGAGATGATTGTGTCAATATATAGGAATGTTAGATAGACATTAGTGTTGACTTTTACAGTAGTCATTTTAGCACAGTTAATAACCAGTGCTACTACCACTGTTCAGGCCATTTAAGAGGAAGGAATGTCTGACAAAGCTGAGTTCCTTGCTTGGGTCTCCCTCTGACTAACTGCTGGGCCAGTTACTTAACTTTTCCATTTAAAAAGAATTTATGAGGTCTTTGTAAGAATTATATGAGCTGATAGCAAAGGACTTTGTGTGCTGCCTGGCCCATGGTTATTTCCTTTAGGGAGCCAATTTTTGAGTTTTGTTTTTTGTTTTATTGGATTGTGCTTTGCTTTTGTTTCTTGAATGCTGAAATTACATTTAGAGGGCAGCCTCTCTCATTCTAGCAGGATGATAAGCTAAAATGACACATTCACATATTCCTGCTACAAGCACCTGGAAATATTAGGTTTCTTTTATTTATTTATTTTTTTTTATTAGGTTTCTTTTAAATGCATAACTGAACCTACAATGATGAAAGAGAAGTTAGCAGGTGCCAGAAATGAAGCAGCAACTGAAAATCAGAAGTAAGCAGAGGAATCAACTGGGCAACTGCCCCCAAGGGTAAAAGGAGTAGATCATGAGGAAGAGGATGGAGTAGAACAAGTATTGATCCAGGAAAAGGTGAAATCCAGGTTTAGATTTCACCTAGCACATAGGGACCAGAAGCAAACCCAAACGGCCTGCCCAAGGTGGAATTCTGGTTGCTGCCCTAAGGGAGGCCCTGCAAAGAGTGGCAACCACAGGAAAAATGGGCTGAAAAGCATTCTCCCACTAACTCAGGTCGCTTGTAAATGTCTGTTTAACTTCAGGAAAGGAAGACAAAAAGCTCTCTGCTAAATTTAAACCCCAGATCTCTCCTTCTGGAGTACAATTTCAGGCTACCTGCATGGTCCAGAAATGCCCAACCTGAGAAATTAACAAAGCAATTGGTCCTCGGCCACTAAGAGGCATGGAAAAACTAGAACAAAACCCCCCATGACCCATGCCACAGACAATTCCCACAGAAAAAGGCCCACGAAACTCACAAGTTACAAAAGCACATTAAACAAGAGGATTCTAGCTTCAAGAGCTGGAAATAGAATAATCTAAAAGAGAATATAATTAAGTATGTTTAAAAGGAAAGAAAAATCTCAGATGCTAAAAGCGCATTTGATAAAAATTCAACATTCATTCATGAATTTCTGCACTTCTTACAAATCTGAGAGTAGAAGGACCCAGTAAAAGGGCCCACATCAACCAACCTACAGGCACAACATTCCTAACCACATGGCATTACAAGCTCTCCCTTTAAGGTCAGGAATAAGACAAAAAGGTTCTATCACTCCTCAGAAAATGATATGTAAAGAGTCTGATAGCAAATACTTTAGGCTTTGCAAACTAGAAATTTGCTGTCCAAACTAGTTAATTTTGCCACTGTAATGCAAAATGAGCCATAGACAATATGAGTGTGGTTTTGTTTTAATAAAACTATTTATAAAGGCAGTATAGTAATAATCCAGGCCAGTACCTTAATACAAGAAAAATAAGTGAAAGTCACTCTGATACTGTAATGTAATACAAAATTTATATTTATCTTTGTTTCTGGTTCCTGGCACAGAGCTAAAACCCTTGGATTTTGTAAGATGAGTATCTTTTGTTATTCATAATCAGCCCCTTTGAACCATACCTAAATTTATGCTAATGAAATGACTCCAGAGGAAAGAGGCTGGCTACCATGGAGGGGGGAGGGGGTGCTAGAGATTGAGTTCAGTCAACAATTTCCAATGATTTAATCAATTGTGCCTATATAATGGAACCTCCAGAAAAATCCAAAATGATGGCGTTCGAAGAGCTTCTGGGTTAGTGAGTATAGAGAGGTGCCAGGAGAGTCGTGCATCTAGACAGGGCATGGACACTCCAATTACCCCACCCCCATACCTTGCCCTACTCATCTCTTCCATTTGGCTATTCCAGAGTTGTATCCTTTATAATAAGCCAGGAATGGTAAGTAAAGCACTTTCCTGAGTTCTGTGAGCCATTCCAACATATTATCAAACCTGAGGAAGGGGTAATAAGTGAGAAAGAAGGCAAGAAAAAAATTAAATTTCCTTCCTACTTATAGCCCATTGACAAGTCCTTGAAACAAGCAGAGTGATATTCCTCTAGGAACTCTGTTGCCTCGGTGTTAGTACTTTGCTAAGGGCAAAAGGCAATCTTAGCCTGACCCCTGGGGATCCTGTGAGTCTACTTAAAGATATAAAAATTCCTTTGGAAACCTCCTTTGTCTCTACCTTCCCAAGATACATGTTGGCAATCATCCCCCAAGAATATGACCCACTGATATATGTCTGAAGGGTCTCATGCCTCAGGTTTTATTAGACAGTAATAAATGACCTTTTCCCAACAATAGCTAGCTCCCCCAATATCCTGGAAACCTTGCTTCCAAAATTCCTTAGAGATTTAGTTCTCCTTAACCACCTCCCAACTTGACAGTATATAATCAGTCATGACCCTAGTGCAGTTCTTCCTGCCCACAGGTCCTATCCCTGTGCTTTAAGAAAACCACCTTTTTGCACCAAAGACATCTCAAGAATTCTTTCTTGGCCATCAGCTTCAAACCCTCATGTCTTTCCTACTCAAAAGGTAGCCAATTTATAGCCAGTCAGTTAGAAGTATGGGAGACCTAGAGTTGTAAATGGTGTCTGAAGTGGGGGGTGGTCTTGTGGAACTAAGTCCTTTAACGTGTGAGGTCTGTGTTTAACTCCAGATGGTTAATGCCACTGAACTAAATTGTATGACACCCAGTTTGTGTCTACAAAAAATTGGAAAATGTAATGTGGGGAAAACACATATTTGGTGTCAGAAATGTTCCAAGTAGAGAGACAGCTTTCCTTTAATCATGCAACTTAGGAAAAAAAAATCTGTCATTATCAAAAGATTATATATCCATCTATGTAGGAAATGCAAGAGCGTCTACAATAAAAATTGAAAATTAATGAGAATTCGACTGTGTACAAAAACAAATAATATTCTTATACACCAGCAACAATAGGAAGGGATAATAAAAAGATGCCATTAACAAGAGCAATATAGATGATGGGATACTTAGGAATACATTTAACAAAGATATGCAAGTATGGTAAAAATTATGAAATTCTATTGAAAGACAAAAAAAAAAAAACTTAAATAAACACAACTAGTCCACGTTTGTGGATGAGAAGACTCAGTACCATAAGAGGATAAATCGGGATCCCTGGGTGGCGCAGCGGTTTAGCGCCTGCCTTTGGCCCAGGGCGCGATCCTGGAGACCCGGGATCTAATCCCACGTCGGGCTCCCGGTGCATGGAGCCTGCTTCTCCCTCTGCCTGTGTCTCTGCCTGTGTCTCTGCCCCTCTCTCTCTCTCTCTCTCTGTGACTATCATAAATAAATAAAAATTAAGAAAAAAATAAGAGGATAAATTCTCACATGTATCTGTTAAAACAACTGAGTAATTCCAACAAAGCAAAACGAGGTCTCTACAGTCTGAAAATATATTTGAAAGTGTAAAGAGCCTGGTGTAGTCAAAGCCATTCTGAAGGAGGAATTTAAGCCCAAAGTAAGTAAAAGAGTGGCTGGGGCACAGTGGAAAAACACACCATTAATGAAGAACACAAAGCCACAGAACACATCCACATATGGATGGGAATGCGGTATATGACAGCACTGAGAAATTTCAGTATATGGAATGAGACAACTGGTCACCCATATGGAAAAAGATTAGATTCCAATGTCCTACTAATACACAAAAATTAATTCTAAGTCGCTGTAAAACACTACATTTCAAAACCTTTAAAAGAAGGTGTAAGAAATATTTTTGTAAAATTAGGTAGAGGAAGATTTCATAAATGAGACACAAGAAAGCATGTACCATAACAAAGAAATTAATATATTCCATTAAAATTTAGCACTGCTGTTAAATAAAGATCATTAAAAAGTAAAAACATAAACCACAGACTAGGCAAAGATATTTGTAGCCCATCAAAATACAAGGAATTAATACCTAGAATATAAATGATTCTTATAAATCATTAATTTAAAAAAAGGCCAATGGCAGAATGAATGGCCAATTCACAGAAGAGGAAACTCGAGTGACCACCAAACAGATGACAAGATGCTCTACCACACTAGGGAGCAGAGAAATGGGAGATAACATGAGGAGATACAATCGATGATGATCAAATAGGCAAAAATTTTAAATCTGTTCAAATCAAGAGAATGCAGGGAAACAACTGCAAATGGGAACATAATTACAACTGCCCTGGAGAGCGGCTTGGAAACATCCACCAAACTGAAGATGTGCATATTCTAGAACTAGCTATTTCTCCCCCAGATACCTGCTTTAGACAATCCCTAGCGCATATTCCTAAGCAGATATGCACACGATGTTCTCCACAGCATGACCTGCAACAACAAATAGATGGAATCATCTTAACCTTCTCTTAGGTGAGTGGATGGATCAACTGATTTATTCGTATAGAAAAATTAAATCAACACGGATAAATCTCAAAAACAATGTCAAAGGGATGCGTACAATAAAATAGAATCCGTGTAAATTTTAAAACACTTCCTCCAAAAAGTATAAACATACCTGGGAATGAAGCACAGGAATTCTGGTGGTGGTGGTGGTGGTGGTGACTGTAGAGGGAAGGAGGGTGGGCAATGGGCAAGGGGAAGGATGACGTTTCAGGAGTACCTACAATATCTTCTGTCAAAGAAAGAATGGAGAAGGAAAGAAAGACGAAAAGACACAGGACCAACAAATACACAGCAAACATTAGCATCTGTATAACAGGGCTGGTAGCATGCCTGTCATGTAGTACGCCATAGTGTTCTTTACACTTGATGTATTTTATAACTTGAAACGTTATTTTACAAAAGAAGTCATGTTCTGAACACACATGTACGTCTCATGACATAATTACAAGACGTCGAAAACCCTGCTTTGCCTTGGAAAGAACCAATACTCACAGCCCTCACATTCACTTCAGAAGCTGGACCCAATGCCACTGGCACTTTCCTTTTTCCAAAATCAAAGCTTCCTACAAAGAATGAATATTGGTCAAACTCAGAAATATTCATAAGAATGTGAACATTTCATATTCATAGCTCTGAAGGCAACTTAAAAAGGATTCCAGAAACATCTGGGGCAATAGCAGCATTAGTGGAAGCATCATAGGATTACATCTATCCCAAGGTCACTACTTTGAAGGGAGTAAAATCCATTTATACTGTAAGTCTGATTTTTTTTTTTAATTCAGCAGCAACTAAGTCATTCCTCTGATGACTGTCAGTGTTCTCCAATGTGGGAGTCAACACATCACATGGAGAGTGCCCTAGGAGTGGATGCTGGTGCCAGCCTTAAAATGACACCACATCCTCACAAAGAGCATGTGATTCAACACAATGCTCACACGGTGGTTGTAAATTATTGCAGATCCTCACCTCATCCAAGGGGGATTTACCTAGGTATTTTGCTCAGAAAATGGGAAACATGTTAATCAAACACTGAACCCCATGGGTCTGCAGAAAGGCAACACAATTTTCACAGTGAGATCAGATCCAGCAGCAGCAGTAAGGACAGGGCACACACCCGGGACTGGTAGAGGAATCAGAGAACCTGACCGGCATAGAGTGAGGCATTCACCAAAAGCAAAAGCCCCTGCATCATTTCTGAATCTGCTCACTCTCCAATCCTATAATAATCAGATGAGCCTGAAAGCCTCCAGCCCACTCTGCAGACAAGAGTTCCACTGGCAGGTGTCAGTTCATTATACAAAGCCTTCATTATGTTTACAACACACATTGCAATACATTTGATGAAGCATGGGCATGTTTATTAATAAATATTGCTTTATTTAACAAATATTTATTGAGTGCCTACTATGGCCGAATGCTAGACCAGTATACAAATGGTGAACTGAAAGAAGTCATATCCCCGCCCTCATCAGGTGCCTAGAAATTTACCACATTGTTCCCTCACAAGACAACAAACTTCTTCTAAGAAGACTTTAATTCCTCCTTCATTTGTCACCGTATAAATCTACCTACAAAAGGGATTGTATAAAGCTTTCAAATCTACAAGATTACACTCTGTCCCTACAAACTACGACACACTGCAATTGCAATATTCACGGTCTCTACCTAGTAGAACTGATGAAATTGAGTCATTAATATGTAATTCATCTTACTGAAGAATATAACCCTGCTTTATTTTAGGAGCTACTTGATGATACCTGGTAGGTATGTCCCCTACTTGATAGGAGGACAAAAAATTGCCAAAATTTCTTGTTTGCTTACTCTATGCCAAGCACTATTAAGTATTTTCCACTTATTAACTCATTTAATCCTCACTGCAACCCAGCAACGTGGCATTACTTTTATCCCCAATTTATAGGTGAGGAAAAATGAGGCATACAAAGACAACTTGTGCAAAGTCACACAGCTAGTAAATGGTTGAGGTACAATTAAAATTCTCATCCAAGCTCTTCACCACTACACAAAATTGCCTCAGACACAGACAGAAAAGATGGGAGTAAAACCTCTACTCCTAAAGAAACATGCAGATTTCAGGGATTTCTCCTAAAGAAATGTCACAGGTATATAAGACATGGTTAATAGCATCTATTTTATAGAACTGCTTAAATAGCAAAAGAGGAGGGGGAAAAAAACCCAGAAGACCCTAAAAATCCAAAAGCACAGGAATTAGGGTATTTAAATAAATTACTTTTATACTTTACAATAAAGCCATTAAAATGTGTGGGAAAAGAATGTTTAGTACCAAAAGAAATAGTCATGACAATCTTGAAAGTGCAAAGAGCAGTGTACAAAATTTACAAAAATTGAACACAACCTTTCCTTTTTAAAAGAAATCATATCTGTATGCCTAGAAAACTAGCAGAAAAGAATATACAAATGTTAATAATTATAGGAATTATCTTATTACAGGTGATGTTAATTTATTAACTTTTGCTTGTCTATTTAAAATTTTTCTCTACAAAGCAGAAATCCCTCTAATAATTAAATGATAAGTGTCAGTCAACAACTTACATCCAAAGTTAACATCAAAGAATATTTATAAAATGCCTAGTGACTTTTATAAATATTTATCTTAAAGTATAAAAAATGCCAAGTGACACAGGATTGTTATTGACCTCTAAATCTTTCAATTGTGTTACCCCGTCACTTAAAAATTTGAGCATGTACTTTCCATACATCAAAATTTCATTATTCTGAAAATACATAGACTATCTAACTTTATATACATTTTAAATTTCTATCAAGATAGAAATCTCAAAAGGTAGTGTTTAATGAGTAAGAGTTCCATTCAGAGAAGATGAAAAGTTCTGGAGATGGATGATGGTGATGGCTGCATAGCAATGTGAATAGGTACTTAATGCTCCAGAACTGTACACTTAAAAATAGTTAAAATGTTAAATTTTTATGTTACATATATTTTATCACAATAAAAATTAGTAAAAAGATTAAAAATAAATAGCAATTCTACTATCACATTTTTATATCCTAATGAATTATCATTCATAAACCCTTAGTGCCAACAGAGCACAAACACTCATAAGCCTGGAGTTCTGGAGTACTGGAAAGCATTGGAGTACTGGAAATAAAGCACAACCTAATGCAGAAGAAAGCGGCAGCCATCACTGGGAAAGCATGAAAACCTTCATGGAAAAACTGCAAACTTGAAATGAAGCTTAAGGTAAAAACAACAGGTAACAATGATATACATGTATATGTTTCTTAACAAATAGATATTTTTTCCAAACTCTTGGTTTTCTGTTTGATCTCCAGAATTGCCTGCCAAGTTGCATTCTACTTACATAAGCTAACTCAAGGGAGCATCATGAGCAAAATAGAGGCAGGAGAGCCATAGCACCTACAAGGGAAGGGCACAGTGTGCATATGGGAGGAAGAGAAGAGCAACATTTACCCTTTATTTGTCAGAAACACGATTTTCAGATGGTGCCATGATGGGTGAGGATTTCACTTTCAAAAGAGCCACTGGTCCCAAGTATATGGAAGTGAAATAGGACTGGAGACACAGGCAGGAGCTAGGAGACAGTAATTGTGGGACTGGGAATAGAAAGCTATCAAACAAAGGAAATATTATATAAGAAATTCTGATAGGACTTGAGGATTGTTTGGACACAAGGATCTAAGAGAAGGACAAGAGTTGATCCCTATCTTAGAATCAGATAAAAATAGAGAGGTCATAAGGAGCTATCTGGTGAGGGAGGAATGAAAACTAAGTTAGGATGATATGTTCACCTTCTGGTTGAAATAGGAGACTTGAAAGGTAGAATTTTGGAGTCATATCCAAATGTTAGAATAAACAAGACTGCTAAAAACAGTACCTAGATGGCACATTCAGATGCAATGGTTTCACATTCTATGTAAGCAACTGAACCTCTGGGAATTAAAAATTCTAGGGAGGGAACAGACCTATTTTAAATAGACTATTCATTCCAGAAACCAATTTCTTCCAGCTTGGATAAGTCTTGATTGATTGGTCCATTAGTCAATAATCAGAAATACAGCTATAGGGACAGCTGGGTGGCTCAGTGGTTGAGCACCTAACTTCAGCTCAGGGCGTGACCCCAGGGTCCTAAAATCAAGTCCCACGCCATGCTCCCCACAGGGAGCCTGCTTCTCCCTCTGCCTATGTCTCTGCCTCTGTATCGCTCATGAATAAATAAATAAATAAAATCTTAAGAAATATAGCTATAAAAGATAAAACAAGAACCAAGGCAAAAATATCATAGGTCAAATAAAGAAGACAAAGTAGTTTCAAAGAAGGTAACAACAACAATAATAAATGCTTCAGTAAGGTAAACAATCTGTTAGCAGGGTATGGGGGGGCCACAGTGTTAAAAGACACAGTCATAAAAATACCTTAGAGGGAATTTCAGAGTAGAAGGGTAACATAGTGGGTTTTAAGTGTTAAGCAGTGAGTGAATGATGAGGAAGTGAGGCAGCCAGCAGAAATGACTAATCTTGAGAAGCTTGGCAACAAAATAAAGGAAGTACATAGAATTACAGTTCCAAGAGAGAGCAAGGCAAAGAAAAGGGTGGTTGTTCTATTTAGAGTTAGAGAAACCTGAGCATCCTTATTGAAATTGGTAAGAAGAGGAAAAAAAGAAAATGCAAGAATAAGAAGCAGAATCAGGGATAAACTAATGCTCAAGAAGAGGGAGGAAAGACTATAGAGAGGACCCTTTGAAAGAAGAATAGATTTTTTGATAAAAGAGGGAACGTATTTTTTTTAATAAAGGAAAAGGAGATCAAATCAGAGAACTATTGGATCACCTTCAGATTATCAGGAAAATAGGACTTAAGGTCATCTGCTATGACTGGAATACACTTGAAGGGAGGGAAAATATTCTGTTAAGTACCAGAAGGTAGGTCACAGAAATCAACACTTTGGAGTAGGTGTGTGAGTTTGTGTGCACATGCACACATCTATACACTAGCATAGACACACACCCTTTGATTAAAATACTTCTTTCAGAAACTGTAGATAACTCCAGGAAGTATACTTCTAGTATATATTTTGGGTTTTTCTCCCACATTAAAGTTATCTTAGCCTGAATGATTGCTATCTTTGTATATAACTCTATTTCAGGACTGTGCAGAGGAGGGGACAATGTAAAACAACAACGTTCATTTGTCAAGGCCATCATATGACAGACTAAGAGGCAAGATTCAAGAGAGAAATATTAATATCTTATAAGGTCCTGAAACACTCAGCAATTAAATTTTCAGCAGGAAGAAGGTTTTATTCCAATGGTAAGAATAGCTGTCATTACCAAGGTATAGAAGAGGGAAAAAAAAAAAAAAAAAAACAAGGAAGCTAAGAAGTAACAGAGAAGCATGGGCATAGACTGATTTCTATGCACGTGAGCCTCACCCGGAAAGGAAGAGAGCGGAATCTGATGCGGGAAGGCAGGCTGCGGCCACTGGGACTGATTGTTCCAAACAAAAGAAAGGGAAGGTAAGCCAGCTTCGTAATATCAAGCAAAGATTTAGATTTCTCCTGCAAAGGCACCAGATGGACTGTAAAATTCTTCAAAGGCAGAAATATCAGCTCACTTGACAAATATTTAACACCTATGTCCTAGACACTAAGCTAAATGTTGGGGAGAGAGAAATAATTGGCTTCATGGATTAGTTATCTTTTGCTCCAAAACTTAGTGCCTTAAAATAATAAACAAATTTTATCTCAGTTTCTGAGTAGGTGGTTCTTGCTCTGGGTCTTTGTGTTGGGTGTCCCCAAGAACACCTCCAGTTTCAGTGGTCACTAGGAAGATTCATATACATATAGTTTTACTTGTGGCTTTGATGACAGCAAAAGGATATACAGCAAAAATCAATAAAGGGAAAAGGTACATGGAATGAAGTCCATAGGAAATGAAGTCCATGGAAACAAGCTTCCAAGAGCCCTCCCCCCATGGAATTACACAGAATTAACTCCTCTAGCATCATACCATGACAGCAATTTGTGAAATATTGTCTACCAGGGAAGCTCATTAGAGACTCAATGTCCAAGGGTTTTGCTGGGGGGTGCTCACGCATGTACCCTCTGCCTAGCACATAACAAAATTCCAGACACCCAGATAAATGCAGGTGTTCACCATAAATAATATTGTTTGCAAGTTGCGGCAATGTCAACTGCTCATCGTTAGAGAATGGTGGGAACCTTCTCTAAATCCAAGTTCCCAGATAGCAGCCAAGGGCCAATCTTGCAAGTGGGCCTTTCTAAGGATAGCTGTCTTGAGTCTGCTAGGTCAATTCCTTTCCACATGGTGTCTCATAAAGTTGCAGTCAAGCTGTTGGCTGGGACTCCATCATTTGAAGCCTTGCTTGGAGCTGAAGGGTACACTTATAAGAAAGTTCACTTACTTGGCTAGAGGCTGGAAGTTCTTCATCATGTGGTTCTCTTCACGAGGATACCTGAATGTCCTCAACATACAGTGTACCCCACAGTGAGCAATCCAAGACAGCAAGAGAATGAGAGCATCCCCCAAATAGAAGCTACCATCTCTAATAAATTTAGTTCAAAGTGACATACCATCACTTCTGCTCTTGGTCACAAAGACCAATCCTAGCACAATGTGGGTTTGGGAGGAAATTAACAACTCTGAATGCCAAGAATCAGGGATTAATGGGGGCTATCTTAGAGGTTGGCTCCACAGTCATCTTTAGGCTCCAAGTGACTCCCATCTGTCCTACATGCAATATACACTAGCCTCTCCCAAAGTCCCTAGAGTCTCATTGAACCCCAGCGTCAGCTCCCAGTCCAGACTCCCCTTGCCTAAATCAGGTCTAGACACGGATGAGGTACATTGGGTATGGTCTCTGACATACAGCTGACTACGGTTCCTCCTGATGGAAGGAGCTACTGGTTATGTGTCCCCACACACTCAACACACAACAGGGAGACAAGCAGAGGATAACCATTATAAACACTCCTGCACACAGAGGGGGAAATGGGAAGCATGTAGGGCTAGCAATTCTGAAATCCTACCAAACACATGTGAGTTCCTTGCTGAGGCTTGGAAATAATTCTCTAGGACTCTTAAGTCCAGCCTCTGAACTCTGGGTTTGGGCCTCCAGGTGGGCCTTCCATTTTCATGAAAGATAAGTATTTGCTGCTGAGTAGTCTTCTCTGCCTGCTTCCCACTTGATACTTAGGTGTCTAAAGTCCTCTTTTCATTTTGTTCTGTGGCCCTTTCATTTCAATCTGATGGTGTCTCTTCAAGTTTAACTCTTAAAACCGTTCAAGGTCTTCTGTGAATCCTCTTAGGCTTCATTCCATTAGACAGAGGCTACACCCACAAATCTCTTTGCAGTAAGGCCTTCCTCACTCAAGGCCTTCCTCTTTGTACTATTGCTCTGGTACAATGTCCTTGAGCTTCCAAGACCCTACCATTGACCAAGAGGGTCTAGAAGCCAAACTCTTATCTCCTGAGAGGGCTTTTGGGCAACTGCATATTTCTCTGAGACACTATCTTTGATTTTTGAGATTTTGAAAATATTTTACAGTCACACCCTCAGCTTAATGTCTGGAACTTCTTTTCCTAAAAGTGCCCCCAAATTTGATCTTCCCTCAAAACCATTTCTTAATTTTAATATCATGTAACATCTGGAGAGGCTGGAAATCTTCAAAAACAGCAAGTCCCAGCTCCTTTGGTTCACTAGTTCTGCCTTCAGTTTTTCTCTCCCTGCAATTTTACTATAAGCAACAGGGGGAAAAAATGGAAGGCACAACACGGTTTCAAAATCTCCTTAACTGCATCACCCAGTTTATTAGGTACGTTTTCGACTTTCCACAGTACTGTAGATGACAGTATTGCTACATTTTTTTTTGCCACTACATAATAAAGACTGCCTTTTCTAGTTTCCAGCATGATTCTCCTCATTTTCCTTTATGCCTCCTCAAAGTCCAAACTTCTGTGAATGGTGTACTCAGGACACTTTAAACTTTTGCTAACACGTTCCTCAAAATCCTTACAGCTTTTCTACTGTGTTCTCCCTAGTTTCAAAGCCACTACCGTATTTTCATTTTTTGTTATGTCAGTACCCCACTTCCAGTACCAGTTTCATACTAATTATCTATTGCTGCAATAATAAGTCACCTCCAAGTTAGTACTTAAAACAACAGCATGGATTGTTACACGTAGTTTCTGAAGGTTAGAAATCAAAAGGCATTTAGATGGTTTTGGATTGGGGTCTCTCATGACGTTGCAATCAAGCTGGCAGTAGGGCGTGTAGCATCCGAAAGCTCAACAAGGGGGGGGACCTGCTTCTAAGCTCACTCACGTGGTTGTTGGCCAGCCGTGCCACATGAGCTTCTCTCCACACATTGCCTGTCTTCACAACATTGGAGCTGGTTTTCCGTAGAGTGAATGATTTAAGAGAAAGAACCCAAGATAGAAACCAGAGTCTTTTTTTTTTTTTTTTTAAGATTTATTTATTTCAGAGAGAGACAGAGAGGGCATGAGTACGGACAGCGTAGAAGGAGAGGGAAAAAAGCAGACTTCTGGCTGAGCAGGCAGCCCGTCGAGGGCTCAATCTCCTGACCCTGAGATCATGACCTGAGTGGAAATCAAGAGTCAGGCACTCAACCCACTGAGCCACCCAGGTGCCCCAAAACTTCAGTCTTTTATAACTTAGTCTGGGCAATGACATATCATCACTTTTATTATAATTTATTTGTCAAGGACATGAATACCAAGAGGTAAGATTCACTGGGGACCATCTTGGTGGGTGGCCACCTATCTGGAAGTCTTAATGGGATGACAGCCATCAACAACTACTTACAATTAAATTCAATGAGGGCCATAATAAACATATGGAGAAGTCAGCACCAGCTTTCCCTGGGGGAGCTAAGAATATAGGACAGGGGAGGTGAGGTTTAATTTAGGGCTTAGAGGAATGAATGAAATTTGTCAGACCCAGGGAAGAGCCTTGGTCTGCTGGAAGCTTTCCATGCATTTCTCTTTTTGCATATCCTACCTGCCTGGTAAATTTGATAACCTCAAAGTTCTTCCTAAGAGCAAATATGGAATGACTTAATTTAATATCAATATTTTTAGAGGACACATTACCATTTAACAGATGAAGCAGAAGTATAATGGTAGATGATGGATGCTATGCTTGGAAATGCCTCATCTAAAGGTCAGATTTACTTTAGGTAAAAAAAAAAAAATAAAGTGAAAGCGCACAGCTTGATAACAAATGTGCAAGTCAGAATAAATGCCCCTAATTTTGTAAGGCACACAACTATGCAACACATACTAATGATTATTTAAATAAGAAGGCAGGGAGAAAGAAATGTGAACCAAAGGACCCTTTACAAGAGATAGATGTAAGCCTTGTTTAAAGTGTGGATAGAAAACTAGGCCAGGCAAGCATGCTGAGATATTAAAATCTCCCTCTTTTTTATCTCTCATTGAAAGAGTGATACAATCATATAAAAATTTGTGCAGTATAAATAAGCATAAAGAAGAAAACAAAAATCACCCATGACCCCCAATTCTAGGGATAACGGCTAATTAAATTATAGACTGTTCCCTTTCAGAGCACTCGGGGAGAGACGAGGGTGGACACACATACATAAGCACATATGGATGGAGAAGTGTGTGTTTAATTTTGGAAACATGTCATTTTTGGAAGTGGCTGTTTTTCCTGAATATAAAATTAACACAAAAATTAATATACGAGTAATGATTTCTTTAAGTCGTAAGCATTATGGAGGGATATGAGGTAAAAACACTGTTTACTCCTAACATCTGGTATTTTTCTTACAGTCATTTTCAATGCAAATATGATTTTAATGCAAAAATAGGCTCGCACTGTTTACCACTTCTCTCATTTAAAAATACACAGTGCTATCTTTCTCTGTTAATACATGCACGCTATATTGTTTTTTTAATGACTACATAGTTTCAGGATAGATATGCACCATAAATTATTTAACCAATGCCCTATTAATGAGCATTTGTCCTGCTCTCAAACTCCCACCATTGCAACGAGGCTCAGTAATTACACCTTTATGCACACATCTTGACACACCAATCAGTTATTTCCTCAGGGTAAACCTCTGGAATTAGATTTGACTCACCTAAGAATCTGCATGCATATTCCACCACAAATGCCATATCAATGTACACATACCAAGAGTGTAAAAATGTCTCCAGCCACCACCTAGACCACTAGTGAGTGCTAGAAGTAAATAGTTTTAACTTTCATTTCTTCAGACACGAGAGGCAATTAATACGTTAAGACAATATATCCTCCTTCCACAGTTTGGCTATCCTCAAATGTTTAAGTTATGTGAACTTTGTAAATTATGCATTCTCATTTTTTGCCAAATTTTCTTGGAAGTGTTCGCCATTTTTGTATTGATTTATATGTAAGTCTCCTCCCACCCACCCAAATGCACCTCCATTCATATTTATTTTTAAGGCCAGCAAAAAAGTCTTATCAGCAGAACATAAATGAGAACTCACAGAGCTAGTAAATGGCTGCACCACACACAAAACTCCCTGACTCCAAAATGCAGCCTCTTCCCACAGTGGTGGTAGTGGTGGGGGGTGGGGGTGGGGGTGGGGGGGTGGCAGCTGTGCTGACCTGCTGCTTCCTAGGGACCAAGGCAGTCACTCCCAAACTGTTGCTCTTCAGAGTCACCTGGGAAGCTCTTAAAACCCCTGCCACCCACTTCTCACTCCATATCAATTAAACCAGGCACAGTATCTCTCCATCTGAAGGTAGTAATCAAAGCATAAACATCCTTTCAGGTGGCAGTATTGTTAAATGAGTACAAGGTTTTCTGTTGGAGGTGATAAAAAACTTTGGACATAGTCATGATGGTCACACAAAACTGAGTTATAGCTGATGCCACTGAACTGTACATTAAATACGGTTAAAATGGCAAATTTTATGTTTTATGCCTTTGACCATGACTTCAAAAAATTAATACACCAAAAACCATTGCATGGTATACCTTAACTGTGTGCATCTTTGGTATGTGGATTATATTTCAAAAAACTACTAAAAATATCCTTTTAGTGCAGCATAATGACACAGTGGTCAACAAATGAGTAAAGTAATAGTCTTGGCTCTGTTAATACATAGGACAGTGACAATAATTTGAAACCCCCATCGAAGGGTTTTCTCTCACTCATCGTCTCATTCCCTGCAACACAGAAACAAAATGCTTATTGATTTGTACTTTACGTATCTTTGGTCAGCAGTAATTCAGCATTTATATGCTGAGTGGTATGAGGAAAAGAATAAGCAATTTCTTGGGCCAGCTCCCAGGACTAAGAATATTTAAAGACTACTTGAGGGCTAAGATATTGGCAACGTCACTAAATTCGGTTTTGCAGCAGTACAAATGTTCCATTTTACTGGAGCACCAGCTCACACATATAGAAAGCCACCGTGAAGCTAGATAACAGATCTGTTTCTAAAGAGAAGCAAAATAGGCTTGTTTATAAAAACAAGAAGGTGCCAACGGCAGCAATGTCCAGAAGATGACAAATGCAAATATCCATCTCCCCAGAAACATGGTCTACTGCCACTCCTCCAGGATTTATAAAGTACTTCACATCTGCAAACTCTTCCATAATCACTATCATCAGCCATCCCCAAGGAGCCCAGAAATTTCCATTTTTTGAAAGATTGGCAAGCCTCTTATCTCAATGCATACCTTTCCTTAACAAGAGCTCTTCATTCAATAAAGGCCAAACCTCCAATAAGGGTTAACTGTCATTTAGAGTCTGTGGTTTCTGCTCCTGACCCTCCACAATCAATGTACTACCAGAAACCAACATGATGGTGTACACAGCTTATTCATTGAAGTACTTAAGAATGAAAGAAAACACTCATGTCCAAAACGCCACCCGGAGCACAATGGGAAAAAAATGGATAAATATGAATCTAGGGAACTTGTGCTTCAGTCTTCAATCTGGGGTTGGCATCCTATGTGACCTGATCTAATTAATTAACTACTCTGAATCTCAGTTCCTTTATCTGTAAGATGGGCTTAATGATCATACTGCCTATCGCACAGATTATTATGAGGTCCAGTGAAATTAATGGATGTCTAAACATCTCAAAAACTGAAGTTCTGGGATCCCTGGGTGGCTCAGTGGTTTAGCTCCTGCCTTCAGCCCAGGGCGTGATCCTGGAGTCCCGGGATCGAGTCCCACATCTGGCTTCCTGCATGGAGCCTGCGTCTCCCTCTGACTGTGTCTCTGCCTCTCTCCCTCTCTGTCTCTCTGTCTCTCATGAATGAATGAATGAATAAATAAATAAATAAATAAATAAATAAATAAATAAATAAATAAATAAATAAATAAAATCTTTTTTAAAAATTATTTTTTTAAATTATTTTTTATTTATTTATGATAGTCACACAGAGAGAGAGAGAGAGAGGCAGAGACACAGGTAGAGGGAGAAGCAGGCTCCATGCACCGGGAGCCCGACGTAGGATTCGATCCCGGGTCTCCAGGATTGCGCCCTGGGCCAAAGGCAGGCGCCAAACCGCTGCGCCACCCAGGGATCCCTAAAAAATTATTAAAAAAAAAACAAAACTGAAGTTCTATGCAAATGTGAAAGAGGACTAGAACACTTCCAATCTCTAAATAGCTCCAGAGCAGCACAGCTGAGGGCCTTTGAGAATAGCATATTTTGTATTTCGTTTAAATACGAAAGCAAGGAAGTGAATTCGACAGAGGGAAAAATATTAATCCAAGTTACCTCTTCATGCATCCATTTCATAACCTACTTGAGACTCAGCTGATTACGTAGTAGAAGCTACTGACTAAGGTGTGAAAGGAAATGTGAGTTAGAATAAATAAAGAGCCTTAATTTAGACTGATAAAATCATTTCCATCTGAGACTCTAGAGTTTGTGGTGGTGGTGGTGTTGTGTACATTCTGTTTTTGTTTAGTACCACAGAAAGCACTGGTGTAAGAGACTCCATTCCTTCTGGAGCTTGGACATACCTAGTTTCTTTCTAGAAAAGATGCTGGCGGGAACGCAATCTTCACTGCACAGCAATTCTCTAATGGATTTTAAAGGAATCCTGTGAGGTAAGACAAAAATCCTCAGCGCACTGATTTTATATTCTGCAAATGTATAACCTCTGAAATTTCAAAGTCAGGGACTTATTTTTTCACTGCTGAATGAAGACTTAGATTGGGACTCGTGTGTGTTCCAAATTTAGCAGAGCCTCCACGGCTGGAAGCAGTTGCTTAACAACTGCACACATTTGTGTATTACCTCACAGGTTGCCAGGAGAGGCCACCCGCAGAGCCAAAAAGCAAAGTCAAGTCAGATGCAAACAAGTGACCAAAAAATGGATCCTGAAATCAAGAGAGAATAGATGGTGCTCCTCCTTCAACCACCGTTTCCTTAGGGAGGTCTGGTCAGGAAGCGGGAGACATCAGGATACATCCTGACAAGTGAGGTTATCGATGGTGTTCGGGCACTGAAGAAGTAATCAACTTTAAAACAAACAAATTTCAATCTCCGATCTTCTCTCCTCTTTCCTTTCCAAATCAAATTCCTCAAGTGAACAGACCACAGCTTCTGCCTCCACTTATTCTCCATACACTAAAAAAAAGGCTCTCTCAGGGTTCACCCACCACAACTGCATCATCACCAAGCCAAGTGGCCTTTCATGAATGCTTATTGTCCTCCCAGTAGAGGCAACACTCTTGCCCATTCCTTTTTCTGGAAACAGCTCCTCCCCTGACTCCTCTGGTAACATGCTCCACCTATCTTCCCTACTCCATTTCCCTGTCCCTGTGCCTCTCCTGGTTCTTGATGACCTAAGTCCCCTGGCTTCTGCTTTGGAAATCCTCTACTACTCACAACCATCAGAGACACAAGCTTCTCTATGGCTCTTTGTCCTGCTATATATAACAACTCCCAACGACCTCTCTCTCTATTGAAAATCAAGCCCATATTTCCAATTGCCTGCCCCATATGTCCATTTCTCTCATCCTCCACCATCTTTCCTACAAAAACAACCTCCTGCTCCTGGCTTTCCAAGTTTTATTATTTTTGTTTCTCACTATCAAAGCCATTCTTCTCTATCCCACCTACATTTATAAGTTTCCAAGTACCATGAATGGCTCAAGATATCCCTCATGTCCATTGTTTCCTTTGTATGAAAAGATACTACAATCACTTCCTATGTGAATTCTTGTTGACCGTAGCTTCTGAGTCAAAAAGTTCTGCACCACAATGCCAGATAACTATTCTTATAGTAACATGTACATTGCGGCCTGTAATTTTTGCGGTTCAAAAATTACCAAGGCTTCTGCTTTTTAAATTGAGATTTTTAATTGTAACATCCAAGGTTGTCTTGTCCATAAGCCAGTCTTCCTCTCTTAAAACCCTAGAAGGCCACAATGTTCAGATGAGTTTGGATTGCTAGCTGTTTTTGTAAACTTGCCTTGAAGTTTCCCATTCCACTTTAAATGTTCTTTTGCACCCCACCTGCTCCACCACCATCTCCACCTATTAAAGTTACCCTTTAACACCTAGATCAAACAACTTCCACAGTGAAGGCTATTCTGATTTCTTCTGTCAAACATGTCTTGTATGCAAAAGCATTTTGTACCATTCTTGGGGCTTTTACATCTGTAAGTGAGGTGCACATTTTATCTCCTCTTTAGATCACAAGTCTCTCAAAGGGATGGACTCAGCATCAAGGTTTGCTGAAAACAGCATGAACTTTGAAACCAAAATGATGAGGGTATGTTTTCATTTACACTGGCTAAGTGGTGCGAAATCTCTCAGCTTAATTGCCTGTAAAATGAACCCATTGTAATTATTGAGAATTAACTTGTCTTCTCAGGGGTGGGCCAACTATGGCCCACAGGCTAAATCCAGCCCACTGCCCATTTTTATAAAGTTTTATTAAAATATAACTATGCTCATTCTTTTATGTAATTTCTATGGTTGCTTTTCCACTGCAATAGTAAAGCTGAGTAGCTACGATAGAGACCACATGGCCTGCTAAGACCAAAATATTTATTATCTGGTCCCTAGGGGAAAAGAAAAACCTCTACCTCCAATTCACTCTCTTTTTTAGGTGGAGAGGTAGATATTTTCCAGACTTCCCTGAATCTAGGGGTAAAGGGGTTAATTGGGTTCCACTAATTAGATGCATGCATGCATGCAAGGAGTTGTAGAAGGTAGATAAGATGGTGGCCATCTTCTGTCTCCTTGAGTATTCATGGAAACATGAGACTTCTGATCCCCGGCAGTGTCCTTGTGCCTTACTCCAGCTTTCCGTAGGTTGAGAAGCAGTTGCAGCAAGGGCAGTAGCCACAGGGACTTTCTGATCCCAGCTTCCCAATGCCGGGATGGCAATGGCAGGGGCACATTTTTACCTTGGCTCCACCTTGTTCTGGAAATCTTTTCCCTGAGGCTCACCCTTCCAGTGATTTTGTAAGCACCCAATTTTCTGTATTAAATCCTTTCTTGTTTAAAATTTATAGCCAAGTTTCTGTGTCTTGTACTGAACTCTGACACGGAACCAAATGATAAACATCTAGTTGAGTTACTGAGACATGAAATGACAGCATCTGTGAAAGCACTTTATAAACAGTAAAGCTAATATTTTCTGTAAATCTTCATCTCATCCCTCATACACTGACCCCCACTGCTGACTCAGGACAGCACCCCACCCCCAAAATCCCAATGCTCCCACAGCTCTCTTCTTCCTCACTCTACTTGAGCAATCCCATCACTCCTGCTAGCTCCCACAGCCCTAAGAATCAAGGGTTAACTTATTTTAAAAGGTTGACACAAAGCTAGCTCTCCAGAACAATGCACGTGCATTAAAACTTCAATGTGATTTCTGAGTTCATGGGCCTTCTGAATTTCGTCAATGGATCTCTAAGTTATAAAACCTTTTTCTTCTATGCTAATGAGCATCTAATCCTGTATATTGAGTACCAGATTGTTATCCTGAGGTTAACCTTGATGTATACACCTGCCCACTGAACCACGTGTAGGCAACTCAAGCTCAGTGTGTCCACACATGGTTTTATCTCTCCACTGCTCCTCTTCTTCTGTTGTTTATCAAGTATGTGAAAGATGCTAGCCTTCCTTAAAGATGTGGTGCCCTTCCTTCCTTCCTTCCTTCCTTCCTTCCTTCCTTCCTTCCTTCCTTCCTTCCTTCCTTCCTTCTCTAAAGACAATTGCCAGGTCTTAGTGATTCTACATCCCTAACTGCTTTTTAATCTATCCCCATCCCCTTCTCTATTGTCAGTAATTTGTCCAGCCACCCCCATCTCTAATCAAGATTGCTACAGAAGCCCTCAAATTGGCATTTCTGCTTCCATTCTGTCTTCTCCAATCCCCTTCCTACACCTTAAAACATGCATGTCAAATCCAAACAGTCTTTCTTGTTTAAAACCTTTAATAATTCCACCTTATTCTCACCATCAGCCTTCCCCACGCCTCTTGAATTGCCTCCATACTACCCTACCATATGAGCAGTTTTCAGTACCAATCTTTGTCCTTCCCAAGGAGTACATGTCACTCTTTCCCCATGATGTCCTTCCTCACCATTTTATTTCCTACTGCCACTCTTCTACCACCCCCCAACACACACTTTCCTCCTTGCTAACACCCCATCCTTCAGTACTCAGTTTAGATACTATTGCCTTATTTACCAAATGTTTATTGAGCCTCTACCACATGCCAACCACAAATAGCACAGGAGATACAGCAATAAAAAGACAGTCACAATCCTTATCCTGTCCAAAGTCAGTCTTATAGAGGCATTAGATCAAAAATGACAAGTATGATGGCCCTGTAGTTGCCCCCAGGCTAAGCCAGGATCCGCCCCCCCACTCTGGGATACCACATCTTTAGTGCCCCAACCCCAAGACCACTATTAGCTCAACCATCTATCTCAATGACCAGACTACAAACTTGTTATAGGCAGGACTGTGTCTTATTCATCATTTCATTTATCATCAACACCTAGTACTGTAACTGGCACTTAGGAATTGCTTAATAAATCCCTATTGATTATGAAAATTCAGTAGTAAATATCAGCTGAATGAATCAGCTCAGCTTAGGAGTGACCCTATAAGGAGAATACAATGCAAACAACTGGGGTTGGGGTCCTATTTGCTTGCCTGGGCTTTGCCAATGATTCAAATCAAAGGTAACATCCTTCTAACTAACAACTGGACTTGCTGCCTGCATTTCATGTTAAGCAGCTATTCCCAGTAGCCTTTCTTGCCTCTAGGATAAAAACTTGCATGTTCAACAGTGTACCTAATTAGAGGCACCCCCTGGCAACTCCAGAGGCCTCGGGAGGTGAGTCACCAAGCTGTGCCCTTGGTCACCGGAACCTAAACAACATCGAAGACAGGTAAGCACAGGGGACTTGACAGCTAGGAGAGGCCCAGGAGCTCAGCCAAGTTAGATCCCAGAAGCTTTGCTGCAAACTCCCTGCTAGGCCAGCCTAGCATGTGTGTATAAACTACCACCACATTTCTTAATGTGTGTAAAACTGGTAGGGGATGAGGGAAGGCAAAGAAAAACTGAGGATTAATTATAGCCCTTCCTTATGAAAAAATAATCAAGCTGTTTGGATAAATGCCAATGAGATTTTCTTGCATGTATGACGATACAAGTGAACATTTATGAAGCACCTGCCATGTGCCAGATTCTCACCCCTTGATGTGCATTAAATCATTTAATTCTCTCAATGCCCCTATGAAGTGAGTTCCATTATTATCTCATTTACAGATTATTAAACAGAGGCCCAGTGAGATTAAGGAGCCTCTCCATGGCTGCCCTGCAGCCAGTAAGTGACATAGCAGGATGCAAACTTTCAGTCTGATTCAGCCCAGGATCAGAAAATCTACACTTACATCCCTGTGATAGAGGGGCAGTGCTCTCACCTCATCTGGCCAGAGTCCCAGTCCCCAATGCCAACAAAGCTGGGCATGTGCTATCAGGCAGGACTGAGGGTCTTGTTACAGTGTTAAGGATCTGCCCCTCAATATGGCCAATTATTGCCATCACTACTGAGGATTTTTTTTTTTTTTTTTAAGAAAGAGAGAGAGCATGCGTGCAAGCTAGAGGAGGGGTGGGAGGGCAGAGGGAGAGAAAGGATTCTAAGGATTCTCCACACCCTCCACACACAGCATAGAGCCCGATGCAGGTCTTGATCTCACAATCCTGAGATCATGACCTGAGCCGAAACCAAGAGTCAGATGCTTAATGGATAGAGCCACCCAGGTGACCTGAAATCTAGATTTTTTAAATTGGGGATAAGAAAAGGGCAGGATTGTAAAAGGTTTTAGCCAGAGGGACTGAAAGGAATATGGTAGTAATAACTGAGAGAGCCTTATGAAGGAGGAAGAGGGTTAAAGATAAAACATTGCCCAGTTCTGACTTGCTGAATTTCCAGTGCTAAAGATGCTCTGAGGGTCCATAAAAACTCAGACTGGAACAGAGGACCAGGGGTACAAATTCATAGAGAAGATTCTGGTTACTTTGTTCTCAGGCTACTCCACCTCAGCCCTCAGTTCTACCAAGAAAAGGATCATTTAAAACACCCCATTTTTGTTTGTTCTGAGGATGGTGAAAATACAGGCTGGAATTAGTTTCCTGGGGCTTCTGTAACACAAACTGAGTGCTTAAACAACAGAAATGTACTGCCTTATGGTTCTGGAGGCCTAGAGAAGTGAGCCAGTTGGGTCATGCTCTCTCTTAACAGTCCAGGAAAAAAATCTGTTCCCATCTATCCTCCTAGTTTCTGACAGATCTTTAGCTTGTGGCAACAGAACTCCAATCTTTACATGTTGTGTTTTCTCTCTCTCTTTCTCTCTCTCTTTCTGTGTGTGTGTATGTCAAAATTTCCCTTTTTACAAGGACATCAGTCATATTGGATTAGGGGCCCACTTTATTGCAGTATGACCTCATCTTAACTAATTGTATCTGCAATGACTTTCTAAACTAGGTCACAATGTGAGGTAAAGACAGGACTTCAATATTGTTGTGGGGGGGGGGGGCACAATTCAATCTATATCAAAGCTTTAAATGGAGATTTCCTTTCTTATAAAATCAGGTTCCATAAGAACAGTTCTCTTGGAAAATCATTATGTTCAAAGAACCATGCACGTCCTACAGGGAATACAAAAATGAATTAGATCCTAATTCTCAAGGGCCTTCCAATGAAGCCCGAGTGAGAAGACACTCACAAAAGCTATCCTACAAATAAGTAGGTTATAGTTGACTTGAAAGTAATATGAATACCATAAGAATCAAATGGGGTAGGGTAGTCACTTTTTCTATAAAAATCAGGAATTGAGGGAGGCACCTGGGTGGCTCAGTGGCTGAGCATCCACCTTTGGTTCAGGTCATGATCCTGGAGTCCTGGGATAGAATCCCACATCAGGCTCCCAGTGAGGAGCCTGCTTCTCCCTCTGCCTATGTCTCTGCCTCTCTCTGTGTGTCTCTCATGAATAAATAAATAAAATATTTTTTAAAGTAAAAAATAAAAATCAGTAATTTTAACCCAGTATTGAGGAATGCAGAGAATTCTGACAGAGAAGACTTTGAGGGTTTGAGGTAGAGAAACTGAAGACATTTCAAGTAGATAAAACAGGTTAAACAAAAGAGAAAAAGAGCACAAGCTGTCTGAATCAGGTCTGTTTGCCCAGAGAATTGGGTACATATTATGGAGTCATGTGATTGAAGACTAAAATCATAGTTTGGGATCAATTAGTAGCTTTGCGCAGTGACAGTATCGTAGCCAATGAGGTTTATCCAAGGCGCGATTATTGCTAATTGGGATCAGTTAGAATGCTTTATTGTCAGGAAAGGGAGTTTCATGTGTAAACTGGTAGGCACCTGGGAGTAGTTTGGGTGGCCAACAGAAGTAGTTCCTCTGGGCAGCCCGGGTGGTTCAGCGGTTTAGTGCCGCCTTCAGCCCATGGCCTGATCCTGGAGACTCAGGATCGAGTCCCACATCAGGCTCCCTGTATGGAGCCTGCTTCTCCCTCTGCCTCTCTCTCTCTCTCTCTCTCTCTCTCTCTCTGTGTCTCTCGAGAAAAAATAAGTAAAATCTAAAAAAAAAAAAAAAAAGTAGTTCCTCTGATAATGGCTGAACACTTCCCAAATCTTGGGAGAGATATAGACTTCCAGGTACATGAAGTTTATGGGTCCTCAATCAGATTCAACCCAATGAAGACTTCACTAAAACACAATATAATAAAACTGTCAAAAATCATAGACAAAGAAAGAATCTTGAAAGCAGCAAGAGAAAGAAATTTGTTACATACAAGAGAACCTTCATAAAGCTATCAGCTGATTTCTTGGCAGAAACCTTGCAGGCTCAAAGAGAATAGGATAACATATACAAAGTGTTGGAAGAAAAAAACTGCCAACCAAGAATACTTATCAAAGATGCCCTTTGAAAATGAAGGAGAGATAAAGACTTTCCCAGACAAACAAAAGCTGAGGGAGTTTATTACCACTAAACACACCTTATAAGAAACACCAAAGAGACTTGTCAAGCAGAAATGAAAAGATATTAATTAATAGCATAAAAACATATAAAAGTATATAATTCACTGGTAAAAGAAGGTATATAGTCAAATTCAGAATACTCTAATTCTGTAAAGGTAGTGTGTAAATCACTTAAGTCTGGTATAAAGAAAAGAATTTGAAAGAAAAAAAAGACTTAAAATTACTATATGTATGGGACACCTAGCTGTCTCAGTCAGTAGAGCATGTGATTCTTGATCTCAGGGTTGTGAGTTTGAGCCCCACGTTGGATATAGAGATTACTTTAAAAAGTAAGAAATCTTAAAAAAATAACTATAGGTATAATAATTTGTTAATGGATACATGATATAAAAAGATGTAAATTGTGCTATCAAAAACATAGAAGGGGGGCAGAATTTTTGTATGCAAAGTTATCCTCTTACAATAGACTGTTATATTTTATGTAAGTCTCATAATAACCTCAAGGCAAAAGCTATATTACATACATGACAGGGGAAAAGAAACCTAAGCATACACTATAGAAAATCATCAAATCACAAAGGATGATAGCAAGAGACAAGGAATGGAGCAAAGGAACTAGCAAATAACCAGAACACAATTACAAGATGGCAAAAGTAAATCCTTATCTATCAATAGCTACACTGGGTGTAAATGGATTAAATTCTCTAATTAAAAGTCATATAGTAACTGAATGGATTAAAAAAAAATTTTAAGGCCCAACTATATATTGCCTATCCAGAGACTCACTTCAACTTTAAGGATACATATTGCTGAAAGTAAAGGAATGAGAAAAGATATTTCATGCAAATGAAAGCCAAAGGGGAGCAGGGATAGCTGCATTTATATCATTAAATATTTATATGTTTATTTATATATAACAGATTTTATCAAAAACTATAATAAGATAAAGTTATTATATAATGATAAAGAGGCCAATTCATCAAAAGGATATAACAATTGTAAATACATATGCACCCAACATTGAGCACATGAACATATTAAACAAATACTAACAGATCTGAAGGGAGTTAATAAACAACAATACCAAAATAGCAAGGGACTTTATACTCCACTTTCAACAATAGATAGATCACGCAGACAAAAAAATCAATAAGGAGACACTGAACTTAAACTACACTTTAGACCAAACAGACCTAACAGATACACAGAACATTCCATCCAAGAGCAGCAGAATACACATTCTTCTCAAGTGCATACAGAACTTTCCCTAGGACAGATCATATGCTAGGCTACAAACAAGTCTTTTAAAAATTTAATAAGATTAAAATCGTAACAAGTATCTATTCCAACCACAATGGTATGAAACTAGAAATCAGGAGGAAAGCTGGAAAATTCTCAAATGTTAAAAGTAAACAACATACTTCTAAACAGTCAATGGATCACTGAGGAAATAATAGGAAAATCAAAAAATATTTTGAAACACACAAAAATGGAAACACATCATGGGAAAATCTGTGGGATACAGAAAAAACAATTCTAAGAGGAAAGTATAGCAATAAACACCTACATTAAAAGAAACAAAGATTTCAAACAACCTAACTTCACACCTCAAGAAAATAGAAAAAAAAAAAAAAACTCAGGCCAAAATAAGCAAAAGGAAGGAAATAAAGATTAGGGTGGAGATAAATGAAAGCTACTCAAAAAATAATAGAAAAGATAAAATGGAAAGACAATTTTTTGAAAAGACAAACCTAGAGAATGCTTGACAAAGCATTTAGCTAGAAAATTGACAAAGCTTTAGCTAGACTAAGAAAAAAGAGAGAATTCAAGCAGATAATATTGGAAGTGAAAGAGGAGACATAGCGGATTCCATAGAAATAAAAAGATCATAAAAGACTACTATAAACAACTACATACCAACAAGCTGGATAACCTAGAAGCAATAGATAAATTCATATGCACGTACAACCTACCAAGACTAATTCATAAAGGAATAGAAAATCTGAACAGACCAGCAATGAGTCAAGAGATTAAATCAGTAATCAAAAAATCTCATAACAAAGAAAATCATAGGACCACATGGTTTCACTGCTGAATTAAACCAAACATTTACAGAATTAATACCAATCCTTCTCAAACTCTTTCAAAAAATTGAAGAGCGGACACTCCCAAACTCATTTTAGAGGCCAGCATTACCCCACTATCAAAGGCAGACAAAAATACTACAAGAAAAGAAAATTTGCAAGCCAATAACCCTGTTGAATATAGATGTAAAAATCCTTAACAAAATACTAGCAAACCAAATTTAACAGCACACTAAAAGCATCATATGCCATGATAAAGAGGGATTTATCCCTCGGATGCAAGGAGGTTCAATATATGCGAATCAATAAATACGTTACAACACATTAATAAAATGAAAAATAAAAATCATATGTTCATTTCTATGGCTGCAGAAAAAAAAACACTTGACACAATTCCACATCCATTCATGATAAAAACTTACAACAAATTAGGTATAAAAGGAATGCACCTCAACATAACAAAAGCTACGTATGACAAACCCACAGCTAACATCACTCTCAACAGTGAAAATCTGAAATCATTCCTTCTAAGATCAGGGACAAGATAAGAATGCCTACTCTCACCACTTCTATTCAACACAATACTGGTACTCCTTGCCAGAACAATTAGGCAAGAAAAAGAAATAAAGGCATCTATATTAGAAAGAAAGAAGTAAAATTGTCTCTGTTCACAAATAACATGATCCTAATATATAGAAAACCCTACACTCCACCAAAAAAGAAACGTAAAATAAATGATTTCAGTAAAGTTGCAGTATACAAAATCAGCATACAAAAATCAGTTGCATTTTTATACACTATAAATGAACTATTTGAAAGAGAAATTAAGAAAAAAAATCCACTTGCAATGGAATGAAAAACATAAAATACTCAGGAATAAACTTAACTAAGGACATGAAAGACCTATACACTGAATACTATAAGATACTGATGAAAGAAACTGAAGAAGACACATAAATGAAGAGATATCCCATATTCATGGATTGGGAGGATTAATACTAAAATATCGATACTACAAAAAACAATATACAGATTCAATTCAATGCCTATCAAAGGTCCAATGCATTTTTCACAGAAATAGGAAAAACGGCCCTAAAATTTATATGGAGCCATAAAAGATCCAGAATATTCAAAGTAATTTCAAAAAAGAAGAATAAAGCTGGGGCATCACAACTCCTAATTTCAAGCTATATTTCAAATCTCTAGTAATCGAAATAGTATGGCATTGACCTAAAACAGATACAGAGACCAATAGACTAGAGAGACCAGAAGTAAACCCATACATGTATGGTCAAGTTATCTTGGACGGAAGCAAGAACACACAATGGAGAAAGGATAATCTCTTCAATAAACTGTGTTAGTAAACCTGTAATCTATTTTCAAAGAATGAGAATGGACCTCTATCTTACACTCCTCACAGAAATTAACTGGAAATAGGATGCCTTGGTGGCTCAGTGGTTAAGTGTCTGCCTTCAACTCAGGGCATGATAGTGGGGTCCTGGGATCGAGTCCTGCATCAGGCTTCCTGCGAGGAGTCTGCTTCTCCCTTTGCCTGTCTCTGCCTCTCTCTGTGTCTCTCATGAATAAATAAAATCTTTTCTAAAAAAGAAATTAACTAGAAATGGATCAAAGACTTAAATGTAAAACATAAAACTGTAAAATTCCTAAAAGAAAACATAGGAAAAAAGCTCTTTAACATTGGTTTGGACAATGATTTTTTTTGACGTGACATCAAATGCACAATCAACAAAATCAAAAATAAGCAAGTAGGACTACAATAAGCCAAAAACCTTCTGCACAGCAAGGGAAACAATCAACAAAACGAAAAGGCAATCTACAGAGTAGGAGAACTAATTCATAAATTCTATCTCATAAGGAGTTATATCTAAAATATATAAGGAACTTACACAACTCAATAGCAAAAATAATCCAATCTAAAAATAGGCAACAGACCTAAGTAAACATTTTTTGAAAGAAGATATCCAAATGGCCAACAGGTACATGAAAAGATTCTCAACATCACTAATCATCAGAGGAATGAAATTCAAAACCACAATGAGATGTCACCTCACACCTGTCAGAATGGCTATTAACAAAAGACAAGAAATAATAAGAGTTGGTGAGGATGTGGAAAAAAGAGAACCCTTGTATACATGTTAGTGAGAGTGTAAATTGGTACAGGCATTATGTAGTTTCCTCAAAAAAAATAGAACTACTATATGATCCAGCAGTCCCACTTCTGGGTATAAAACTGAAGGAAGTGAAACCAGTATCTTGAAGAGATATTTACAGTTCCATGTTCACTGCAACACTATTCACAGTATCTAAGAACGGAAACAACCTAAGTGTCTATCAATGGAAGAATGGATAAAGAAAATATGATATACATACACACACACACACACACACACACACCCCAGGATATTATTCAGCTATAATAAGAAGAAACTGACAACATGGATGAATGTGGAGGACATTATGTTAAGTGAAATAAGCCAGACAGAGAAAGACAAATACTGTACGATATCACTTTACATGTGAAATTTTTTTTTATTTTTTATTTTATTTATTTATTTATTTTTTGAAATTTTTTTTTTAAAGTTGAACTCAGAACCAGAGTGGCTGACAGGGGTTGGGAAGTGGGGGAAAATGAGGAGATATTGGTTAAAGGTACAAACTTTTGGTTATAAGATGAATAAGTTCTGAGGATCTACTGTATAGCATGGTGACTATAGTTAATTATACTGTGTTGTGAATATAAAATTTGCTGAAAGGGTAGATTTTAAGCATTCTTATCACACAAAAAAGTAACTATGTAAGGTGACAAATGTGCTCATTACCTTTATCATGGCAAATATTTCATAATATGCACATTCTCAAATGATTATGTCCCTGTGTGTGTGTGTGTTCTATTCTACTGCCTAAGATGTCTTAGAACTCTACCTTTCCACATTATATAAATCCTCTTCCAATTTGATGGTCCTCAAGAGAAACCCAAGATAGAATATGTTAGGGCAGCTACCCTTTGGGTTTGGGCTCTTTGAATCTCATAAATCATCCTAACTCTCATCTTTATAAGAGCAGGGGTTCTGAATCCTGGGTCAGATTCATGGCCCACTGATCCTAGTGTTATTAGAGTCTAGTAGTACTGACTCAACATTTGACAATCAAGATATATGCCATACTCGTGCATACAAGTAAGCAAATACCCTAACATCTTTCTGTAATACATTTGTAAGTCTCAGACAGTAGAGCATCAGGGTCAAAGTCAAGCTCCACTCCTATTTAGGAGCTGTAGAGTCCAGGGCACCTAGGATTTTGGTCTGTTTCTTCATGTATAAAACAGGGGTAATAACAATATCTATGATCTAGAATTACAGTTAAGATCAAAATAAATATAAAGCATTTAGCATTGTGCCTGGGATACAGTAAGTGATCAGTAGACAGTAACTGTTAATTTCACTATTTTTATTACTGTTATGATTATACAATTATTGGTCTACCACCCATTAATTCATCTAGACTCTCCATGAATACACTGGATAATGAATTCCATCTAAAACCCACTCTCTAAAAAATATTTTGTCAAGGTGTATGCTGTTCATGGCAGCTAAGATATGTTGCCATAGCCACAGCAAAGCAGTAGTTCCAATTAAAGAACCCAAATCCTAGTGACTTAAAAGATGTGAACTAAAGGGACAAGTTCCTCAGCAGCAGTAAGTTCTCTCTTACCTTATAGGGTTTTGCTTTTTTTTATCATTATTATTATTTATTTGTTTAATTCCAGAAGTCTAATTAGTGTTATTATGCTAAAACCAAATAATTTTCTGTTTAATTCTCTTTAACTGTAAAGACAATAGCTCTTTAAAGTAAACAGACCCTTTTTATAACAAGCCATGTGCTATCAACTAAAACACCAGAGGAGTTCCATATATAAGGCTCCAATAAATCAATAGAAAAAACAACTCTTATAGAATAATAAGAGGACATTAATGAGAAATTCACCTAAGAGGAAATACAGATGAGAAATATGCATAAATGTCTATCACTGCACTTATAATTTTTTAAATTTATAATTTCTAATGTGATTTGAAACAATGAAGTATTATCACTAAGGTTTAGATCACCCAGGAAATAGGACTTGGCATACTTATCAACCTGGAAACACAGATCAAAAGCCATAAGATGCACTTGTAATTCTAATTCTAGAGATTTGTCTCCAGGAAATAACCACCGATGTGCATAAAAATATAATGAATAGTTAAAAGCATGGCTTCTAAATATCAAATTAAATTTTGTCTTTTCTACTTGATACTCATTTAGCCTTAGGCAAATAACCTACTTGTTCTTTAAGTTTCCTCATCTGTTAAACAGGAAAAAATGATACCTATATTTCACAGAGTTGTGGGCAGGAAGAGTGAAAAAGGAGATAGAACAAACTCTTCAAAGAGTTTGTAAGGCCTCAAAGAACATTAGCTATTATTCTGATTGGTTAAGTAAATCATGATACATTGATGAGCAGCACACTGTTTAGCCCTTAAAAATGGTATTCTAGAGCAAGCATAAGCAAACCATGGCCCAGCTATGAGCCAAATTTTGCCAACTGGCTATTTTTGAAAATAAAGCTTTATTGGGGGCAGCCGGGTGGCTCAGCGGTTTAGCGCCACCTTCAGCCCAGGGCCTGATCCTGAAGTCCTAGGATGGAGTCCCACGTCGGGCTCCCTGGGTGGAGCCTGCTTCTCCCTCTGCCTGTGTCTCTACCTCTCTCTCTCTGTGTGTCTCTCATGAATAAATAAATAAAATCTTAAAAAAAATAAAAATAAAAAAATAAAGTTTTATTGGAACATAGCCATACTCAATCATTTACATATTGTACTACAACAGCAGAGTAAAGTAGTTGAAACAGAAACTGTATGTCCCACATAGCCTCAAATATTTTCTATGTGGCCCTTTACGGAGAAAGTTTGTTGACACCTGATCTAGAGGAATGTTTGCTTTCATGGGAATATGTTCTCAATCTATTCAGTGAAAAGAAGCTTTCCAACAGCAAATACAAGAAGTCTACATTTTTGTTGAAATAAGTGTATAGGGAAAAAAGTATGGAAGTAGTATGATATTAAAAGTTGACTATAGGGGATCCTGGGTGGCTCAGCAGTTTAGCACCTGCCTTCGACCCAGGACTTGATCCTGGGGTCCCAGGATCGAGTCCCACATCAGGGTCCTTGCATGGAGCCTGCTTCTACCTCTGCCTGCATCTCTGCCTCTCTCTCTCTCGAATAAATAAATAAAACTTAAAAAAATTAAAAATAAAAGTTGACTATAGCTCTCCGAGCGAGGAGGATTATGCATTTTATTTCCTTCTTTGTGTTTGTATAGAATTTCTAATTTTGTATAATAAACATGAATCATTTCTGCCATAAAAAATGTTAAAGACACCAAATAGGAAAGAAGTTGTTTTAATTGTGATATAGAAAGAGGACAAGGAACTGATTTAATAGTAAAACAAGATGGAAAGATATTTTTAATTGGTGAGAGAAATATGGGTTTGTATTCTTCATTTCTTCTCATTCTCTCGCACAGATAGGAATGTGAAAAGTGGGGAGAGAGCAAAGCAAGCAAGGAGAGAAATGTGACAGCAGAGTTGTTACACGATGTGGATGGCTGCCAAGCCCAATAATTTCTAAGATAAATAAGTTTGCAAAGCTCAGAGAGATGCTACGAATCTTTGCACCAAAGTTTGAGTTACACAATCAAGCCAGTATAAGGAGAAGTCACATGGTAACGATCTGGGAACGATAACAGGATACGTTTCAGGAATGCTTATCAATAGCACTGTCCACCAAACATTTATTTATTGCCTACCTGATGCCAAGCATTTACAGTATCATAGGGAGCCAAACACAAAAGGTGTCACACACAAAAATAAAAATATTTACATAGCAAAGAGGGTGGAGTGGTGAGTCCCATAAAGGAGAATCATGCTCAGATTTTTAGTCAAGATGCTAACTGGATGAATGTGACACACCAACCACTGAGTTCCAGAGGGAAAACGCTTTCAGTTATGTTCTATCTACTGAATCTGTAATAAGTAAGGAAGATTCAGACATGTCCTTTAGACAGCTGGGTATAGGCATTTGGAGTTTGGAGAGGAGATAGCATTTGGAGGAATCCCCAAACCAGTGTATGCACAACATGACGTTGCCCCTAGACAGCATACAGAAGAGAAGGAAGGGGGCCAAGGCGTTACAAGGTGAACAGAGGGGGCCACTCGAGGGATGAAGACTGAGAAGGAACATGCAGGGATTGGGGCAAAACCAGGACAGAGTGCTTGTTAAATGCGCTCAAGAACCATCTCCACTATTTAAAATTTGCTGAAAATGAACTCTTTTAATAACTTGTGCAGCTGTAAGCAGCAGTTGTGATGAATGCTATATTCCTATGTCCCAAAGAACACAAACATTCTTTGAAAGTGTGTTTTCCCACAATTTTTCAGCCTTTTTCTGAACAGAATACATGCATTATACCTTTCCTCATTTGAAGCCATGTGGTAAGAGGAATGGGAATGGGAATCCATTATTGGTTTGGTTTGCTTTGGCTGGTTTGGGGCTGTAACACAAGCAATAGTGGGGTGATGAGGAAAAGAAAGAGACTGAGCAGTACACCATGCTCAACAGAGTCACAATTTTAGAGTAATGCCAAAAAATACCTAGGATGTAAAATTGGTCTTTGGAGATCAGTTGGTGACCACCACCAGGATGAACCCAAGTACCAGATGCCTAGACTGTAGCACAGACCTCTGCTAAGATTGGTGTAAGTGACATGGCTATATGACTGAAGGCCTGGCCCTGCCCAGAGCAGCTATGAGAAGTAGTGTGCAGGACACCAGATCCCAAGGTCAGAAAGTCTGTCTCCGCTACTAATGGCTGGTTGACTTCACAAAAGCCTCAGTTTCCTCATTTATTAAGTTTAGATAAACTATCTCAGGACTTTCACAAACATAATATGAAGGCTATGGACTGCTGAAAGGAACTATAAAATGGAAGGTAATATTTTTATTAGGTATAATTAACAAACAAAATTGTACCTATATAAAATGCACTGTCATGATTTGATATACATTGTGAAATGTTTGCTACAACAAAGTTAATTAACACATCCATCACCTCACATAGTTACCTTTGTGTGTGTGTGTGTGGTGAGAACACTTAAGATGTGCTCTTTTAGCAAATTTCAATCACACAATACAGTATTATTGACTGTAGTCACCATACATTAGATTCTCAGAATGTATTCATCTTATAACAGAATGCTTGCACCCTTGGACCAACATCTCCCTGTTTCCTCCCCTCCCTAGCTCCTGGCAACCACCATCTACTCTCTGGTTCTATGAGTTCATTTTTATTTTTAATCTTTTTTTATATTCCATATATAAGTGAAATGTGAAATCATACAGTATCTGTCTTTCTCTGCCAGGCTTATTTCACTTAGCATAATGTCCTCCAGACTCATCCGTGTCTTCTAAAATAATAAGGTTTTCTTCTTTTTTATGCCTGAATCATATTCCACTGTATATACATACCAAATTTTCTTTATCCATCCATCCACTGACAAATAGTTAGGTTGTTTCCATATCTTGGCTATTGTGAATGTACATCAAGGATACAATGAGATGTCACCTCACACCTGTTAGAATGTGTTTTATCAAAAAGACAAGAAATAACAAGTGTTGGTGAGGATGAGAAGAAAAGGGAATTGTTATTCACTGCTAGTGGCAATGTAAGTTGGTACAGCCACTGTGGAAAACAGTATGAAGCTTCAGAAAATTAAAACAGGATTCCCGTATATATGACCCAGCAATCCCACACTTCTAGGTATATAGCCGAAGGAAACAAAGTCAGTATCTCAGAAAGATCCCTGCACCTTGTTTGTTGCAGCACTAGTCCCTATAGTCAAGATATCGCACCCACCAAAGTGATGGAAATTAATGCTATCCCTGAGTACTATAACTCAGTGATTAGAGCATTTGGCTCATGAGCTTCTTTTAGCCCTGCTATCACAAAGAAAAGACCAGAACTAAGCGGTGCCCCAAGTGGCTGGCCTGCTCTTTCCAGGTCTTGTGAAAAGAGCAAGGGCTGTGAAGAAGTGGCCTCACACTTAAAGCAGGACCTCAGGCATAGGCTTTCCCACTGAGAGCCCCTTTCCTCCCAGGCAGAGTGGGAACAGCACCAATGATCTTGCAGAGGTGCTGTCAGTGTGAGCCATCATGTGCCAAAGCAGTGGCCCAATGCCTGGACAAAGTGGGTCCTGGAGAAATGAGAGCCATTTGGACATTGCATCTGAAACGTAGGTAGCTGGCGCTTATCCTACTGGGATATTTCAGAACACACAGCCCAACACTTCCAGCAGCTCAATATGCTCTTCTTCATTTAAAAAAACAAACAACCAACCAAATAAAATCTCTTCAGTAAAGTATTGGAATAAACTCCATGACCCCTTAGTGAAGGAGACACACTACTCAAAGAGTGAATGGCAGGATCTATGTATTATTTATAGCATCATATGAATATATGTGATTTCCAGATTATCTTGTATACCCATTCTCCAGCTAGATCCCCCATAGTTTCCTAGAAATGAGTTCCCACTGTGCAGAATCACGGGGTCTTGGTTCCTATGGAAATATCGTCCCAACAAGGACATTTGTAGAGGCTTTCTCAGTCTCCTCCATGTCCTCTAAAGCTGAGGCTGCAAACTTCTCTGTAAAAGGTCAGTTAGTAAAATATCCTACGCTTTGCCAGTCATGCAGTCAACATCTACCACAACCACTCAACTCGTCCATGGTCACCATGGACAACTAATAAATGAATAGCACAGCTATGTTTCTGTAAAATGTGATTTATGAACACTGAAATCTGAATTTTGCATAATTTTCACACATCATGAAATACTGCTTCTTTTTTTATTTTTTTCCAACCATTTCAAAATGTAAAAACCATTCTTAGCTAAAGTGCTATATAAGAACTGATATGAGGATGAGTTAGGTCCAAGGGCATGTAGTTTGCTGAACTCTGCCCTAAAATTGTAACATGTCATCAGCCACAGTAAATTTTGTTTTCAACTAGTGACCTCTCCTTCCCCAGAAGGCAGTGAAGTTAGTGATAGTACTCATTTCTTTTAGGAAGAAAAAGCCCATTCCATGCCCTTGCTGATAATTAGGCTTTATCATCTGTTTCCTTGACTAGCTCCTTGGAGGGACTCATCTGCCTTGAGTCATTTTAACATCCAGGAAACCCTGTTGCTTGATGGTTTTATGGCCAACACTATCACCTGTGTACCTTTTGTCTGCCATTATGTATCATGACTCACCAGAACATGAATAATGGCGAAAAGAGAGGCCTCAGGAGTCAACAAGCAGACTGGTACATGCCTTCAGGTTAATGGGGCTGCATTTTGCCAGTGCTCTCTTACTGCTTGAGAAAAGAACGTAAGGTCATTTCCTTCTACTGTACTCTCTGGCTAACTACCAGGAAAGTGTTTATTAACTGTACTATTCAGTATCACAGTTTTTATGTATTCCAAAACATAAAATAACTAGAGATGAACAGTGCCATAAGAAAATCACACTGTAGGAGGCTATAGTAAAGGAGGTTTCCCTTCATTTATTTAGAATGCATCTGCTTGGGGGGCACCTGGGAGGCTCAGTTGGTTGAGCATCCGACTCTTGATCTCAATCTCCCATCTTGATCTCACAGTCATGAGTTCAAACCACACATTAGGCTCCACGTTGGGCATGCAGCCTACTTTAAAAAACAAAACAAAACAAAACTGCACCTGCTTGGTCATTTCCCCTCAGTGACCTATGAAGAGCCTAAAATAAGCACCCAGTAAGGAGGGAAGGAAGGCCTTTAACTAAGACACCCATCCCCTTCCTTGTGGCCAGTCACTGAAAGGCTTTTCTTTCCTGTCTTCATATGGACCTTAGCAAATACTAACAGATAGCCTCGGCTTAATTTAGGTTGTCATACATCTACCATCCCAAATACTGAAAGGAAAACCAATCCTTCAGCACATCCTCTCTGTAGCTATGAAAAACAGATAAAATTCCAAAATTATTTTTCCTTCCCTAAGATAGTGTAGTAGGCAGAATAATGCCCTCCTCCCCCTCAAGATACTTGCATCCTAACTCCCAAATCCTTGGAATATACTGGCGCACACAGCAAAAGGGGCTTTGCAAGTGTGAGTAAGTTAAGGATTTCGAAATGGGACAGCTACCCAGGATTATCTGGGTGGGCTCCATGTAATCATGGGTTCCCAAAAGAGGGATGGATGTAAGAGGGGCAGAGTCAGAGAAGGAGACACGGTGGCCAAAGGAGGTCCGAGGGATGCAGGGTCAAGAACCGAGAAATGTGGGCAGCCTTTAGAAAAAAGGAAGGAAATGGGTTTTCCTCTAGAACCTCCAGAAGGAATACAGCCCTGCCAAATCATTTTAGACTTCTGACCTCCAGGACATAAGAGAATAAATCTGTTTTGTTTTAAGCCCCTAATCTCATGGTAATTTGTTTCAGCAGCCATAGGAGACTAATACAGCAGTTGCTAAAAATGTCCCGGATAAAATGTAGTTTCTTACAAGTCAGCCACTTTATCTCAGTACACTTAACCCTGAAGAATGAAAGGAAACTTCTACTCCTCTCTCAAGCAGGGTCTCTAAACTCCAGAACTACTGAACACTTAGATAAAATGCGATATAAAAGGGAAGGTTGAAAGGGTGAGTGGGCAGCAAGAGAACACTGCAGTCATATACAAAAAGCATTATCCAAGAGGGCTGCAAAGGATGAGATAGAAATGGAATGTGCCTTATTTATAGCAAAGCCTGCCTCCCCTCGCAAGTGTGTGACAGAAGAGCTGTTTTAAAGTTTTATTCTTCAAACTTGGCTGCAGAACTTGGCTGCATCTCAGAACTGTGCTTTTGTATTTAGCTTTAAAATATAAGAAGCAACCCCCTGGTTAAACTGGAGGCAGAGGTGGTGCGGGCAAGAAAAATGCAGGGGGTGGGGAGTAGAAAGAGGTTGAAATGTTATTCTTATTTAGTTAGTTGCTTTAAGAAAAACAAATAGAGAATAAAATAGCAAGAGGCTTGGAAAGGTTCCAAGTTGAAAATTTCTCAATACCCAGGCATTGAGGCTCTCCAGATAAGGGTGGTGCTGCAAAGCCAGTCAGACTTTAGGAGGGATCTGGTTTCAAGGTAAGAGAGGAAAACATACTCCAGCCCTAATTATTAGAGATCCCTTCACCCTCTTTCTGACATTCAATGAACACTGACAGCAACCCAGGGAAGGCCAACCTATATATGTAGACACTAACACTGACCTTCTGGAAAACAATATGTATCAGGAGTCATGACACAAGTCATGCCCTCTGACCTAGAAATTCCAAATTTTGCTAATAATAACAAAGAACTGAATAATTACAGCACGTTATCTACTTGGAATATAATACAATCTTCAAAACTTATGATTATGATGGTATATTGTGGCACAGATAAATACTTAGGATATGGAAGGAGAACATACAATAGTATATATGCTATGATTACCCACGAGGCTAATATATACTTTTTTAATTTTTAATTTTTTAATTGAAGTATAATTAACATGTATTATATTTGTTTCAGGCATACAATATAGTTATTCAACAATTCTATACATTTCTCAGTGCTCAATAAATGTACTCTTAATCTCCTTTATCTATTGTACCCATCCCTCTGCCTCCCCTCTGATAACTCCCAATTTGTTCTCTGTATTTAAGAGTCGGTTGTTTTTTGTTTGTTTGTTTGTTTGTTTGTTTGTTTTTAAGATTTTTATTTATTTGAGAGATAGAACACAAAGCCGACTTCGCACTGACCAGAGAGCCTATCGTGGAGCTCCATTCTAGGACTATGGGATAGTGACCTGAGCTGAAGGCAGCTGCTTAACTGACTGAGCCACGCAGGCACCCCTGTTGTTGAGTTTTTTAAATCGCGATTCAAAGGGGCATATGCACCCTGATGTTTATAGCAGCAATGTTGAGAATAGCCAAAATATGGAAAGAGCCCAGATATCCATCAACAGATAAGTGGATAAAAAGATGTGGTATTTATATACAATGGAATATAACCCAGCCATCAAAAAAATGAAATTTTACCATTTGCAATGACATGGATGGAACTAGAAGGTATTATGTGGAATGAAATCAGTCAGAAAAGGACAAATATCATATGATTTCACTCATATGTGGAATTTAAGAACCAAAACCGATGAACATAGAGGAAGGGAGGGGAAATAAAATAAGATGAAATCAGAGAGGGAGAAACAACCATAAGAGACTCTTAACTATAGGAAGCAAACAGGGTTGCTGGAGGGATGGGGGTGGGGAGATGGGGTAACTGGGTGATGGGCATTAAGGAGGGCACTTGATGTAATGAGCACTGGGTGTGATATGCAACTGATAAATCACTAAACTCTACCTCTGAAACTAGTAATACACTATGCTAATTTATTTTAAATTTTTTAAAGTCTTTTGTCTATTTGCGGTTTTTTTTTTTGTTTCTTAAATTCCATATATTAGTGAAATCATATGGCATTTTCCTGACTTATTTCCTTAGCATTATACCCTCTACATCCATCCATGTTGTTGCACATAGCAAGATTTTATCCTTTTAATTGCCTGAGTAATATCATATATGTATATATGATATGAGATATATATATATATATATATATATATATATATATATCACTCCTCCTTTATCCATTCACCCATGGACAGACACTTGGATTGCTTCCATATCTTGGCTATTTCAAATAATGCTGCAATAAACATAGGGATGCATATATCTTTTCAAACTACTGTTTTAATTTTCTTTGGGTAAATACCCAGTACAGCAATTACTGGATCATATGGTCGTTCTATTTTTAATTTTTTGAGGAACCTCCATACTGTTTTCCACAGTAGCTGCACAAATTTGCATTCCTACCAATAGTGCATAAGAGTTCCTTCTTCTCCACATCCTTGTCAACACTTGTTATTTCTTGGTTATGAATCTAGCCATTCTATGAGGTATAAAGTGATACCTCATTGTGGTTTTAATTTGCATTTTCCTGATGATTAGTGATCAGGGAAGGTTTTTTTTTTTAAGATTTTATTTATTTAAAAAAAGATTTTATTTATTCATGAGAGACACAGAGAGAGAGGCAGAGACACAGGCAGAGAAGCAGGTTGTATGCAGGGAACCCGATGCGGAACTCGATCCCAGACCCTGGGATCACAACCTGAGCCGAAGGCAGCAGCCCAACCACCAAGCCACCCAGGTGTCCCGGTGATCAGGGAAGTTAATCATCTTTCATGTGTCTGCTGGCCATCTGCATATCTTTGGAAAATGTCTATTCAGTTTCACTGCCCATTATCAGACTATTTGGAGGCTTTTTGTTGTGTTGTATGACTTCTACATCTATTTCGGATAACAAACCCTTAACAAATATATTTGCAAATATCTTCTCCTATTCAGTCAGCTGCCTTTTTGTTTTGTTGATAGTTTCCTTCACTGCACAAAAACTTTTTATTTGGATATAGCCCCAATAGTTTAATTTTGCTTTTGTTTTCCTTGCCTGAGGAGACACATCTAGAAAAATATTTCTACAATTGTCAAAGAAATTACTATGTTTCTTCCAGGAGTTTTATGGTTTCAGGTATCACATTTAGGTCTTTAATCCATGTTGAGTTTATTTTTGTATAAGATGGAAGAAAATGGTCCAGTTTCATTCCTTTGCATGTAGCTGTCCAGTTTTCCCAGCACCACTGAAGAGACCATCTTCCCCATTGTATATTCTTGCCTCCTTTGTCATAGATTAATTGGCCATATAATTGTGGGTTTATTTCTGGGTTCTTCGTTCTGTTTATTTATCTATGTGTCTATTTTTGAGCTAGTACCATAATGTTTTGATTACTACAGCTTTATAGTATATCTTGAAATCTGGGATTGTGATACCTCCAGGTTTGTTCTCCTTTTTCAAGATTGTTTTGGCTAGTCAGGGTAGCCCTGAATATTATATATTATATATGTGCTAATATAATATATATATATACTACTTATATAAAAGCCTGGAAGAAAATAGGCCAAAATGTTAACTGTGGTCATATCTGCATGATAGGAGTATGTGAGATATTTTTTCCTACAGTTTGTATATTCTTTTAAAAATGAATTATTAGTTTTAAAATAGAAAACAATGAATTTTTAGAAGGAAAGAAAGAAAAGCAGTTGGCAGAAGCTTTACCAATATTTTACCATGTGAGTTTCAGAACTAAAAATGTTTAATGTTTTCTTGCTTCAGGTTCTCCATATGAAGAATAAGGCTATTATTACACCAGGCACACCTCCGAGATTTAGTGTTCTAAAATACGCTGCCTCCTAAGTATATCTATGCTTTCTTATCACCATACCTTTGCTTCCACAACTCCCATCACCTAAAATCATTTCTTGGCTCTTCCTACAGAACAAAATTCTCCCCTTTCTTAAACATGCAATTCAAGTTATTTCTCTTAAAATTCCTTCCTCCTAGGATGCCTGGATGGCTCAATGGTTGAGCATCTGCCTTTGGCTCGGGTCATGATCCAGCTCTCCCAGGATCGAGTTCCGCATCAGACTCCCTGCATGGAACCTGCTTCTCCTCCCTCTGCCTATGTCTCTGCCTCTCTCCCCTCCCCCCGCCCCATCTCTGTCTCTCATGAATAAATAAATAAAATCTTAAAAAAACACACACAAAAATTCCTTCCTCCTCTGTAAACCCACCTTGTCGACACCAACCTTCCTATAATTAACCACAAACAACTTTGAGATCTTTTTTTCTACATAATTTAATTTCTTTTAAAAAAATTACAAACTTTAGAATAAAGGAAACCCCAGATTCAAATCTCAATACCAGTCACTTATTTATTCTGATCCTGTTTTTTTTTTAAGATTTTATTTATTCATTCATGAGAGACACAGAGAGAGAGAGAGAGAGAGGGGGGGGGGCAGAGACGTAGGCAGTGGGAGAAGCAGCTCCATGCAGGGAACCTGATGTGGGACTCGATCCTGGGTCTCCAGGATCACGCCCTGGGCCAAAGGCAGGCGCTAACCCACTGAGCCACCCAGGGATCCCCCTGATCTTGTTTTCTTACATGTAAATATAGGGTGATCATCACTTGCCTAACAAGCCATTCTGGTGATTACATGCTTCAGTGTATGTGCAGTACCCAGCAGTGTCTGGTATAGAGTGGATAGCCAATAAATCCCTATTATCTTTCTTAATCTGTATCAACAGACCTGACTAAAGAAAATACTAAAGGTAGCTCTCCAGACAAAAGAAAAAATGATCCAAGAGGTAAGCACAGAGATGTAGAAAATAATAAAGCAATGAAAACAATAATTTTTTTGTAAATCTACACCATCGATTGTATTTAGCAAATAAAACTAAAATGGCAAAGTCTTGTAGGGTTTTAAAAGTACAGAATATTCGATTGGACCACATCCTAGGATGTCAATAACCATCTTCCTTTCAATGAAATTAGTAAGTCTACCAGAACAGGGATTCAGTAACCTAACTGAGGGGTCACCCAAATATAAATCCTATCCCCCCATGATTATTTAATTCCTTTTCAACAAATATTCAATTGATTTATATCTTTTGATGTTCTTTACTATAGAGGTATGAATATTCTCTTGCTATGAATGTGTGTCTATATCTATATGTCCATATTTGTATATTTTTTCCATTCCCTTATTATAATACATTTTTAGAATTGAGAATGCAGGTCAAAAGATTTGTCCATTTTCCATTTTGATTTCTATTGGCAAACATTTCTTAACAATAATGCTCCTATATCGCAATGATTGAAATATTTATGTATTTTCCCTTCACAGATATCTGTAGGCTTTTAGTTTTTCTTGTTCAAATCCTTAGAATGAGGCCTTCACTCTACGGCTATTCAAGTTATCCACAGTGTAGGGATACTGCAAAGGAGTGTCAATAATGAGAGTAATAAATTGCCAAAATGTAAAATCTTAGACTCTTTGAAATGAAATGAAGAGTGGGAAATAGGAAAAAATGAAACAAAGCCTTGAACACACCAAGGGCTTTCCAAATTAGAAACCTATACTCGTGGAAACACATCATATTAAACCACACTGAGCTATTCTCGACACTAAAAATACCATCCCTTTCATCTGTGGACACTGATACCACTGGTCGGGGACTTGCCCACACTCCTGTCTCCTGCCAACCAAGATAATGTGATGGGGAGCTTTTCCTCTAGCAAGTCCAATCCTAGGGGAAAAGGAAAACAGAACAGTTTTTTCCTAAGGCAATAAAAAACCTTCAAAATACTTAATGAGAGGAATCTTAAAATGCAGATTGAACAATTAAATTAGTTACCCAGAATACCTCTCTGAAGTTAGTCCTTGGGAGAAAAGAAAAGAAAAAGAAGGCCTAAATGTTCAAGAGACCAAAAAGCATTTGTTTGAAACATACTGACTTACATGACTTTTTTAAAGTTTTGCTTAGGTTAACTTTTTAAAGAAAATTTAAAAGAAAAGACGGTTATGAGAAGAATAAACAGGTAAGGAAATGTAAATGTCTTTATTTTAGATTGTGAAAGCCCTAGCATGTTAGAGCTGAAAGTGATGACTCAGCCTAGCTAACTCCTCACTTCACAAATTGTAGAACTAGACTTAAAAGAGAAGCAACTTGGGCATGGCCCAAAGTGAGCTAGTGGTGTAGCCATAATCAATACAGAGACACGGTGGCCGAGTTACATACTCCTTCCATGACATTTGATTTCTCTACACACAAGGAGTGGAGGTGCGGGCAATCCTGCTCTACAGTTATTTGGTTCAAAATTTTGTTGGTTCCAGGAGACCTTCTGACATTTCCCAGGTGTAACCTGGTGAAAAGATACCTCCTCATTCCCCTCAGATTCGCTCTAGATCTTATTGGTCACTAAATCCTGTTGGTTGTACCTTCCAAATACATCCCCTCGTCTATGTTACCACTACCATTAACATATCATCCTGTCCTCACCTGAATTCCTGTAAAATCACCAAACCATTCTGTCTACTAATCTTACCATTTCTCTTACACCCTCTCAGCACAAGTGAATTCTCCCCACTGACCATATGACTTCCCAGCTTTAAGTTCTTTTGTAGTGACTTTCTTTATGAAGAAAAACAAAGTTTCAGTGGCTTTCCTTTGCTTTGGGGCTAATACCTGCATGAGTCAGAGACTTGTCAGGAAACAGATGGCACACATAAGACAATTCAAAAAAGGTTTATTTCAAAAAGGATAAAGTATAAAGAAGTGGCAGAGTATAGGAGAACCACAAGAGAACACTCAGGAACCTCTGACTTGTGCATAAACCCCTCACCTAGCAGTGGACCTACTCACCGGCTCCTAACAGAAAGGATATAGGATGTTATGTCCAAGATTAGGTTATCAAAGAGTGAAACTCCCATTCTTTCTTACTCACTCTGATAAAACAAGCTGCCGTGTTGGGAGCTACCCCGTGGAGAAACACATGTGGCAAGAAACTGAGAGTGGCTCCAGTCAACTGGTAGTGAGGACCTGAGGCTATCATTCCCACAGCACTAGAGGAACTGAATCCAGCCAACAACTACATGAGGAAGCTTGAGGTGGACCTCTCCCCAGGTGAGCCTTCAAATGAAACTGCAATCCTGCCAACATCTTTAATGTGGTCTTTGTGAGAGACATGACCCAGAGGACCCACCTAAGAATACTGACTCATGAAAACTATGATGTAATAAATGTGCTTAAGCCAATTAATCCCATTACATTTTGAGGTAATTGGCTATACAGCCATAGAAGACTACACAAACTGGAGCCACCCAGATGCACAAAAAGATGAGGAGAAGACAAGGGTAGCAGGACGCAGAGGAGAAAAGTCTGCCCTGGGAGCAACAATGACCTTCAGTCAAGGGGCATGGGCAAGAAAGAAGGAAGACTCTGTAGAGAGAGAGCCACGAGAAGGAACACCCTGGCTTTGCTCTACTTCCTCCTTCCCCTCTCTCTCCAGGCTTCTACTGACCAAATCTGAATCAAAGCCAGAGATACCAAAAGCCCTGCAGGTGAGTCTACCTCCTGGGGCCTGGAAGGGTCAAATGTGAGTGTGCAGATGCAAAGGGAAGATAACTGCATGGTGTCCTAAATCTTGGGCATGATATGTAAGGTCTTCCATGATCCAGGCCTAATCTCCTCAGCCAACTTTATTTCTCAACCTCCAGCACATACACCTAGCTCCAAGAAAACAGCCACTTGACGTTCCCCCAACTCAGTTTATCACATCACACTCTGTCCCTTTCCATGTGGTAGTCATTCTCCTTCCTGCACTTATCTTTTTTCCTTCTCTGCCAGGGTAATTCCTAGTCATCTTTCACGAATTAAGGTAGGTGCCAAATCCTCAGGATGTCTTCTATGACATTATTATCCTCTCTCTTGATATGGGCTTCTGACCCTTCTACATCCTTCCACATTCCTCAGCTCACCTCTACCAATTGCCTCTTGCAACTCTCTAGGTACTCTAACCCATTAGGTTTTGTCAGGGCAGACCTCTTCTTGCGTTCCTAGCATCTGGCACACAAATGACACTTGATACATATTTGTTGATTAAATTATTCCTAATCCTCATTGTGCCTTGGTCACCAAGATCTACAGGTTCCCTGACTCTCAGTTGTGCTGGCCACTACAACTGCCTTCCATGAATTCCAAAACAATGTCCTATTCCCAGCTTGCTCATCAGGCTTGTCTCTTCCAGGCTAGATTTCCCCTGCCCCCTACCTTCTTGCTGCATACCATTGCCTGTGTAACTAAAATAGTGCTACATTTACTTTTTGGAAATATGCCTAAAGTAACTTCTGCCCAAGACTGCAAGGGTCCTAGAATATTAGGGAAAGTGACCTTGGAGTATCAGGGCAACACAAAGGCAAGACCAAAATTCCAGCAGAGAAGGAATAAAAAACTGGAAACTAACAAGTGAAGGAAGCCAGCAATGACATATAATAACACTAGCCTTTTCTCCTTTCTCTAAGACTTCTAATTCATCCCTAACACTATGCATTACTGACAGTACCCAGTGATACTATTTAAACACAGTTCCTACTATCTAACATACAATCAGTACCACCAAATGATACCTGTACAAACATTTTAAATGTTACTAGCCAGCCAAAGAAACAAGTCGCCACCCAGAAAACACTTTAACTGTTGAATGTTAAATCATTAAAGTACAATTTTTCTTCTGATGCCAAACTACATTAGGTTTTATCTCAATTCAGTTTAGGTTTTGTAGGACTGCTTAAAATATTTCCAGAAAAGTTCAAAAGATGGGCAGCCCGGGTGGCTCAGCGGTTTAGCGCTGCCTTCAGCCCAGGGCCTGATCCTGGAGACCCGGGATCGAGTCCCATGTCGGGCTCCCCGCATGGAGCCTGCTTCTCCCTCTGCCTGTGTCTCTGCCTCTCTCTCTCAATCTCATTCTCTCTCTCTCTCTCATGAATAAATAAATAAAATATTTTTTGAAAAAAGTTCAAAAGACCCTAAGTACACCTACAGTCTCACAACACTGTTTTGACATCAGGAAAGTTTATTAACTTCTAAATGATTAAAAATTTACAGAATGAAACTTGTAAATCATTGCAGAAAAGTATGTTTACAATATTTAGTCCAATCCTCTCATTTTACAGAAAAGGAAATGAAGCCAAAGTAGTGTTTTATTTATTATATTGATGGGTTGCTAGGTACACAGGGTTCATCTTATCATGCTTCTTTTTACTTTATGTGGACAATGAATATATTCTGTTTGTGTAAGAAGTATTTTGTGGTTCGGAAGGGAGGAGGAAAAGAAAGGAGAGAGAAAGAAATCAAAATATGAAACGGAGCTTGGAAAATGAAGTTGCCCATCCAGAGAACCAAAGCAGTGAGAGTAGGAGCTGGGGCCAGATATCCAGGGCTCTCTGCTCCCTGTTTGGCATCTTCCATCACACTGTACTGCCTCATGACCCAAGTCCGGGTCAAGTTAAGCTACAATTTTCTCTGTCCAACTACCATCTAATTGCCCAGAGTTCTAAATCAAATTACCAGTCCAGTTGGAAATTTTTCAAGAGATGTTATTAACACCACTCAGAGAACTAAACAAAATCGGGAAGCAACCTACTTGTACTCAAAAGAATCCTGAGTTTATAAAAGAAAGTAAACATTTTAGAATATCTTTACCCAAGAAACAAGAGCACCAGCAAGTAGAAGGAAGCTTTAGCATTACAAATGTTCAACGTTTACTCAAGTCAAATCTCTGAGGATCAGCATGAAAGCAAAGATCTGCTGCACAGTATTTTCATTTATTTAATTCATCCAATGTCTGTCGAGCCCCAACTATGTGGCAATGGCAGTCTGAGGTTGATAACATTGTCGTGGAAGGGACACCGATGGGGGGAGTCAGACTATCTGAACACAATCATGGCTTCACTGGGAAACTGCTGGGTAACATTATGCAAGTTACACGCTCTCTCCATACTTCAGTTTGCTCATATAAATGATGTTGTTACTAAAATCCCTTACAAAAATAAAAAAAATTAAAAAAATTAAAAAAATCCCTTACTTGTAAGTCTATGACAGGAAACTGGTCCTTCCACATCTGAGAGATCTATAAATAAAGTAAAAACCCACTTCAAAACATCAACTTTCCCTTTACTCTGCCATATGTACTCTACCTGGATATTGTAAAAGATACTAAATAAGTACATTTCAAACTCAGATTCTCCTGAGAAGAGTTTAAAACTCAGATTCCCAGCGGGTGCCTGGGTAGTTGGTTAAGTGTCTGCCTGTGGTTCAAGTCATGATCTCAGGGTCCTGGGATTGGCCAGTGTCGGGCTCCCTGCTCAGCAGGAGTCTGCTTCTCCCTCTCCTTCTGTCTCTTCCCCCCACCCCACCCCTGCTCATGCCCTCTCTCTCTCTTAAATAAATACAATCTTTTTTAAAAAAAATTTTAATAAAAAATTTTTTAAAACTCAGATCCCCAGGACCCAATTTAGACCCAATGAAACAAAAATATCTTGGAGAGGGGATCCTTTGAGGATCAATATTTTTATAAAACATCCCTAAGTGATCTGATGTTCAGTCAGGTTCAAATATCATCCCTACATCGGACAATTCAATGACCCAGGAGCTTTTGAATCCAGGAATATAAAAAAGGGTCTGGGTGACTTAATAAATAATTAAGCTTTTTCTCTTAAATAGATTTTTAATGTGACCAATACATTTTTCATACACACCGCCAATCCAAAATGTGAATGTGAAGGATGAAAAACTAAATTAGAAAGTCTGTTCCACTCAATAAATAAATCATGCCTTGGGAAAGTACAACTTCTCACAGTTAATGACACAGAAAACATGAAAAGAAAATGAAGAGGATTCTGAGAGTGTAGGTTTACAAAACCCACCCATCATTACTCATATGTCAGAAGGTTACCATCCTAAATGGCATTTAAAAGTCACAACAACATTATGGACATAATCATCCCACTTATTACTCGGAAGTTTACCCAAAAGCTCCATTTCTCTAGATTTGGCTTTTTAAATGTCAGCATCTGAATCAACACAACACAGTCCAAGCAAAAACTTCACACTAAAAACATCTGACATGAGTAAGAAACAACAAAGAGGAAAAAAAAAAAAAAAAAAGGAAAGCACTATTTGCATAATTTTTAATGTAAATTTTTGTTGTAGACCTCTAAGAAAAGATTTGGTTTTAGAGTTTACAACCTTGAAAAAATCACTATGGAAAAGGACTTATATAGTAAATGTTTTGAATTGACCTTGGTTTCAAGGTTTAATCTTTACTGACACCTTGAGGATAGTGTCCTGCAATATTGGTTGTATTGGTTGTAGCCAACAGCTGATCTACAGCAGTGCAAGCAGAGAGCTAGGTAAATCTCTCACAGTTGGAACATAACCATGATTTAGTCAAATTAACCAGGTTTAAATGATTCCAGGCCCTAGACCCATACTAAGCAATGCCTTCTTTCTTTCTAATAAATTGAACAGATGCAATATCCCTTTTATATTAATTAACTAATATAGCAGATAACATGAACACATGCATACCCCACATACAAATTTGTCATAAGGAAGCAAGATATATTTCCAATATAGAAACCAAATGGCTAGTAGTTCTATCTCTGAAGAACTACAGCAATCGACAACTTTGTATCTAAATTAAACCAGAAAAGAGTCCCCTCCTACTACCTAAAAAGTAAAAATTGAGTTCCCACAAATCTGAAGGAAGTTTTCCTTTCAACATAATACCAAACGTTCTAGTAGAAAGGTGTTTGGGTTGCATGACCTTTACATTTCCTACTAACCTTTACTAACCCATTGGTTTACAGTCTCCTGAACAATATAAAAATATTTGTATTGTTTTCCAGAGTCTTAAAAAAGCAACTCACTCTATAAACATACTTTAGTCAATTAACAGCACCAACATCTACACATTTTATAATTTATTTCCTCTACAAATGACACTGTCTTCATATGACCTAAAGATAAAAGAAAAAGAAGCATTCATTATGGACCGCCTCCATACAAAACAAGATGGGAGATGTCTCATTTACTTTGTCTAAATGAATCTTCACAATGACCCCAAGAGGTACCATCCTTTCTCCCACCTTTTTTTTTTTTTCCAAAAATGAAGAAACTTGAGGTTCACAGAAGTTAATAACGAACTCAAGGTCATACCACCAGGAAATGGTAGAGTTGCAATCATTTAAATCTACATCTGATTCCAAAGCTCATGTTCCTATGAGCTTGGCACAGGGTTTCCCAGCATGGAGTGGGTTAAGAAGGTAATAATGAATAAACATCTTTTATTCTGTATGCCTCACTAATTGGTTAGCCCTGTTAACCTCTTTTTTCTTTACGACAACTTAATAGACATCTCTATTAGAAATGCATCTAAGCATTCTCTTACAAAGCAAAGGATTAAAAAAATTTGATACTCTAAGCAAGATTAGTTTGAGTTCTATTTTTATAAGAAAAGGGAAAAATTCACCATATTGATCATCCAGGAATATATCTAGTTCAACCCTGCCCACGTGGTTAGCAGAGATCAAACGCAGAGTCTTGCAGAATACACAGAACCCAGCAGACAACTCAAATATTTAGTGAAATGAATGACCATAAACTCATTTTCCTTATTAATATGTAATACAGTTAGGCGAAACTTTCACAAACATTGAAGCCTTAAAAAGCTGTATTAATAAGAAGCAGTTATTACTGTTGTGCCCAAGATCGCGAATCTGAGAAACCACCAAGGAGCCGACACCGATGCAATCACACGAGGGTTTATTTACAAGCTCGAGCCTGGGTCCAAGTATCAGTCCTGCTCTGCTTGTCCAGGGGTAGGGGATTTTGTTCAATTTCCTGGGTCCCACAATTACCTCAAATTCAACATATGCACAAATAAAACCTATGTGCCATATTTCCTTCCTTTAAGACAGTCTTCCAAATGTCCCCATTTGAATGAACAGCAGCAATGTCTTTCTATAACCCAAGGTCAAAACGCAGTCATCTTTGATTCTTTATTCCGCTCCTAATTCTATATTCATTCCATTTCCAAGTCATTTTTAATGCAGACTCTTTAATCCCTTTGCTCAGTCTCACTCAATTCTGAGGGGGCATTTCTCCTGCTAAATTAACGTCCTCCTTACCTTTCTCACAGAGACAAAAACATCAACAGCACCCCCTCAAGCCTCAAATCTACCTTCACAACCATACATCTGGCACCCTGGGGCAAGACTCACAATTCCAAAGAGATATTAATTTTACAACTCTTGGCACAAAAATTGTTCATGATTAAATTGCCTATGGTTTGACAATCTAAAAATCTGGCTCCATCCAGACTCTCTTCCCAAAACCTAACCTCCATTACTCCATGTAAGCCACCTATGCCCCCAAGCTCACTGGTTCTGGTTGCTGTTCACTTTCTTCAGCTCCTTCCCTCTGCTGAATGCATCTCACCACCTGGAATGTTGTTCTTCCCTTCTGCTTTCCACATAAAGCAGTCCTACTCATCCTTTAAAACTGAGTTCAAAGACCACTTTTCCACCAGTCCACACCTGACCTCTGAGCCTGGAAGTAATCACCCTCTCCTCTGATTTCATGTAACACTCTATTTGCACCTCTTTTTTTTTTTAATTAACACTTAGACTATTACAGTTATTTCTGTACATCTTATGTCTCCTACCAACTGCGAATACATGCACACCTCTGTATCTCCCATAGTATCTAGACCAGTTCTTGTACAATAAGGGTTCAAAAACTATGTTATACAGAGGCCTTTACCTTGAAGGAGAATAGATCTCCCTCTGCATTGCTTGGGCAATCTTTGCTTTTTTAAAGAAAACCAAATCTTCTTTAAAGATTTGGGTGGGCGCCTGGCCGGCTCACTCTATAGAGCATGTGCCTCTTGATCTCAGGGTTGTTAAGTTCAAGACCCACATTCAGTGTAGAGATTACTTAAAAATAAAATCTTTAAAGAAAATCAAATCATATTTTTCAAGTATGACAAACCTAAGTTCCTTGAGTTTTGAATTGGAAAATCAGAGGATATGAGAAGAAAATGATATTCATTTATCAGTCAAGGCAGTTTAGGCAGAAAACATTTGTCAAGCTGTCAACCATCAGTCAACCCTACACACAACAAACACACAGGCAGCACCCCCAGCTTTTAATGAGAGCCTTACTTTGCGGTAGACTATCATATTTGGAGAACTTTCTTCTGGGTCAGCAATCCCCACTGCTCTTTGGTCCCCAGATCCCTGAGCCATGCCGGATGTCTTCACTCACGCTGCAAAAATAAATGAACAGACCATTAAGACATGAAAAAATTCTATAGAGAAACCTCTTAATGCAAAGAAGCATTTTTGGCAGGTGATATGAAAATAAAACATGAAGAATTTCATATTTTTCCTCTTGATTTCAGCAGTATTTTAAAAAAATGTTTAGGGGAAATTGGGGTCTTGTTATCCACATACATTCTTCTAATCCCAAAGCAACATGTTCATTATTTTCAGCCCAGAATCTTGTACCCTAAAGGTAAGCTCATGCCAGTTCTAAATAATCTCCTGAAGACAGATGAAGCACACTCATTTTGATGTTGATTTTGTCTTACCAAAGCTCACTTTCTGATTAATTCTGTTTTAAAATCTGAAATACTTTATCAGGAAAATGCAAATCAAAACCACAAAGAAATACCACTTTATATCTACTAGGATGGTCATAGTAAAAAAGAAAAACCTCAAATAACAAGTGTTGACAAGGATGTGGGGAAATCTAAGCACTGTGTCTTGTGGTAGGAATGTAAAATGGTTCAGTCGCTATGAAAAATAGTCTAGTAGTTCCTCAAAAGTTAAACACAGAATCACCAATAACCTGAAAATTCAACTATATCCCAAAGAACTGAAAACAAGTATTCAAACAAATACTTGAATACAAACATTCACAGCAGTACTCTTCACAACAGCCAAAACATGGAAACAACTCAGTGTCCATCAACTGATGAATGGATAAACCAAATATGGTCTATCCCTACCACAGAATAAAATTCACCCATGAAAATCTGTATTGATACAACATAGATTTATCTTGAAAACATCATGCTTAGTAAAAGAAGCCAGACACAAAAATCACTGCAATGGATTGAATGTTCACACCCCCATCCAAATTCATTTGTTGAAATCCTAACTCCCAGAGTGATGGTAGTAGGACGTATAGCCTTTGGGAGGTGATTAATGCCCTTATAAGAGAACTCTCAGAGAGCTCCCTTCTGCCATGTGAAGACCTAGTGAGGGCAGCCCAGGTGGCTCAGTGGTTTAGTGTCGCCTTCAGCCCAGAGTGTGATCCTGGAGACTCAGGATTGAGTCCCACGAGTCCCATGTCGGGCTCCCCGCATGGAGCCTGCTTCTCCCTCTGCCTGTGTCTCTGCCTCTCTCGTGCGTGCTCTGTGTCTCTCATGAATAAATAAATAAAATATTTTAAAGACATAGTGAGAATAAAGCCATCCCATGGGCCACACACTAAATCTACTCAAGACTAGATCTTGGACTTTCCAGCTTCCAGAAATATGAGAAATAAATTTCTGTTGTTTATACGCCAGCCAATTTATGATATTCTGTTACAGCAGCCTAAACAGACTAAGAGACATATTGTATAATTCCATTTATGTAGAATATCTAGAACAGGTAAATGTGTAGATACAGGAAGCAGGTTGGTAGCTGCCAACAGCTGGGCAGAGAATGGAATGGGGTTACTGCCTAATGGATATGGGGTCTCTTCTGGGATAACGAAAACATTTTTGCACTAGATAGGGGTGAAGGATGCAAAACATTGTGAATGTGTTAAATGCCACTGAAATATATTCTTTAAAGTAGTTAATTTTCTGTTATGTGAATTTTACCTCAATTAAGTGAATATTTTTAATTTGACCTTTTTAAAAAGTCTGAAAAGGTATCAGTGAAACAATGACAGAATTTTTGAGAAAAGAAGTTCAGTTCTTGGTATCATACTCTATTTGCTGTGCTACTATGAACAAGTTAACCTATTCGGTTCTCTTTGTTAACTTCCTTTTAAAACAAAATGCTGAATGCCTGCTGTATACCCAGAATCATGCTGAGGCCCCTCCCTCTACATTGCTCTCATCAGTAAAATGTGAATTCCATGGAGTACTCACAGGTGAGGGTTTAATAAACTGAATGTGAATGTATCATATAAAGCCATAAAAGTCCTATACAAATGTTATCACTAAGCTGAGAGCCTGCCTGGGTTATTTGCACAAAATTCATAGACTGTTCATCAAAGAAACTTTTATAAATACCATACTTGGCAGAAAAGGTCATTTCAATTCAAAATAAAAATGCAAGAAATATTTTATTGTAAAATAAGTTGGTACCAAAGGTCATTCCATAAAAACAGATTTGGATAGAAGATGGGCAAGAGACAGGAATTTGTCATTTGTGCTAAGAATTTAAATGCCCACAGATAACCATTTGAATGTTGCTTGCTTTCTTCATCATTTGTGAATTAAGATGCATTTTTAAAGTTAGATTACATGAAGAGATAAAAAACATACTTCTCTTATCTCTACACATTGTAATATCAGTGTTTCTGTGAATATAGTGCTACATGCAACGCTGATTATTAATTCCAATCAGCGACTTTTAAAGTTAAATGAACAACACACTTTTATTTTTCAACAGCTACTTATTTGCCTACTCCTTTGCCCGAATACAGAATATAACAGAGCATGAAAAACAAAAATTGAGTCCATTTGTCTGCTCATTTATATATGTAATAGAGCCATTTTTGGGTTTCTGGCTTTATTTGTAAATGAACACTCTGACTTTAATGACCTTATTATCTCCCACCTAGAAAACTGTTAAAACAGCAAGGTTGGGAATGACCTAGAAACAATCCTGTCAGCCCTGCCTTTGCCTTTCCCTGGCCGCTCCCCGCCCCCTACAGAAACATTTCTGGTGTTACAACAAGCCACTGGGCCAGGACTGGGACTTCAGACTACAAGTGCAGGCAGACAGTCTCCATGTTAGGAATTTCAGTGAGTCTAGTATGTAGTAGAAAAGCTTCTATTTTTGGTTCCTCTAGCAGCTCATTTTGAAACTCAATGTCATTTAACTTTCCTGTGTCTAGAAAGGATCATTTCTAAAATAGTGATATAACCACTTTCCAGGCCATGTGTCAACAGATGTTAGAGAAACAGGATGCAAAACCTACACAGGTAAGGAGGTTATAATTATATTCATTGACTATGATGCTAGAGTTCATGACATAAAGGGCTATATTTTCATTCATTACAATATAGCATGAAATATTTATTTTTAAATGAAGTACAATAGAAATGAAATAGGAATATTTTACATCTCATGGTAGGAGAACCCCAAAAACTTCTTCATGTTATTTATATATACTGCATGTACACATACAAAGTAAATAATTCAGGACCTTTTATTTTAATATTTGGAGAATGTGAATGTTTTTCTGAAAACACACACCTACATTTCAACAGAAAGAAAACACAGTAATGATATTCCTTTCCTATCATGGCTTACAGCTAACAAAGGGGAGAACTGAAAACACCTTAAGAGCTTGATTTTTGAAGTCCCCAAGAAGAGACAGGTAGCTAAGTGGTTACAAGCTGGCATCTGTCATCAGACCGATCCACATCCGAATTTAGGTTCCACCACTTACAAGCAGTGTGACCTGAGGCAAGCTACTTCACCTCTCTGTGCCTTTGCTTCCTTACCTGTCACCACCATCCCAGCATAGTAGAAAGCCTTCTGAACTGAGTGGCCTGGTTCCCAAAACTGATTTGCAATTAACTAGCTGTCAGAACCAGGTGAGGCCACAGCGTCTCTGGACCCCAGGTGGACAATAACTGTAAAACCCTGCATCTTCACTATTCCTCCCAGCTGCCCAGAACCTCAGAACTCATGTTTCTAACTTTCCTTCAAACCACCTCTCTTCAATCATTACTGCCTATATCCTAGCCTGTGTCCTTGAGTCATGGCAATGCTCATGCTGAACTTGTCAAAGAATCACAGAACTGCTGGAGTGAAGCGTCCCCTCCCAGACTGGGCATCCCTCCCCTTGAAGCAATTTCCGTAACACCACCACCCACCACCAGGTGCGGTGGGACTCAACATTTCTTCTTGGAGCAAACACACTGAGCATCCACTCACTCAAGCTGCATGCTAGGCCCTGGAGATATAAAGATAAATCAGACACAGATGCTCTCATTAAAGTGTTCAGAGTCCAGGAGGGGGGACAGACATGTCCACAGAAGCAGGACATCGTAACATGTGGGTGTTTGGTTATCCTGGCACAGGATAGAACCTGGCAACTGAGATCAGAGCAGAAGGATGGATAGGAGTCTGGGGGAGGCAGAAGAGGCCATTTAAGCCTAGCGGACAATGCAGGCATGGCCATCTGAAGTCCCAGAAGCAGTAGGCACCCAAGAGAGAAAAAAAAAAAAAAAACATGAAGACAATATGATCTCAAGGAGATTAAGTGGATAGTCAAATGTGGGGTAAGAAAAAACAGGGCTTCGCACCTCTCTTGGTTTACTCATTCAACAGGGATCTCTACTAAAGCCAATTCTGCTTGGGTTGGAGTCTTTGTCGGTGGGGTTCACCCCTCTATCCCCAACACCTAGAAGAGGGTGTGGCACATAGTAGGCATTCAAATATTCCTAAATGATGAAATTGATAATATTCTACCAAGATGCAGGGCACTCCTTCAGGAACATTCATCTAGATAAAATGTCATTAAAACTGCCCCACAAAGAAGGCTCTTTAATGACAAAGAACTATGTACAGAATCAGATTTTCCCCGCCAGAATTTATTGGTATGAGTCAGCCCTGAACTCAGGAATCCATGAGCTATCTATATTTATTTGAGAGAGCATGTGGCACAAGCTGGGGAGGGGGGAGAGGGGCAAAGGGAGAGGGAAAGAGAGTATGTTAAGCAGGCTGCACGCCCAGCACGGAGCCCAAGATGGGGCTGGATCTCACGACCCTGGGATGAAAATCAAGAGTCAGACGCTTCACCGACTGAGCTGCCCAGGTGTTCCATCCATGAGCAATTTAGATAAGAAGGAATATGTGGGAGGATGGAAAGTATAGTGAGGAGAGACCCTGTGAATAACAGAACAACTGAGCATTTCTATGACTCAAACTCTGATTAGTGAATCTTCTGCAAATCAGGACTGCAATTTACTCCAAACTTATGTTGCATCCGTAGCTTGCAGTTACAACAAATGCCAGCTGTCTTCCTTTGTAATGCCAGCCTCTCTAGAGCAAGCAAAGCCTAGAGTCCAGCAGATAACAATGCGGAGCCCAGCAGGTAGAAGGACCTCAGTAATGTGGATAAGGAAGGGGCTTTGAAGTCACACCTGAAATAGCATCTCAGCTCTGGCTACACCAAGACTGCTGGGTAGCCTTTGGCAGTTGACCACCTCCCCCCTCACTCCCATCTGGAAGATGAGACCCCTCTACTTTGCAGAGTTGCTTTTGAAGAGGAAATAAAATAAGGCATGCAAATTCCCTGGTGCAGAATGAAGGTAGCGACTGACCGGCAGTCTGGTTTCAGGAAATCCCAGGCCACCAGCATCAAAATCGTTGGAGAAACCCTTCCCCCCACCTCAGGGATTCGGAGATGAAGCCATCAGCTGTTCAGCAAGCCTCTCTGGTGACCCTGACACACAACTAAGAGGCAGACCACCTCAGTGACACGCCAGTGCTGCTGAGATCACCATCACATGCCACTGAACGTGTTAAGCGTCATGCCTGCCCCTCTCTGTATCTAGCCCTCAAAATTCTATTCAGGGAAATATCTTGTGGGAGAGGTAAACAAAGCCTGACTCTAATATAGCCTGAATATTTGTGCTGCCAAAGAAGAATTTCTGTTGATGTGATTTCCTCTCCTCCATATTGTATCAACTTCACATTGTCTGCCTCAGCCCATTAAAACCCAATGGATTTTTTTTTCTGACATCAGCAATGTTAAGCACTTGAGGAAAAAAAGATTTACAAGATGTGTGCTAGCTCAGTAGTACAAGCTTGTTTATATAGCTGTAATCTGACTGAGTGGGCAGGAGCCTCCAGGGGGGAAAAGAAAGAACAACGACTCTGAAGTACACGTGACTCTTCCTGTTTAGTGGTCCTGCTGACGTGATGGCTTCTATATAGGCGAACTCAAACTCCAGGTGCTCAGTGACAGAGCAAGAGTCGGCTGCAGGTCTGACACCAAAGATCTTAAAGCAAGGTACTAGAGCTCAATCCCTAGAGGCCAGTTTTGGTGGCCATGCCAGGCACCCAGGATTCTGCTGGGATGTAATCATTTGATCATTTCAGGACGTTAGTTAGCATTCAGTGGTTCCCAAAAGCTGGTCCAACGACCTGAACCAGACTGGCAGCCACAGAACCACCCAGGGTGGACTCTAAAGACACAGGTTCCTGGGTCCCATGCCCCTCAAAATTCCAATCTGGTAGGCCTAGGGTGGTCCCTGGAGATTTATAATGTAAGCAATCCCCAGGTGATGTGGAAGCCCAGTCAGGTCTGGGAACCACTGACCTGGATTCCATGAGCCTGCCTTCTCTTCTTCTCTTCGCCTAACCTCTCCACCCCAGCCACGCTGCCTACTATCTGGGCAACCATGTGGAGGTGGAGCTCCTTCAGCTTCCCTTGTATTTAGGCAGAAACTCTCTGTACTGAAAAAAAAAGCAAGGGTCCTGGAGTCAAAGAACAGGCTTTCAATCCTGGCCAGGCCATGTGATCATGAACAACTTAGGGCTATACTTACTTAGCGTCTCTGAGCCTTGGTTTCCTCATCTATAAAATGGAACAAATACTGATTACCTGTATCAGGGGTTCTCAGCCTTGTCTGCCTCTCAGAATTGCCCAGCAAAGGTATCACAGCAATTCTAACAAGTGGCTGATACTATTCCCACTCGACAGATGAGAAAACTGAGGCCCAAGAACATAGGTCACTTGCCAAAAGTAAAGCAGCTTGTCAACCAAGAAACTAAAATCCAAACCCAGGACTGCCTCCAATGCCCACATAATTTCCAACTTGTCAGACTTGGTCTCCAGTGACATCAAAATTCAAAATATATTCAAAATAATATTTTGTAAATATACAAAATTTAGTATATATTTAAATATAAAGTAGTTAGCAACTCTATACTACATATAATGTACTTAGTAGTAAGTACTTATGACACATAGTACAATTGATACATAGTAGGACCTCAACAGATTTGTGGTTCCTGCCTACTGCTTCCTAGTATATCAGTGAGGTTGACTTCCCCATACTAACCCAACCTTAAGACATATAAATACAATCCTCTTTAAGTTGCCACAGCTGCCTTACAGCCCAAACAAACTAAATTTTTGTTAAAAGCTGCTTATAAAGATAAATATTTTTGCATTCTTCATACTAAACAAAAGTCCTTAAAAAAATTAATCTGGGAGGGAAAAGCAGAAAGTTTTTCGCATAATGTGATGTGATTGGTCATATGATATGGCTCACAGTCCTATTACTGCAATTCCTACTCCAAGTTCAGCTCCACCCAGCATCCTCTGGACCAGGGCTCTGGACTCCACACTTCCCTGGACAGCCCCAGACCCTGCCAACTCATCCATTCTTCCTGCCTTTCCAACTCTTCCCTAAACAGTATGCCCGCTATGTCCTTCCAACCTCCTCTCTGAACTCCGACCTTCAGTGACCTTCATGAAAACCTGGCTTCCCCCCAAAACACTCTCCTCCCCTGGAGCCCAGCTGTTCTCATCCCCACATATCTCAAACCAGGAAGTAAGAGAAGCATCCTCCTGGCTCCCCATTGCTGCTTCAAACTATCTCCCTTCCATCTTCCTATACAAGTTCCTGCACTTGTGGCACTCAGACCATCCAGCTATGCCACTTTCTACCCACCCTCACTACTATTTCCTGCCTCCCTCCCATGAAGCCTTTTCATCTCCTAAGAACTTCTGCTTCCCATTCTCAGAGGTTTTCTTCTCCATCCCTCACTCCTTCATCAATCTCAATGACTTGAACATCAGAGTCAAAGATCTATCTGGAAGGTGGGTTTCTCCATCCTTTTATTTCCCAACCTAAACACTTTCCTCCACCCCTCTACCTCAGCCACTATTGCACATGGCCACATGCTGAACCCCATCATCATTGGTGACTATACCACCTCAAATCCCAGTTCACTTACCAGTTCTTTCCAATCTACTTACTTGACATTCACTGCACACATTTTTTCAAACTTATTTAGACATTTAATCCATGGAACTCATAAGGTTTTTTTACCCTCCATTACTACTCCTCCTCACTCTGCCTTCACATCCTTCTCTCAGTAGTCCCATCATTTTAGCCACTCATAGTCACACCCTTGCAAACATCCTCAACTGCCTCAATATGCCCTTTCTGTGGCAGATTTCCAGGCAAAACTCTGATGCTGATGGACCCAGAATATCCACCATATAATATCCACATATCTCAACATCTAAACTCACACCCAAGCAGGTGCACTCTTTGTGGTGGGAGTGAGGAAGAAATCACACAACCAGACTGGCTGTATTTTAAATTCATGAGCACAAACTTTAAATTAGTCAACACTGCCTGTCAAATCTAAGATGTTTTCCCAACGAGTTTGCTGTCTCCCTATCTGAATTGGCTAGCTCATGTACTCTTTTTGCTCAAGCTTCACACACAGTATCAGTTGATAGGCTCACTTCAAAATTCGTTGAAGAAATGGAAGCCATCAAAAGGCAAGTCTCTCATCTTGAGGCACCGTCATCTAAACCACCATGTTCTTTGACTTCCCTCCTCTTGCAATAGAGGAAGTGTTGCCATATTTACTAAAGGGAAATTGCTCCACTCTTGCTCTTAATTGGAAGATGATAAAATATTCCTCCTCACTTATCCCCTAGCACCACACCAACAGGGCTCTAGTATAATAACAATGGATTACAGGCCAAACATCTGCAAGACACAAACTCTCTGAGGACTTCTTAGGGAAACCTAAAGTCAAGAGAGGATACATAAACAAGGACATGAGGGGAATTTGAAGTTTCTAGCACCTACAGCTACAGCTATACACAGTTAAACACAGCTCAACTCTTGGCCAAATTAAATAAAACCTTGCACGAAAGGCCTAGTTACCTTAATTCCCACTACCGGATACACCATGCGTGGCTTTTGACAAAAAAATTATAAGGCATATATAAGGCAAGAAAAAACACAGTCTGAAAGGACAAACAATCATCAGGACCAGACTCAGGGCACAAATGTTGAAATTATCAGACAAGAAACTTAATATAACTGTGATTAAATATGCTACAGGCTCTGATAGAAAAAGCAGATGGTAATGAGGGTAGAGAGATAGAAACTCTTTAAAAAAATTAAAAAAAAAAAACCCTCAAAAAAGTAAATGCTAGGGGCAGCCCAGGTGGCTCAGCGGATTAGCGCCACCTTTCGTCCAGGGCCTGATCCTGGAGATCCGGGATCGAGTCCCACGTCAGGCTCCCTACATGGAGCCTGCTTCTCCCTCTGCCTGTGTCTCTGCCTCTCTCTCTCTCTCTCTCTCTCTCTCTCATTCTCTCTCTCTCATGAATAAACAAATAAATCTTAAAAAAAAATAGTAAATGCTAAAAGTCAAAAACACTGTAACAAATGAAGAATGCCTTCCAAGGGCTCATTGGTAGGCTCAAAATGGACAAGGAAAGAATCAGTGAGCCTGAAGGTCAACAGAAACTTTCCAAACTGAAAAGAGAGAGGGAGAGGGAGATGGGGAGAGAGAGAGAGAGAGAGAGAGAAATTTTTAAGAACTGAGATGGAATAGTCAAAAACTATGGCACAATAGCCAAAGGTATAAAACATAAGTGTAATTGGAATGCCAGGAGAAGAAAGAGAAAGAAGTGGAAATATCTGAAGGTATAATAACTGAGAACATTCCAAGGTTTTTGGAATTTAAAAAGATTCCAATAAATCTAGAAAGGTCTAGAAACCACAAACCACAAACATAGAAATATCAGATAACACAAATCACTATAAATTCAATATATATATATATATACATATATATATATACCCCCTAGGTGTATATATTTAATTGCAAAAAATCAATGACAGAGAGAAGATCTCAAAAGACCCAGGGAAAAAACTCTTACCTTAAAAGGAACAAGTACAAGAATCACAGATGGCTTCTGATCAGAAACCACAGAAGAGCAAGAGAGTGGAGTGAAATAGCTAAAATATTGAAAAGAAAAACGCCAAATTAGAATTCCACATCTAGTAAGATTCTTCTTCACAATGAAGAGAAAAATCATCTTTCTCAGACAAATAAATAATGAGTAAGTTTATCACTAGTAGATTTGCCCTTCAGGAAATGCTAGTTTAGGCAGAGAAAATTATAGAAGTCAAAAACTTGGGTCTACAAAAATAAAGAACAACCATCAAGGAAGAAATAAAGGGAAAATAAAATATTTTCCTTTTTTATTCTTAATTGATTTAGGAGAAAGGAATAGACATTCTTGAAGAACGTTCAAGGGACAAGAAAAAAAAAAACATACTTTTTTTAAAGATTAGCATACCAGGGGCACCTCCGTGGTGTAGTTGGTTGAGTGTCCTACTTGATTTTGGCTCAGGTTATGATCTCAGGGTGGTGAAACTAAGCCTCTCATCAGGCTATACACTCAATGGGGAGTCTGCTTAGATTTCTCTCTCCTCCCACTTCTCTGCTCTCAAAATAAATAAATCCTAAAAGAGAGAGAGAGAGATTAGTATATTAAGGCCTAAGACAGAGCTCTGGAATAGCGCTTTGCAATCAATTATTAGTTCAAAGGTTGGCAAACTGCGGCCAAGGGGACAAATCTAGCCTGCTGACTGTTTTTGTATGGTCTGTGGGCTAAGACTGGTTTTTACATTTTTAGAAGGTTGAAAAAAGTTAAGAGGAATACTTTCTAACACATGAAAACTATACAAGAATCAAATTTCTGTGTCCATAAATAAAGTTTTATAAATAAACACTTTTGTTTACTTATTGTCTGTACTGCTTTTGCACTACAACAGCAGAGTTGAGTAGCTGCAAGAGAGACCATATGGCCCACAAAGCTCAAAGTATTTACTGTTTTGATCCTTTTCATAAAAAACTTCCTGTTTCCTGAACAAGCCCAATCATTTAATTTTTTCAGAGGATGAACCCAAAGTCTGAGAGATCAAATCATATTCTAACGTCATCTTGCTGGTTAGTAATAGAGGCAGCATTAAAATTTAGGTCTTCAGGTTCCAAGGATCTTTCCTCCCACATGAGAGAACTTACATTTTATTAGTATGAGCTCTAAGATCCCTGTGTCTAATACTACTGACTATAGGGACTGCAGAAGCAATGCTTATTATTCTCTGATTTCACATGATAAAGACTGTATCACTGCCAGGGAAGAAGTAGGAGTGACAGAGAAGCTTTGCCAATTTTCATACACAAGAAGGGGATGACTAAGAAATAAAGAGGAGTGCGTGTTCCCAGGGGACCCAAGAAGAAAGGCACTCCTATTGGCTTTTTTTTTTTAAGAATGTCAGTTATATTCCTTGATTTTTTTTCTTTCTTCTTTTTTAAAACAGGTAAAATCGGTATCTTCTTACCCCTAAACTAGGCATTTAAATATCAAGTGCATCTATTCTATGACTCCAGACTGCCTACATTTGGAGCAGCAGTAATACCCTTTTCTCTTCTGGAGATAGCAAGATTTAAGAAACAAACAAAGAAAAAAGATCTATTCAGGAAGCTCATCAGGCAGAAGCAATATAGGTCAAAGAAATAACAATTGAATAGGTTTCTAGGGCTGCTTACACTTTTACTTGTATTTGATGGAAGACAAAAACAGTACAATTAGCATGTACCACTTCCTACAGGGTGGGGGGGCGGCTACCTTATTACAGAACAACCCTCAAGAACTAGAAAAGACAGATAAAATTTGAAAAAGGAGAGCTCCCGGGGCAAAGAGGACATGTGAGACCAAGATCCAAAAGAAAAGGGAAGTGCAAAGGTGAGCCAGATATTCCATGCAACTACTCTGTAAGCATGTAGTCAAATTCAACGTCTATCCATGAAAATACTCTTAGCCAATTTCGAAAGTAAAGGAACTTGCTTAACCTGATAAAGGGTATTTACGAAACATAGCAACCATAATATTTAATAGTCACACTTTGAAAACTTTCCCACTGAGATTAGGAATGAGACAAGGCTGCCTGCTATGACCACTTCTATTCTGTGTTATCATAGAGGTCTAAGCCAGCACAACAGGCAAGAAAATAAAAGGAAAGGAAGGAAGGGAAGACTGCAAAGGAAGAAGGTAGTTTGATTGTGTACATGGAAATTCCATAATAATCTACACAGAATTATTTGAATTAATAAGTGAATTTAGGAAAGTCATTGGATAAATAAAAATCAGCTGTATTTCTGTATACCCACAGACTAACAACCAGAAAATATGTTTTAAAATGCTATCATTTATAATAGCATCAACTGACTTCAAATACTACAACTATATCTGAAGAAAGATGTGCCATACCTTTACCACATGGAGAACAGAGATGAAAGATCTAAATAATTGACGGGATACACCACATTAATTAATTGAAAGAGGCAAAATTTTAAAGACATTAGTTTATTCCTAAATTGGGCAAAATTTTAAATACATTAGTTTTAAAAAAAAGACATTAGGGGATCCCTGGGTGGCTCAGCGGTTTGGCGCCTGCCTTTGACCCAGGGCGCGATCATGGAGTCCCGGGATCGAGTCCCCACGTCAGGCTCCCGGCATGGAGCCTGCTTCTCCCTCCTCCTGTGTCTCTGCCTCTCTCTCTCTCTCTCTCTCTTTCTCTCTCTCTCATAAATAAATAAATAAATAAATAAATAAATAAATAAATAAATCTTTAAAAAAAAAAGACATTAGTTTATTCCTAAATTGGGCTAGAGATTTGATTCTGTCCCAATCAAAATCCCATCAAAGAGGCTTTTAAAATTTGTAGAGTAATGCATATGTCTAAGAATAAGACGCTTCTTAAATAAGAACAAAACTGGACATATGCTATCAGATATGGACTCCTTATTGAGCTATATTAAGACTGTGGTATCAGAATAAGAATAGCCAAATAGAACAACAGAAAGTGCTAGAAAGCAGATAGAGGTCTACATATAAATGATCACCTGATTTATAATGAAATGACCTTTCAGAGCTGTGGAAGAGACTTTTCAATAAGTAGCATAGGAGGTTAATTGGATATACATGTGGAAAACAAAATAAATATGGATCTCTTTTTTATGTCATAGGTAAAAAAAAAAAAATCAACCTCAGGTGGATTTTTTACCTACAGGTAAAAGGCAAAACAATTGGGCTTCTACAAATCAAAATAGGAAAGTAACTTCATGACCTTAGGGTAGGCAAACATTTCTTCAGCAGTCACAGAAAACAATAACCATAAAGGAAGAGGTTAGCAAGTTGAATTACACTTATAGCAAGATCTCCTAATCAAAGAGAGTCAAATGGCAAGCCACAGAATAATAAAAGATATTTTAAATACATATAACTGGGTAGAATATTTGTATTCAGATTTGTTTTTAAAAATTCCTACAAATCAATAAGGAAAAGACAATCCAATTTTAAAATAGGCAATAAACTTGAACAGAGACTATAAAAGAAAACAAAAGTGACCAAAAAAATATTAGAAAGACACAACACCATTAGTCACCAGGGCAAATCAAAACCACAATGAAGCACCACTACATACCCACCATAATGTCTAAAATTTAAAAGTTTGACAATCCCAAGTGTTGACAAGTAGGTAGAGAAACTGAAACACTCAAACTGATGACAGGAATATAAACTGGTACAACCACTTAGAAAAACTCTTTGTAAGAACTTACTAAATTTGGACATACATACTGCAGTCCCAGCAATCTGGTCTTAGGGGTATACCATGCAGAAATGCATTCACATGTACACCAAAAAACACACAAAACAGTTTAGAGCAGCATTATTCATAGTAGCCCTAAACTGGAAATGTCCCAAATGCCCATCAACAAATAGTAGATGAATGAACCATCTGGAAAATGTTATAAAATGGACTGCTATACAGCAATAAAAAGAAACTACTGCTCCGCATCACAATGTGGAGGACTCTCTCAAGTAATGTGCACAAGAAGCCACAAAAAAAGGGGGTATATACATATATCTAAAGTTCCATGTATATTTCATCTACTTTCAAAATTGGAACACCATGGTATTAGAAGTCAGTTTAGTAGTTACAATGGGGGAAAGAGAGGGTGTAATTACTGGGAGGGTACATGAGGTAGTTTCCAGGGGAACAGTAATACTCTCTCTCTTGATCTGGGAGTGAAAATGTGGATGGATGTACTATTTGAAAATATATTGAGCAATGATTTATGTACTTTTCTGTGAATGTCTTACCCTCTAAAATTGTATGTTTAAAGAAGAATAGTGCAAATATTCTGGGAGAAGGATACAGCACCTCTTATTCTCAAGGGGGCACCTGAGCTATCTCAGGTATAGCAATGCAAAAAGTGATGGAGCTGCAGGATTGCAGGGATGGTGGATGAGCCAGAGGTGGTGTCTGTCACCATTAGACACACTCGCTCTGGCATCTGTGCAGCAGCTATAGATCAGAAGCAGTAATCCTTGAATGAGAAAGCTGGTATAGAAGCAAAACGAGATTAGAAACACACAATTGAGGGAATGTTTCACATTATCCAAAAGCTTTATTTTGGATAATGAAATTTTCCAACTCTTACACAAAGTATCTTACAATTTTCAAATAGTGGCTGAAATACTCTGCATTCATTCTACTGTCTAGTAAATGAAACCCAAAGTCCTTCAACCAGGTAAGAAGATTGAGACAGCTACTGCTTCTTATTACCCAGTATATTTTTTGCTCTTGAATTTGCTTCTTAGAGGGAAAGATGGGCCCATTATCTATCCCAGTTAGAGTATGCTATATCACTGGGCATACTAATTGGATCAAGTTAGACAATCGGGACCAATCAGGATCCTTCCTGGAGACCAAGATAAGGACACTGGAAAAAAGAAGACCCCTTTCATGTGAGGGACAGTGTGAAAAGGATATTAGTAGGTGGACATGAGAGACCATCTTCTTTTTCTCTAGTGTCACCATAGGAAGAAGTCAAGACAATGAGGTATCAAGTTAAAAATGCTGACAGTCCCATTCAAGTCCCTGGATCCAGCCATGCCTGAATTCTCAGATGTATGAGTCACATAAATTCCTTTTCTTGAGTTGGTTTAAATTTTGCTTTAATTCAGTTCTTTCAGGTTTTTTCTATAAGCCAGAAAGCCCTGAATCTCCATTATCACCCCCACCGCTATGTATGTATGTGGCATTCAAGTACCCAACAGACTGGACCCAATTTGAATTTCTAGTCTTGTCCAACCACTGTCCATCTTCCTATGGCCAACAGCATGTCCAATCTCAAGCCCAGGAAACATACTCCATCCAAGAATTACCAATAAGCCAAGTTCAACTTAAACCAATCTACTCCCAAACACACATTTGATAGCCAACACATCATTCCTGGTATGGATGATTAGAAAATACAAGAAACTGGGGCTTAGGCACAGATTTTTGTAAAGTGGGGGAGGGAGGTTGTAAGGCAGATGGCAGGCAGGGGAAGCGGTTTTTGCAGAGAAGCTTTTGAAAGCTACAGGAAGCCAAAGAAATGAAAACCTGGAATTGACAGCATATGCTTTGGCACGAAGCTAAATACCCTACGCATTGGGGTGAGACATCTGAGAACTTCCTAATCAGTTCTGCCAAGCAAGTTAAATGAGGTTTATCCCAGATTCATCCACTTTACCCTTGAGCCACAGGAAGATCTGGGAGTCAGCGGTCAAGCTCTCAGTCGGAAAGTCTAAAAGGTATTGAATGTTTGGACAGACAGCCTGACACCGTGCAGGGAAGTAAGTACTCATTTATTTGCACGGGAATTGTGCATTGACTCTAATAAAGCAAAACCATTACAAGCATTTCAGCCGGGGAGTGACCTCTTAGAAAAATAGCAACTAGAAATTCACTATGACACACTCTCTATTACCAACAGAATGTGAAGAAAACGTCACTCTCGATCTACTTTGTTTTCTCTTTACTTTCGGTAAACATAAATATTTATTAAACAATATTGCTTACCATCTAGATTTCCCTTATCCCTGTATCCCCTTAAGTTTCAAGTTCACTAACATGGACTTGTCCTGCCTAAAGGGTTGTTAAGGACCTGATTCTCAAGAGGGGGATATTCTTTGCCCACTTTTTCATCTCTGTCCTTTTATTTACACTGAAATGCCTCAAGTATATCCTCTCTACCTCTATCCCCCACCCCCATCTCTGCAGGCCACAAAGCCCTGGGTTATCAAATGTCCAATTCACCCATCCAACATCTTCCATGAAATCTCTTGGTAAATCTCTCCCCCATCCCTTTTACATGTGCCTGTCTTACCACGTTCTGGTTCTCTTTTCTCCCCCCACAGAATTTTAAACTTCTCGAAAACAGGAGTCATACCTCATTAATCATCATCTAGAAAAGGCTGTTCAGTAGTGGGACCTACTGCCAATGAGGACAAGCCAGGCGAAAAGCAGGGAGGAACAGCAGAGACCTCAGACAAACTGTGCCCTAGTGGAAGAACCCCCACCCTCACCCCAACTAAATGCTGCCTGAACCAGAGACTTCCAGGAACAATCTCTCTTTCAGTAATGCCCTCGGAGCACTCACAATTTCTCAGCCCTATTCTTCATTTGGGGAGAATGCAGATCAATAGTGTTGAGCTACTTTGTGCAATGTCACAGACCCTGGGGTTCCGGCAGAAGCCAGCCAGCAGCCAAGCCCCTAAACTATCTGCCATTCTAAAAGGTAAAGTGCCTTCCCCTAAAAAAAAAAAAAAAAAAAAAAAAAAAAATCTAAAATATAATCAATAAATGTATTCTTTGGGAATGCATCCTTTCTATTTTGACCAGCTGCTGAATCAGTCTTTGTTTTAGGATGTATGGTCAGCAAAATGATATAATGGCATCTTCCTGCTTGGTTTGGAATCTGAATACAGTAGCACTTACATAGCAGCTTCAGGGAAAAATACATTGGACATTTTTTTCAAGTTGCTTTTCTCCTAGAGAGGTCACAAACATGAAAAACAAAGCTAGCTCAAACAAGTGTCTGGCTTGGACTGGGCAATGTACATCTACATCATGTTTTTCTAATTGAAATGAGTTGCTAGTGACTAAAAATGAATGGCAACAACAAGGCTTTCTGAGCAGCACATACATACCCTTTGCTTTAACACAGTCCTCACCTGTCCCTGATACCTTCCCAGCCCTGAAGTTCAGTGTCACACGCCATTCATCATCACACATGGGTGGCTTGGTTTGTTTTTAGAAAAAAATAAAAGTGTTGTTTGGTACCCATATTTCTATCAAAACTGGGTCAGAAGGCCCCATGTTTCCAGGAACATAGGTCCTTAACTCTGAAAGCAAACAATAATTGCTTTACTCACCAATTATCAACACCTTTACCTGCAAAGCTTGCTGTTATCCTTCTCTTCACCTATGAAATTTCCACCTATTTCTCAAAGCCAGTCTCTACTAGGTCTGATCATACAATGTTCTTCCTCTGCACCGAACTGTACTTACTGGCTTTGTTATCTATTTGCTATCTAATCTGACTTATAAAATTCCATGAATTTTTTCCTAAACTGTCATTAACATCCTTCATTGTAAATTTTCTGTTTATTTCTAATATCTCTCTCCAAGATAAGTAAAATGATCTGAAAGGTAAAGTCTCTGTATATCCCCCACTTTGTCATAGGTCAGAGAGACTCAGGACTTTGTGGTGAGATAAGATTTGGGTTTAAATCTCTCAGCGTCAGACTCCTAACTCGGGGAAATGAACAAGGGGTAGTGGAAGGGGAGGTGGGCAGGGGAATGAGGTGACTGTGTCATGGGCACTAAGGGGGGCACTTGATGGGATGAGTACTGGGTGTTCTACTATTTGTTGACAAATCAAACTCCAATAAAAAATATATATCTACAAAAAAAAATAAATAAATCTCCCAGTGTCCCTCTACTCAATAACTATCTCACATAGGGCATGTGGTTGAACCTCTTCTTCAGCCTCAGTCTTGTGTCCATAAAATGGGAGTAATAGCACCTAATTCTTGCTAAGAGGCTGTGATCTACAAAAAGTTTTACAAGTGCTGAGAATTATCAGTCCACTACTTTAAGACAGATTCACAGCTTTGTAGGCCTGGCGACTTTTTATTTAGAAAAACAAGTGCTTTCTCAAGCATATACTATGTGAGTGGCCTTGTGTGGGATCCAGGATAAAAATCATGGTTTAAAAAAAAAAAGCAGACCACAGACAGTGGGTGAGACAAATATTAGTGTAAGTACAAACCAGGATGAGGACTTCAGTATATCATCAATCCAAGATTATCTAGCCAGGCAAAATCAAGTAAACAATAAGAATGGGGGTAATAACCATTTGCACCTTGTATCCACACCTGCACCTGCCCACACACCTGCACCCAGACTAGTCCATGCATCTCTACCAATACTTGTTCATCCTCCCTCCCATATTCACCCACCTCAAGCTGCCACTCTACAAGTCAATAACTCTACAAATGTTCACCAAACTCCTATTATTCCAAACACTGTAAGAGATACCAAGGGTAGAGACGAAAAACACCGCAAGGTGTTTCAAGGGTGGCTCACAATCTGGCACGAGACACAGCCAGGCAGCAGCAGTCTCTCATTTTCACGTCTCTTCCCGTGGGCATTAGAGGCCTTTAGGCTTGAGGAAACAGACTCATCATCCTCGGCGACTGCAGAGGCAGATCTTTCCCATTCCACCCTCTCCACCTAGTGTCTGGGCCACTTGTTTTCTATGAGCCTTCTCAAATCCACTCTTAGAACTATGGAGCAGATTCTCCAAGGGATTTGGGAGGGCCTCAAATGCAGGTCCCCAGGAACAGAAGAGGGAACCATTACCCTGAAATACAGACTTCCCAAGAGATTCACTTTGGAGGAGGTCATTGAGAGGACGTGACCACCCAGTGACCCAGGAGCTGGACCTGGGCACTCAGAGGCTCCCCACACCCTCTTGTCCTTGGAATGTTTGCTCTGCCCACCGTTCCCACAGTGGGAGCCTTCTGCAAGGACACAGCCCGGGGAGAATAAGGTGTTGTTGAACTCCCTCCAGACTGAATGCCTACCTGGACCCCATTAAGGCTGCTATAAAAACCTTAAGACTCCGGCAGGCAATACAGTATAGAGGTCTATTATCTTGCAGCTGCTCCAGACAAAGCTCATACGTAAATTTCCTTGCTAATTAAACCTGCCACCTACCAATCGGAGGTGACCTGTTTCCTCTGTCCCCTTGCCCTCCTTGTACCCAGCTGGGTTTCAGATTACACCCGAGAAACTCCCAGGGCTGCAAACCAACAACTCTAATCAAAATTATTACATAATAGGCAGTTGGTGTGACAGGCTCCACCTCCTGGCGTCACTGTGCCTCCTCTGTGCAGCATGCCAGCAGGTTCTCGTTTCCTCCCAACCACTCAGCCTCCAGGGGCATTTGGTTATTCCTGTCTGGTAGATGAGGAAATTGACGTTCAGAAACACCATCAACAGGGTTTTAATAGCCTGTTGTATGACTTTAAGACCCACCAGTCTCAGGTCTCTGGGCTCGGGGGGCTGGCCAGGTCTTCAGGAAGCCCGGTACAGGTGACCAAGGGCTGTCACCACTTCATCCCATTCACACAGGTTCATGCAGTGCTCATCTCAGAGGGCTTTGCCTGAGGTGTGCATCCCTCCAGGCAAGGAAATAGTTTCCTGGGTAGAGCAGATACTAGTGAATAAGAGAACTCTACCATGCAAAAACTTCAAGATGACTTCTCCTTTTTTACTAAGTATTGACAAAAGCCAAGACCGTGCATCTCACAACTCACTTGGATAGCCTGGTGATGTGACATCTACTTTGTTCCTACTCGAATATTTACGCTTTTTAACTCTCCATCCATACCAATGGAGGTTGTCTGCACCCTATGTTTCTAACACCTAAGTAGAAGGATTAATTTTCTAGTCACAAAGCAGCCAAGCAAGGATGACCAAAAGTTGTAATGGGGGTATTTCAGCCAGCTGTAATCTCCAGGCCATCAAATGCATTCACTCGGTGTCCTGTCTCTAGGGGGAAGTGATGAAGAATATCCTTGGGTGTCAGTCAGAAATCAGGCCTGGGTCTGATTTCTGGTGCTGCCACTGAGCAGTGTTGTAGACTTATGTAGATTAATGCTTGTTCTAAGTCTTAGAACATTTTGCCATGTTCTAAGGAGCATTGCTCTACCTTTTGGACAGGGTCGGGGGCAGGAATCTAGGCCATTGCTTCCTTGATCTTCTGCTTTGGTAGCCAGGAAAATTAATAGTGAATTTACACACATAGACACACCCTTTAGGGAATGTACATGTGGCAGGAAATGAATTGCCTCTTCTAGGTCTCGGGAAGGCAACAGTGAAGCATTCATAAGCTTTGCAGTTTATAACACTTCAAGCAGGTACTCTGAGCTATTATTTAAGATAACTCATTAGGTTTAATGTTCATCTTAACGGCCTACTTATAAGCACTTTTGCTTTCCTTGCACTTTAAAGAACTGGGTTTCATGACTGATTATTGCTCTTACTATAGACTTAATGGTTCCAAATTCTGGATGATTATCTTTCTCATCTTGACTATTTCAGAAAGTTTTTCTCCATGTTTAAAACTAATATTGATTCAACCGATGCTTACTGAGGTCCTACTGGCAGGTGCGTTGCTAGGTACAAGGCAGATGGATCCAAAGAAAAGTGAAAAAGGGATTCTTGCCCCCAAAGAGCTCATCATCTAGCTCCGAGTGTGGTCTCCAAACCACCAGAGTCAGCATCATCTGGGGACTGGTTAGAAACGTAAATTCTCAGGCCCCACCCCAGACCTGATTACATCAGAAACTCTGGGGTTGACCTCAGCCATTTGTGTTTGAAAAAGTCTGCTTCAAACAACTATCATTGTCATCAAATGTCAAAATAACAAGTATTAGTGTTTATTAACTAAATCTCAAAGTTTCATTTATCTTTTGAGGAAACAGAAGCCCATGGACCAAAGGCCACATGAGGTGGAGAAATTGAAACTGGAACTCAGTTACCTGCCCTCCCCCCCCGCACACACACACCCAACTCTACATATAGCCAACATCCTTTTTCTTTTCTGATGCTTTAATCCCCAAATCTTATGGGGAACCCCAAGTACTACCAACCCAAAGGAAAAACCTTCCCTTTTCAAAGAAAACAGAAGAGAAACTACTGTCTTTGAAAATAAGGACCACTAACAAAAATTTAAATCTGATCTACTGAAACCATCCAGTAAACTAGCAGTAATTTCCCAAACCTTTAACACATCCAAGTTCCATTTACAAGACTTGAAAATTGGGAGGCTGGGAGAGAGAAGTATAAAAATACAATGAATAACGTGATCTGAATAAAATCTGGAAAAATATACAGTATGCAGAAGTGTCAACTGTGGTTCGCCTTCCAGGGGAGAATTATAAACGATCTTTTTTCTTTGTATTTTTCTGAATTTTTCCCAATGGTTGTATATTACTTTGGTAATCAAGAAGAAAAGTAAAACTGCTTCTTGAAATGTTACCTCCAAATCACTCAACATGAAGGCTTATTTTGTAATTCCATTTCTCTCCATACAGCAGGATACTGTGTGTGTAGTAATTATTTATATCATGCCATATGTTACGATGAAGATGAAATTCTGTAAATACATTCCTTCCAGCAGGCACTAAAAATGAAGAGGTTAAATGCTTTCCTAGGTTCAAAGCACTATGAATTAAGATAAGCTAACTGTGAAGCTAAAAGAAACATTTATTGAAATCTCTGAGAGCATCCCTTTTGAAAAACGTTGATGTGACACATAGCTCCTTACTCATACCGCCCTGATGTTTAACCCCTGGCACAAAACAGAATGTTCAGCAATTCCTGGCAATGTCTTAGGAGTTCAGGGGATAAAATGCATGGGAAAATATCAGAGAAATAAGAAACAGAGAGTGATCCTACTTTCATATAAAATTCTGTCCCCGTGGACAAAAAGACATCCAAAATTACTGGCAAATTTCATTGTCCTTGATACCCTTTAAAAAATGTTTTTCTTTCTCAAGAAATGTTTGCTCATTTAAAAAATATCTACATCAGTTACCTTACTCAATGAGCCATAAATAAGTAGATAAATAAATAAGAACGTCTCATTTAAAGAGACATTTCTGCTGCAGAAGCACTGCTGTAATGTTTCACTTGATAAGACAAATTCATTCCCTTGAAGAAAAACTGGCATTGTTTTACTGAAACTCTGAGCAAAATAAATTCAGTGAGTGTTAATTAAGCCTTTTAAATGAGGCAGGAAAATTAAGTTAACCAATGTGATGACTACGAAAAAGGAAATTCTAGCGGCTACCTGTTTTACCAAAATACCTCACAACAGCTGACATTTCTAGAATTTACAGATGCTTTCAGGAAAGAATGAGTTGCGCGGGGGGGGGGGGGTGCAGATAATATATTATACCTCAACATTTATACTATCTAAGATTACCAGACTTTGCAACAATTCGCTTAACAGTAGTATTAGGGAACTCAAAAGAACTTATTATCTTGGGTTTGGCTGTTGAGCATGCAAGCTTTCACTTACACAGGGGCATCCGCCAAAGACCCTTAAATTTCCCTCAGTCCTCTGCTTACTTTTTTTCACAGAGCAGTCTCACTCACTGCAAAATTGATAAATTAGTAATAATAAATAATATAAAGAATATACAACTCTCAGAAAGTTTCTCCAACCCCCAGTTCCCAAACCATATAATTACCCCACCTGCCTACGCAAATTGATCTACAGCCGGCTCGCTGTTATCATGAAGCTAAACCTAACAGTCCCCTTTCAAACACTTTTTGACAGAACGCACACAAACTTGTGGCTGGGTCTGTAACTCCATACAGACACTTAGAAGCCTAGTTCTCATTCTTCCGTCGCTCATCCCCCTCTGGTGAGAAAAGGGTCCAATGTGGGGGTTTTGCCTAAGGCTGCCTATTTCTGCAGTCTTACTTTGGGGCTGCTAAAAGGTATTAATTAAAAAGTACCGGCAGACCCAGCTTCTAAGCATTGATCAATGCTGAGGGAACAATCCCAAGCCAACAAGCCCCAAAATACCTTCGATTTGTAACACAGACAAGCCGCTCCTCTCAACAAGAAATAACGTGCCTCCTCCATCAAATTTAAAAATTAAAATTGAATGCAACAGCTTCCATTCTGAACAACATTAAATTTTCTGGGTCACTTTTTTTCTGTCTCCCCGGGGCCACGTCTACAGCCTGACAGTGGCGGTAGATAGGGTCTCTTCATGCAAGCAGTTTAGCTGTCGCCCTAAGAGCGTGGATGCCTTACCGTTGCTTGTCCCGCAGCAGGTCCCAAAGGGCTGACCTCCCCCCACCCTGCCCTCCACACCTCACCACCACTTGCTTTCTTTTCCTCCAAACTGCAAAAGGGCGAGCTTCTTCAGAGAAAAACTTAATGAACGTCTGCTTCTGGGGTAAAGGTGCCCCACCTGCTATCACAAAATCCTAAGACTGGAGGGAGGTACCTAGGAGCACGCACCCTGTGCTCGCTGGACCCAGTCAGTGAGCGCTTGGCACCAGAACCCCGGGAACATGATTTATATGCAGACCTGCACCCATCCCACACAAGTCCGCACGCCAGCTTGCCTAACCACTTATGTAAGCTCGTGCCTCTACAGTCCCAAACCGCACACACACGCAGACACACGCTCCGACACCTGTCACGCATCTGAAATGGACAGCGTCCACACTCAGGGGATGAGATGAAAGCAACACATACGAATGGGGGGAGGGGGAGCTGCCGTCTTAAAACCTCTCTCCCCCCATTTGTTTCTCGCCCGTTTCTGTCACAACTACAATTACCTTAGCAACCAAAGAATTGCACTGACTCGCCCTCCGGCTTCTGAATTTCTCCTAAAGCCAAGCTCGCGCCAGGTTCATGGTAAAGCTAGAGAGCAGCCCCGGGGACGAGGGGACGAGGGGCCGCAGCCTCCGCGGGGCGGAGGGGACGTCCGAGGCGGTCTCCCCGCGGCTCTCCAGCGACCCGCCGCGTCTTCGCGACTTGCGGCGGCGGCGAGCGCGGGGCTCAGCGAGCGGAGAGCGAAGCCCGGCGCCGGCGAGGAGGCGCGGCGGGGCGCATGGTGCCTGGGCGCGGGGCGCTCGGGGTCTCCGGCGCTCGGCCCTCGCCCGCCTCGCCCGCCCCGCGCCGCCGGGGCCCGCGGAGGTCGGTCCGCCCCCTCGGCGCCCGCCGCTTCCCGCAGCGCAGGGCAGCCGGAGCCGGGCGGAGCTCTCGCCGCGAGCAGGGCCGGGCGCAGGAGCTGCCCCAACTCGCGAAGCCGCTCAGCCCCGCCGCTCGCGAACCGCCGCAGCGGCGCCCGCTGTCGGGTGTGGAGCGGAGCTGCAGCCCCGGACCGCGCGCACCTGGGCGCCGGCACCTGGGCCCCCGAGCTGCACGGCGCGGGGCGGGGCCGAGGGGCGCGGGGCGGGGCCGAGGGCCGAGGGGGCGGGGCCGAGGGGCCGAGGGGCGGGGCCGGGGGCGGGGCCGAAGCACCTGCGCGCGTCCCTGGGGAGCCGCCGCCGCGCTCACCTGCTCCCAGCGCCGCGGACCGTGCAGACTGTGTGTGATTCGCCCGAGGAAGGGAAACCCTGGAAATTCCTGGCAGTTTAGGTGCCGCCCAGACAACTGGGAGCCCGGCTCAGCGATGCGGAGTCTCCTCCTTCGGTCTGGTCTCCAGAGCTGGCCGCGTCTGGAAACTTCAGCGGCGTCAGTCAGGGTTGTCTTAGGGATTCCAGGTCCCGAGTGGTTTGCTCCGGGAGCTTTGAGTCGCTTCAATGTAGCTGGCGCCCTCTAAATTAAAACGGGCCACCGCGAACGTCAGGGATATTGTGGCTAACCTCGTCATTTTTATCGATTCAGCATTTACACCACGTGCTGCATTTGGAGTGGTTTATGATCGTTCGTATCTGGAACACCACAAAAGAATTTTCAAGAAAAATTAACTCTTGCGGGTATTCTTGGGGAAAGAAAGAAAAAAGTTGAAGACAAAAATGAAAAAGGGTGACTTGAACGGACAACATTCTTTAATGTGGGATTTCTGAAATCAGACATTTAGTTAAATACTCAGGAAGCTGCAGGTGAAAAGAGAACAAGATGGTTGGTGCTGGATGGCAACCATGGATTGGTGTGCAATATCGACGTAATCATTATCGAGAACGAATTCAAGGTTTATTCTTGAATTGTATTGTGTTACCAGGAAAACAAAAATTTGACATAAAATATCTAAAGGTTTCTAAGGACGGGTGACCTGGGCTGTCTTCATCCATGTGGGTCCAGAGGTTGATATTTATTTTTTTTAAGATTTTTATTTTATTTACTTATGACACACAGAGAGAGGCAGAGACATAGAGGGAGAAGCAGGCACTTCACAGAGAGCCAGATGTGGGACTTGATCCCAGGACCCCTGGATGAGGACCTGAGCCGAAAGTAGATGCTCAACCACTGAGCCACCCGGGCATCCCCCAGAGGTTGAAATTTAAAGTCTTCTTCCCGAGGTATATCTCCTTTCCCATCATTCTATACTGATTGATGAATATATTCACTCTTCCATTCAATAAACAGCAATTAGCACCTACCATGTGTTAGACCCTCTGCTAAGGACTAGAAATTGATGAAATAAGTCCCGCCCTTACCATTCTGCCTAATGGGAACAGTACACAAGCAGATATATGTATTACCACCTTGGGCTAAGTCATGAAGTGGTACCTCCAAAACCAAGAAGAAAACCTGCAACCTAGGGAAACCACACTTAACTTAGTGAATAAAATATAATTTCAATGGATACCCCAGTTATTTCATTTATTAAAATTGAAATATAAAAATTTTCCTTCCCTGGGTTTAGCATTTGGCTTAAGCATCTCTGTAGAGCTGGCTGCAGCTGTTTGTAACACTTCGAGAATAGGATGCTTACTGAGAGATGGGTGGTTATTAGGGCTCTTCCTCTGGGGAGCTCTGCATTTCTGAGACCAGCAGTTTCTTGAGGGCTAGGCATAAGGGAACAATCATGTGGAAATAGAAGCAGTGAGTTCCAGGTGCATCTGAAGAAAGGCCTTACTGTGTGCTTCCCTTGATACAGTAGCATTGAAAATAATAAAATACTTTGGAATAAACTTAACCAAGGAGGTGAAAGATTCATACAGTGACAATCACAAGACCTTCCTGAAAGAAATTGAAGAAGATACAAATAAAAGGAAAGATATCCCATGTTCATGGATTGAAGGAATTAATATTGTAAAAACATTCATACTACCCAAAGCCATTTACAGATTCAACATAATTTCTGTCAAAATTCCAATAGCATTTTTCACAGAAGTAGGAAAAGAATCCTAAAATGTATATGGTACGATAAAAAAAAAAAATAGCCAAAACAATATAGAGAAGTAGAGCAAATCTAAAAGCATTACACTACCTGATTTCACAAAGGTATAGTCATCAAAACAGCATGGTATTAGCATAAAAACAGACACATAGACCAATGTAGAGCCCAGAAATAAGCCCACTCATATACAGTCAATGGATATCTGACAAAGAAGCCGAGAATATTCAGTGGGGAAAGGATAGTCGTTTCAATAACCGATATTGGGAAAGCTGGATATTCACATACAAAAGAATGAAAATGGACCCCTCTCTTATACGACTCACAAAAATTAACTCCAAATGTACTGAAGACTTAAATATAAGACACAAAGTGGTAAAATCACTAGAATAAAACAGAGAAAAATCTCTTTGACATTGGGCTTGGCAACAACTTTTTGGATATGACTCCAAAAACACAAGTAACGAAAGTAAAAATAAGCAAGTGGGACTACATCAAACTAACAAGCTTCTGCACAGCAAAGGCAATGGTCAACAAAATGAAAAAGCAACTTATAGAACAGGAGAAAATATTTCAAGCCATCTAGCTGATAAAGAGTTAATATCCAAAATGTATAAGAACTCATATAATTCAATAGGGGGAAAAACGGTTAAAAAATGGGCAAAGGATTTGAATAGATATTTTTCCAAAGAAGACATACAGATGGCCAGCAGGTACATGAAAAAATGTTCAACATCATTAATCACTAATTTTAAGGAAATGCAAATTAAAACCGCAATGAGATATCACTTCATGCTTGTTAGAATGGCTATTTTCAAAAAGACAAAAGTCAAATATCAACGAGGAACTAGAGAAAAGGGAGCCCTTGTACACTGTTGATGGGAATGTAAACTGGTACAGCCACTATGTAAAACAATATGCAGTTTCCTTCAAAAATTAAGAACTAGCAACTGATCCAGCAATGCCACTTCTGGATATATATCCAAAAAAAAGGTAAAAATACTAACTCAAAAGATATATGCATCCCCGTGTTCATTGCAGCACTATCTACAATAGCCAAGACATGGAAACATGTCCTGAGTGTCCATGGACACGTGAATGGATCATACACACACACACACACACACACACACACACATATACACATTTATGATTATCAAAATTATTGTCAAAATTTCAGTGGCATTTTTCACAGGAAGAGTCATTATTAGCCATACAAAAAAGAAGGAAATCATTTTCCTGCTACTTACAACAATATAGATGGACCTTGAGGGCATTACACTAAGTGAGATAAATCAGAGAAAGACACATATACACTGTATGAACTCGCTGTGGGATCTAAAAAAGTTGAACTCATAGAAATACAGAGTAGAATGGTAGTTGCCAGAGGGTGGGATAAAGGAGGAGATGTTGATCAAAAGGTACAAACCTAGTTATAAGATGCATAAGTTCTAGGGATCTAATGTATAGCATGGTGACTACAATTAACAATACTGTATTATACTTGAAAGTTGTTAACAGTGTAAATTGTCATAGTTATGCACATACGAAAACAGTAGTAATTATGTGAGGGGATGGAAGTGTTAACTAACTTTATTGTAGTAATTATTTTGCAATATATATCAAATAATCACATAGTACACCTTGAATTTCATGTTATATATCAGTAATATCTCAGTAAAGCTAGGGGAAAACATATATATAAAATCAGATATTTTATATGTATTTACTTATATTGATATATTTTATGTACTATATGGGCTTTCTAATATGTGATATATATAATTTCTTGTATACATATGAAAAACATTTTATTTCATTATATTCCATTTCATATAAAATATTTAATTACACACATATACATATATGTATATCACACAGACACATATATTCTAATATATAATTTGTACATAATTTTAATATAACATACATTTATATTATAAATATAATTTATATATATTTTTAAAATGATAAAAAATAACTAACTTCATAGAACAAGCCCACACTTTTTGCTACCATGGCCAACAAATTAGTTTACACACCAGGAATTAAGCAAACAAATAAATACATAAGGATTTCGGTAGGCAATTTTCTCACTGTTGGAGAAGGGAATTACACATTGGAAGAAAGATTGGAATAGACTCCAGTAATGTGGCTGGAAATTAAAGGTGATGGTATGAAATAATTTGTACTTTACATAGATAAAAAGAAAAATATAAGTATAGGTATATGTGTGTGTATATGTTGATATGTTTCCTAGTTCTGTCCCCTGAGAGAGTCTAAATGCAATAGTACCACAGTAGCTATGAACACACCTAACACTCGAACTTTGATATTTAAATACCATTTTCCACTGAAAGGAACTATGGCTCCATGGTGTAGTGGATGAAACTGGAATAATTTGCTGTGCAAGAAAATAAGAAGGTACTTAAAGAATTATGGAGACATGTCAAAAGAATATAGGAGCCTTGAGGGGTCTCCACTGGCCAAATCTAGAACAATATAAGCATCAAAATAAATAATGACAGCAACAAGTTGCAAACTTTGAGTAAAATAGAAATCAATGAGTTCATGGTGGTAGAAAGAAAAAAAGGGGAAAGGAAAGCTCTACCAGTAGAATACAACTAATAGATGAAGAAAAAAGATAGGATTAGAAAATCACCATTTTGCAACCATCATTGTAACTGATTCAAGCCAGAATCATCAATGGATGCTAAAATTTGCGAGTAAAAGTTTGATGAGGAACAAGATATTGACAGTCTCTATGTATGTCCCCAAAATATTCATTCATTCTCAATATATTATTAATTATTAATTAATAACCACAACATGTTTACCAATAAACATGACAGCTATAATACTTGGGAGATACCATCTTAATCAACTGGCAAAAGTTCACGTAAGTAAAAACTGGTGATGGAGAAAACCAACCTCATGTTGCCTCCTGATATAATACAGTGAGAATAATACAATGAGAACACGGCAGCACTTCTTCTACATAAATATATAAATCACGAGGAAACAGCTGACAAATGCAAACTGAGAGAAATTCAAGTGACTCGTGTGTACTCTTCAAAAATGCCAAGGTTATGAAAATAGATTCTCCTAGGTTAAAAGTCACTAAGAGACAACTAAATGCAACAGGTGATCTTTAATGGGATCCAAGACCTATAAATGACAATAATGGCATAACTGGTGTAAAATTCACCAGTGGACTTCGTTAGATTAAATTGGATCAATGTTATTTTCCTGATGTGAGACTGTACGTGGTTATTTAGGAGTTTCCTTGTTTTTAGAAAATACACACTGATATATGACTGGATAAAGAAGCATCACATTCGTAACTTACTGTCAGATGATTCAGAAATGTTAATGCCTTAAAGAATATGAGGGAGCTCTTTGAACTATTTTTTGCAACTTTTTTGTAATTTATAATGATTTCAGAGACACCTGAGTGGCTCAGCAGTTGAGTGTCTGCCTTCTGTTCAGAGCATGGCCCCGGGATCAGGGATCAAGTCCTGCTTCGGGCTGCTTGCAGGGAGCCTGTTTCTCCCTCTGCCTATGTCTCTGCCTTTCTCTCTCTCTCTCTGTCTCTCATGAATAAATAAAATCTTTTTTAAAAATGATTTCAAAATAAAAGTTTAAAAAAATATATCATAGTATAATTGTTCTTCTTGCAAAAAAAAAAGGAAACAAAACAACAATAAAAATCACCTTCACTTTCAAAAGTGTTCACCATAGATTTTCTTTAAAAATCAGCTCTCTGTTAACTGTACTGAAAATATGATTTGATCTACTATTTTGTGAATATACACAATAATGTGATTCAGCAAGACATTTCATTCATTCACTCAGAAATTATGCGGTATACAGGATCTTTCCCAAAACTCCTCTAAAATATAAAATGAAATATATAGGTAAATTCCTAAATCTTTATTTAAGATTTTATTTATTTATTCATGAAAGACAGAGAGAGGCAGAGACACAGGCAAAGGGAGTAGCAGTCTCTCCCCAGGGAGCCTGATGCGGGACTCGATCTCAGGACCCCCGGACCAAGACCTGAGCCAAAGGCAGACACTCAGCCATTGAGCCACCCAGGTGCCCTTCCTGTGTCTTTTGATTACCTCATTACCAAGTGAGGTGTTGCAGGAAAGTATGTAATAGAATCGATCAAACCTGGTGACAAATTGAACAGAATGAAAACAAGTTGGCAATTTAGTTGCAATGATTGTATTGGCAGGTGAAGGTCAAAAATGTGATTAGTGTCAGTGCATCTGGTGCGTATGTGCATGGCAATGACCTCAGGGAGGATAAGGGCTTTGGCACCACGTGGCCTATTTCCTAGGGCTGTGAATTTGTGACACTTGACAACTGATGTGCTTTTCTTAAGACCCCCCCTCCCCACATTTTCTTTTCCTCACTCTGTAGTGCAGTCTTTTTTTCTTTTCCTGAGAGTTAAGGCCTATTTTCTTTGCACTTTGACAATAAAAAAAAAAAAAAAAAAGATTCTCAGTAAATGTTGCCTCCTGTCCAATCTTGAGAGAAAACTAATGTCAAAAATGCAAAACCATTTTTTGCCACTAATGAGGCAAAAATGGTTAGGTATTTTGGAAAAGGATCTTTCTCAAGGGATGGCTTGAAGGCCACATTATCCATATCACTTGGGGCATTTATGAGAACTTAGCAATAAAGATTCTAGGACCCCACCTCCGACATCAGTTGAAATTTCTAAGGATGGGATCAGGGAATGTGCTTTTGAATAAAAATTTGCATTGGTTTGCAAACCGGCCTCTAAATGGAGAGCAAGGAGACTGAGAAAAGAGGCAGGCCACTCCAGAGCGGTAGGCAACAGTTCTAATAAGCAAGGGGACTTACATATGAGGCTTGTCTTGAGCAGCCACAAGATGAGTAGATCTCTGCACCCGCCTGCTAGAATCTTAAAGTTTCTGTAGAGGCCTCAGCAGAGCCCAGCCCACATACCCAATCCAGATGGTCTCAACAACACATTATTCTCACTAGGCTGCATCCTTGAAATGGTTCCTAGTGCAGGAACAATGGATGAAGCATACATTCCAAGGACAGAGGAAGGGATGAGAAGCCTCTAGTTGTCCACAACCAGCTTGAGGGCCAAACAGTGGTCATGTCTTCTCAATTACCTCCTCTGATAGTTTGTGACTGACCCACAACCTGTGGGATGCTTCCTTCCTAGAATACCTAGCATTTCTGTCACTACTAATTACATAATCTCTTTCCCAGGAGAGGGCCATAGGAGGCAAGCAGATTACAACATGAAGTGGATTTCATGATGATAGTTTAGCACTTAATCTATGGCTTTGAAAAACATGTGTCTGGGAAAGGATGTGTTTATTTCATGGTGCTGGAATGATATGGTCTGAAACTCAGAAGTAATGTTAGGTCAGAACGGAATGCTTATTTACAAAGCCCCGGTGCTTTAATAATTAGGATGCAGGAATATGCGTGTATATATACAATACACATGAAAGAAAATTTATATCAACAATAAGTTTTTAAAAACCCACACCAGCCCCAAAATAACCATGGGATTCTGTTCACACCAATTGTTTGGACCAAGCTTCTTCACCAGATTACCTCAGAGACGCTATTTCATATAACCACCATCCAGATGTTGTGGTCAGAATTGCCACAGAATAGGCAACTGCTTGTGTGATGTGACTTGAAATATTCAATAGGTCCCCTAAACTAAAAATACCTCCTCCCAGCACTCTCCTGCTAGGTGCTGGGATTCCTATAGTTTATCAAAGTCAGTTACACACGTTTGTTTAGGACCATGGTAAATGGCCAGGGAGGTAGTTCAACAAGAAGGATCCTTTATTGAGGCAAAATCTGTCAGTTACAAACTCTATCAAAATTCCCAGCCACCAAAGGTCACAGGGAACCCAAAAAAACAACATTGAACATATAACACCCTCTTTAAAACACGGCAAAGCTTTCTTCTTAAGAAGAACCATATTTTGGGCAGCCCTGGTGGCACAGAGGTTTAGCGCTGCCTGCAGCCCAGGGCCTGATCCTGGAGTCCCGGGATCGAGTCCCACGTCAGGCTCCTGCATGGAGCCTGCTTCTCCCTCCTCCTGTGTCTCTGCCTCTCTCTCTCTCTCTATGTCTATCATAAATAAAATATTTTTAAAAAGAAGAAGAACCGTATTTTAATCCATTAGAGGCCATTAGCAGTTGTTTAAGAATTGGGGCTCAGCTCACAGGGTATTCTCTGCCCCCTTCAACCTTGTGTTTGCCCACTCATTGATATCCTGAAGAACATAGAAATAAAACTTGTGCCATTTGCCCAAGCCAAAGCCTGAGCAGATAACCCTGTTTTTCAAAACAACAGAATTGTATCCTCTGCCCAAAATAAACTTTCCTGCAATGGCTTTTGCCCCTTTTCACACCATCACCCAAGACTCAGTAGCAGTTTTCTCATTAATCTGTAGAACATTTTCATGACCCCAAAAAGTTCCTTCTTTCTCCTTTGTATCCAGCCACCTCCCTCCACCCTTGTGAGGCAGCCATCAGTCTGTTTTCTGTCCATATGGTTTTGCCTTTCCCATAATGTCATATAAACAAAATCATACAGTACACAGTCGTTTGTGTCAGGCTTCTTGGCATAATGCCTTTGAGATCCATCCACAATGGTGCAAGTAGCCTCGTCTGTTTACTTTCACTGCCAGCTAGTGTTTTCATTGTATGGACATACCACATTTTGTGTATCCATACTGGCTGTCTTGATAAGTATCACACTTCTGGTATGCTCTTCTCCCAGGAGGACAGGACCCATTTGAAATTTACTGACCTGTAGAACATAAAAATAGACTCTCTAACAGACACTGTTTATTGTCTACCAAACCTACTCCCTGTGCCATCCCCATCTCTGACCCCTCTCTATTCTCTACTTCTTTGCTGGCTTCCTCCACTTTTGTCAGCCTAGTCCCACTTCCACTAGAGTGGATCTTCATTAGACTACACTACTCGTGGGAGTTCCATTTCTGTGGCCATGTTGTAGAGTTATGACCAATGAGACTTGATGGAAAATCTGCTGGGGGTTCCTGCAATACTTTGGGGAATCAGGGCCAGAGATATGACCTAGGTGGAAGTTAAAGCCATGGAACTTAGAGAATTTTCTGTAGCAGTGACAGACATCAAAACAGGTTCAAAATTGGGAGAATCCTCCAAGCATATAATTTGCGTTCACTACCCGTACTCATACACACACATATATCCTGATACAAGCCCATGGACTCCTCCTACTGAAAATCACTCTTCTAGTCCTTCTTAAGAGACTTCCAGCTGGAGCATCAGGAACTAAATGGATTTTAACTTGCATCTCAGCAAGATATAAGTGTGTCCACTAGATTTAATATACATGCAAGCAAGCAGTTAGCATTTAAAATACCCTGACTAGAAATGTTATTCTAAGAAGAGGGTTGCCCCAAGCTGATCTTCTCTCCATTTGCAAGAAAGAATTATAAGATAGATCTTTGAGTTCTTTGCCATTAACTCAAAATGCCTTCTCATTCCTACTTCTCTCCATCTGACCTCCTTTCCTGAAGAAGTCTCTCCTTTCTCCCTCATTCTCTGCAACGGACCTCTGCTCCATCATGCACATTCAGCCATCAGCCCTCCTCACCAGCCCCACCTTCCACCTTCACCTTCCCCACACTGTTGACATCACAGCTCTCCTCTTTATGAAGAACATGGTTATTCTGCAGCAAACCGGGAACACAAGAGCAACCAAAATTAATTCCTAAAGGTCTGGATAACAGTGCTGCTGAGTTGTCTTAGGTATGTCTTGATATGTCTTGGGCATGGGTACCTTGGTCTCCCCTTCTCCACAGTCCTAGACGGAATGGCTTGCAAAGACCTGGGTCTGAATCAACCGGTGTTATGGGTTTTCCTAAACTTAGGACAACTAGTTTACCACATTAATGCAAGGGCAGGCTGCCTGTGTAATATTTTTAGCCTTTCTATGTATTTTGAGTGCTGCTAATTTTACCAATGAAAAATATTTCTAATGTGCATTGTGCTAATTAATAGACCCTCTGGTGTTGATGGGATATAAAGATAACTGAAGCTGTGTTTAGTAAGCCCACCTCCCTTCCCCATACACATGGGCTTCAGAGGAGTCTCTAGGAACTCCCTAAACTACTCCCGGAATAGGCACTCCTGACTAGGATATTTTAAATATTAGGCTTATCTGTTCATTAAATATCACTAACACATGTACATCTTGTTGACATGCAGTTTAAAAACACAAATTCCTCATCCCCAAAGTTCTGTTGAATCGGAAATTCACAATGGAGCTAAAAATCAGTGAGGTGCCATGCTCTCTGGGTAATTTGGGTAGTTCAGATACAGCTGAAAGTTTGAGGACTCCTGCTGTCCTGGCCCCTACATGTACTCACTCTGGAAAATCTAAACAAGTCAAGGAAAGAACCAGCCCTCATTCTTCTTCCCTTCCAAGTTTCAGACTATGCTAGAAGCCGCGCACAAGTTGGGAACAACTCTGGAGGATTTACGAGACACAAATGACAAAACCCACTCCTTTCCTTATCTGGAGTTCCCCAAGCTTCTCCAGGCGCATGACCACAGAGGAAATGGGCCCTTGTCTCTTTCCTATTTACCCCAGCACTGGGGCGGGTCATGGTTTGGTTAGGAACATCCTTTTTTGGGAAAAAGAAAAATTATTCTCTAACCAAGAAGAGGAAAATTTGAATAAATGTAACTGCTTAGAATCCACAGCTGTCCTGTACCTTAGGTGGGTTTCAAACAAATCTTTATCATAATAACTCCCTTCCCACTTGTTTGCCTTTCATTTAAATATCTTAAAATGTGGTAAAATCGTATTATCCCCAAAAAATAGAACTGATGAAAGTTAAGATTAAAAACTAATTGCCAGGGGGAAATTATTAGAGTGCTTAGTTTTGAGATGATGGGTTGTTTAATAGAATTGCGTACCAGGAATGAAAACTATTTCATGTAATGGAAAAAGATCGAGGTTTAAGAAAATATACACACATAAATATTTATACTGAGAGAGTATTTTTAAGTAGGAGATTTTTTTAACTACTGTATCAACTCAAATGCGAACACAAAATTATTTTAGGGTAAATCAGATCCCTGTTTGTATCTTTTCCCTTGTAATTAAAAAATAAAAGATCTCAGCAGATGTGCTGACGACCAATCCCAACTTAAAGCCAGGGGTGGCCTCAGATTCCCCCTATAGCACAGGCTATCCAGGGTGTATGGACACTGGGTCCTATTAGGGTAGAGGGAGGGAGGAATGGGGTACCAGGCAGTCTCCTAACCATGGCCAAACCAGTACTGCTGGCTCACAATACACCCAGGGGATTCACAGGCATCTCTTAGACTCAAAGCAGCAGAAATCAGGTACAAAACAAACCTTGGCGGTATATCCGCTACAGGTGAATACAGGTGAAGGTGTCATGAGGGGGAAAAAGAGCCGTGAGGGGAGAAAGAAGGGCAGGGCTTCCATCAAAGGGTTTCCCTGACACACACCTTTCTCTCCTCTACTATCTCTTCCAAGTCGAGTCTCCAAGTTTTCCCCAGATAAAAGTGGCTTCACATTTAATTGCTCTTATTCCTTAAGTAATTTTGTATCAATTTAAAAATCTGACAGGTATCTACTCTTAAAGGCATGGTACCTATTTTCTTTGTGAACATAAAAATGTGCTCAAGCAGAAGAGCAAATGGAAGTGAAACATGTTTAATCATGAAAACAGTAGTGTGTATGTCTAGATTCTTTTTTTCTGTCGAGACATTGATATCACATATTTTTTAAAAAAAGAAAACCTGTTTTTATAATTGGGACATTAAAGACCCAGAAACAAAAAGAATGGATTCTTTTAAGAGAAACTAACTGGCGAAATGTAAGAAACACTTGTCAGCTAGGAGGGACCTGTGTGAGTGAAGGCTCAAAGCCAAGCCAGAAGAAAAAAAAAATACATGATCACTTAGGGTTCCCAGCATGAAAAACAAGCTCTCCAAGCAGAGACAAGACAAGTGACACCTGGAGTTGGTATCTTGGTGAAGGTTTCCCTAAATCCATCCCACCCACCACCCACCCCCAGATAGGAGGTAGCCTGTGAGGAATGCCACAACCCTGCTCCCATTGCCAGGGACTGACTTAGGATAGCCTGAATATGGACCATGACTGACAAACGACTTCTCCATGACCATGACATGACTTCTCCTCGCTTCTCTGAAGAGACATGGGAATGGATAATCCCTTTGCTTCCACTAGGCATTGTCTCATTGGGATGTGGTCCCTAGAGCTTGGCAGTCAGCTGGCCTGAGGACCAAACCCACTCACAGGGGAGAGCAGGATGGAGAGTCTCAGAGAAGCAAAGCCAGGGCATGGGTGCCACCTGAAGCCTGTCCTGACTCTGTTCTTCCTGTTACATAAGGTAATGAGCTTCCCAACATTGAGCCAGCGTGAGTCAAGACTTTGAATTACTTGCAGCAGAAAGCTTCCTTACAGACACAGTGGGGTTTGGTAACCCCAAACAGTTCTAACAAGCAGGTAAACTTGGCAATTCAAGCAGGTAAACTTGACAATCCATTTTTATTATTGGTAGATATTTGGGGCTGCAAATGACAAAATGCATGACGAATAGGTTTTAAACAACAAGGATAGTTCTTGATCTCTCCTATCAAGAAATAAGTAGGCACTGGGTGTTGTTCAATTTGATGACAAATTGAATTTAAATTAAAAATGAAATTAAAAATTAAAAATTAAAAAAAAGAACGAAAAGAAACAAGTAGGTAGGTACTTCTAGGCTATCCATCCAGTTAGACTTCAAAATGAAGTTAGACTTCATCCTCAGATAGCAATGTCAGAAAGCTGGTAGGGACACATGGAATTGTTGGTTTTTTTGTTTGTTTGTTTGTTTGTTTGCTTTGTTTAGTTTTTCACGTCTCTATTTTGTCCAAGAAAGAAAATTGCTGAAGCCACTTAGCATACTTCCTCTTAAATCTCATTGGCCAGAATTGGGCAGATTACCTGGCCACCCTCCCTTTTTTTTTTTTTTTTAAGATTTTATTTATTTATTCATGACAGGCAGAGAGAGAGAGAGAGAGAGACAGGCAGAGGGAGAAGCAGGCTCTGTGAAGAGAGCCCGATGTGGGACTCAATCCTGGGTCTCCAGGATCACACCCGGGGGCTGAAGGCAGTGCCAAACCGCTGGGCCACCGGGGCTGCCCAGCTACCCTCCCTTTAATAAAGTACCTTGGTGGTGGCTTCCAGCATCTCATGGAGGTGGCTCTGTCAGGCAGGAGGACATGGGAGGAGAATGACTTCTGGGTAGGAGGCCCTGTCTACTTAGCCAAATCTTCCAGCCCAACTTCTTTCAACCCAAGTTCTCTGAAGGAAGAATTTCATTCTCTTCTAGCACAAAATACATAATAATCTATCAGCTTAGTTCTAAATATTATATATCTAATGAATAGCTGGATTCAAATTCTTAGAAACACCTGTGAGTTGCTCATTGTGTGAAATGCCAACAGCAGAGAGAGCAGGCAAGGAAGAAGCTCTCACTTTGCTGGTTTAAATCATTACAAAGCTCTCTGGGCAGAAAGTTAGTGGAGGTAGTGTGTGTCCTCCCGTAGGAGAATCATATATGTTCAAAGTCCTTGGCTTGTTAAAAGGGTCATTAGAAAACAAATTGATCCTTGAAATATTTAAAACAATGCCTGGATTTTATCATATCTTCACAGTTTCTTACGTTGTTCTTTTTTTCCTGCCCCAATATTAACACCTATCCAGGGATTTATGAGATCTGGTCCAAGACATTTTCTACCAATATAAATTTTACAGAAACAGAAAAGAGGGCAAGGAAAGTGGTATGAATTAAGTATCTATTATGTACCAGACACTGTAGGTAGTATTTGCCCTGTTTTGATTCCATTCAAGGAATAGATGAGGCAGTCTAGTAGAAAGAATATAGGCTGGTTGTGTGTCCACCCACAAATCCCTTCACTTTTCCAACACCCTGTTTCCTTATCCCTAAAATAGGGATAATAATAGTGACTACCTCATAGCATTGCTACAAGAACAAAATGAGATCATCCAAGCACAGTGCTTAGCAGGCAGTGAGTGCTCCAAGAGCGACTGACACCCCTGTGGGGTTGGTATCATTACATCCAGTGGTTAACAGTATCTGGGGGTTTATGAGAACTGATTTTTAGATTTGCAGGAATTTTGCAAGCTAGCTGTGAAACGGTTGTTAGCTTGAATGCACATATTTACACCACAGAAATCAGCAATGCTATTTACTGAGCACACATGTATGTGCAGAGCATGGTTCTAAGAACTGCAGGATCTACATACATATACTACCCTCAGAGGGTGCTCATCATCACATTCAAGCTAAACCTTCAGATCATTTTCATTCAATTCACTTGTTTGTCACTGCACTAGATTAAGTGTCGCTACCCTAGGACTCTCTCCACCAGAGAGGTGGGTGAAACTGTGAGCCTGATGAACTGCCTTGGGGTGGGTTCCACTTCCCCTGACTGCAGCCCCACTGCAGGGGAAATCTCTTTCCCTCTTCCAGACATGCCCAGGTCAGGATGTAGGCAGATCATTTCAAAACCTGCTAATCATATGTTAAGATATGACTCTCTACTTGGATTTTTTTCCATTTTCAGAGAATAATCTTCATGAGAAAAGAGCCCGGGTGATGAACTGAGTTGATTACGAAGGCACCTATGGACCATCACGTGTGAGTTATCACCTATGGGACACCACCTGTGGGCCATCACAAACCAAGTACTTATTTCCCTTCCTTCCTGCTTCTCCACCCAAACAGAGAACAACTTTTGATGTTTCCCAAGCATTAGTCGTTCTAATACTGCCTATGTTTTCCATACTCTCTCACCTGTTTATAATAAGTCCTTTTTCTTTAAATCAGCTCTCTTTTCCCCCCTCAAATTAATTTTAAGAGAAAATGTTGTGCCAGTGCCTTAAACAGAAAAGTATACTTATCAAAGATAATGATTGTCATCAAATAAACATGCAACTTTTAAAATAGAAGAATATTCAAATGTTTAACTCCAACCATCCTCTTACAGGCCACCAGTAGAATATTTATTCCACCCTCAAAACATTGCTCTAAGAGATGGCCTTTTCTCTCCTCCCAGGAGCTGAGTTAGCGTTTAAGATACCCAATCAGAAATGCTATTCTAAGAGCAGTTACCCCAAGTTGATCTTCTCTCCATTCACAAGAAAGAATTATAAGATAGATCTTTGAGTTCTTTGCCATTAACTCAAAATGCCTTCTTATTCCTATTTCTCACCATCTGACCTCCTTTCCTGACAAAGTTTCTCTTTCCTCCCTCCTTCTCTGCAGCAGACCTCTGCTCCATCATGCGCATTCAGCCATCAGCCCTCCTCACCAGCCCCACCTTCCACCTTCACCTTCACCTTCCCCACACTGTTGACATCACAGCTCTCCTCTTTATGAAGAACATGGTTATTCTACAGCAAACCGGGAACACAAGAGCAACCAAAATTAATTCCTAAAGGTCTGGATAACAGTGCTGCTGAGTTGTCTTAGGTATGTCTTGATATGTCTTGGGCATGGGTACCTTGGTCTCCCCTTCTCCACAGTCCTAGAGGGAATGGCTTGCAAAGACCTGGGTCTGAATCAACAGGTGTTATGGGCTTTCCTAAACTTAGGACAACTAGTTTACTGTTCATGCAAGGGTGCTCTACCTGAGTTGGGAATGTCATAAAGAAGAAAGAAAAGGAAGAAAGGAAGAAAGGAAGAAAGGAAGAAAGGAAGAAAGGAAGAAAGAAAGAAAGAAAGAAAGAAAGAAAGAAAGAAAGAAAGAAAGAAAGAAAGAGAGAAAGAGAGAAAGAAAGAAAAAAGAAAAGAAAAGAAAAAAGAAAAAAAGGAAAGAAAAGAAAAAGTGACTACCAATTGACCCATGAGCTGGGCCCAGGCACTTGGAGGCCCCTCCCTTTTTCCCCTGTCCAGGAAATATGCATTCTGCTTGCCTTTCCCACTCCCAGAGGCTACTTCGAGGACATAACCTTGAGGTAGTGATATGCCATTGAGAACACCTGCACAGTTTATGTGCCTGAACCCAGTGAAGGCCTCTTTATAACATTTAACATTTGGTGGGCAGGGACAGGGATCCATTCATCTTACTGCTGCTCAAGACAAGCCTCATATGTAAGCTCCCTTTGCTATTATTAAAATTGCAATCTACCAACCTGGAGTGGGCCACCTCTTTCTTCCATCTCTCCCTGCCTTCTGAGGGCAGAGGCCAGTTTTAGATTATACAAGGAAAGCTCCTGAGAGGGCTGCAAACCAACACTGTGTAGTAGTTCTAGTCTACCTACATTTCTTAAACCTCACTCATTTCACCAGTGAAAAACAAGATTTTTATGTGATCCAAAGGTGGTTGTTTTGCCCACCCTAGCAAGTGGGAATGGAAAAATGATTTTATAAGATTTAGAAGAAAACGGAGATGTAATGTCTGGTGCATTGGTGTGTGGCAGAACAAAGGAATACCTTTTGTCTCATAGAAATGAAGCCATCTTGGCCAAAGGACAAGCGGTGATATTGGCAATCCTGCAAAGAAATGTCTGCTGCACGCTCTGCCATGGTGCACAGGAGCCACATACTCTGCTGATTTACAAGCTAAATGTGTGATGACTCTGCTTTTTACACCTTGCACTTCCCTGAAGACATAAATATTTACATTTGTGAAGACATTTACAAAGTACTTGCCCATATTTCTTTTCCCCGAGACTTCAAATGAAACCAGAGCAGGCAATACATCTTAGGGACAAAGAGACAGCTCAGAAATGATGCGAAGTCAAACAAGGTCATAGCGACAGAGCTAGTTAAAGAACTCGGGTGTTGTTGCCCCCATGCCCTGTCACTTTGCCATGCAGGGCCCAGGGGATACAGTTCCAAAGGAATTCATGTTTCCCCAGGTTGCACCTTTCCTGCTGGGTTCCAACTTTGAGAAGGGCACCGCTACCCAATCGCCAAGCTGGCAGCCTTGACATCTGCTTAGACACCTCCCAGTTTCATCAGCACTTCCTTCATACTATCCCTCAGAGCTGTCCTCTCTCTTTTCCCACCGCTGCTTCATCATCTCTCTCCTGGACCATTGGAATAGTGTTTTTCGATGGGTTTCTGCCTATGGTTTGGGAACTCTTCCCTACCCAATCATCCCCCACCCAGCTGCTTGAGTGAACTCTCAGTATGCAGCTCTGGACATATCTCCCACTTGCTTAAAAGTCTTTAACAGTTCCTTCTTGAATTAAGAAGTCTGACCTCTAGAGTTCTTCCTGTCTGTCTTTCTATTTCTATTTCTCTCTCTCTTACACACAGAGAGGCAACTATATGTTCTACCCCTACTAAATTGCATTCAGTTTTCTGAATATGCCAGAAAATATTATAACTAATTATTGTCCCTGGGAGGGCATTCCATCCTACACTGCCCCCATGCACCTAACCAGCACTGCCTTATGAGTTAAGACCTACCTTATATATCAAGTTACATCCCCTAGGGAGTTATACTTGATCCAATAGAACTGACACTATCCATCCTGTGCCACATTGTACCCTGGACATACTTTGGGGGTCTACGATGCCTTATCATGCTCATCTATTTTCTCTCCGTCTCCTGCCAAACTTGAGCTCCTAGAGGGTAGAAAAATATCTTTAATGATCTTTGTGTGTCCAGTCTCTAGCATGGAAAAAACATCATACATTATAAATAAATGAATTAATAAATTTCTATATCAAATAATGATTACTCAGCAGGTGTTCAAGTTAGATCTTTTCTCTGTTAGATAAGGTTGAAGACTTCCAGAGGATACTCAAAACTTTGCCCAGCAAATTTGTCCTATGAATGGATAACCCTCTTTTTCAAGGAAAAGAAACAGCCCATAAATGACCAATCCCTCAACTCTTTACACTTGACCTTCCCCCAGCAACTGCCAACCCTAAGGATTTTCTTGGCCTGTTGATCAAGGGTAACTTGTTGACCCAATCATAAAATTTCCCAATTCGTTAATTCTTACTTAGGTCTGGTTTCTCTTTCCTTAGTAAAATATTGATTCTAGATGAAGGGAATAGCTTGCACATCCTGTCCATAAGGAGTAACAGGGACATTGATTTGGCCAAACCTGAGGTTTTATTTTAGGAAGCTATGGGAAATCAGTCTAGGTAGGTAAGCCAGATATGAATGATAATACACTAGTACTGCAAGAGAGCTAGAGGTTGGCTTGTCCAGAATTTCCTACAGTGGGGTCTACAGATCATCAAGGTAGAGTGTAGTTTGATTTTATATAGATATATGTACATATATATACATTTTTATTTTATTTATTTTTTATTTTTATTTATTTATGATAGTTACACAGAGAGAGAGAGAGAGAGGCAGAGACACAGGCAGAGGGAGAAGCAGGCTCCATGCACCAGGAGCCCGACGTGGGACTCGATCCCGGGTCTCCAGGATCGCGCCCTGGGCCAAAGGCAGGCGCTAAACCACTGCGCCACCCAGGGATCCCTACATTTTTATTTTCATTATGTGCTTACTTTTGTGTATTAGAAAAAAAGGTCACTATCACTTTAGTCCCACAATTTCACATATATTATTGCCAAGCCTTTTTTTTTTTAAAGGACTTAAATAAACAAATGAATCGATTTAGAGAAGAAAATGTTAAGAACTAGGGATGCCTGGGCAGCTCAGTGGTTGAGCACCTGCTTTGGCCCAGGGCGTGATCCTGGAGTCCTGGGATTGAGTCCCATATCATGCTCCCTGCATGGAGCCTGCTTCTCTCTCTACCTGTGTCTCTGCCTCTCTCTTTCTGTGTCTATCATGAATAAATCAATAAAATCTTTTAAAAAATGTTTAAAAATAAGTGAAAAGTCAATATGGTGAGTATTACAAAGGTGATAGCCAAATAACTGAAGCTGGAGAAATGCTGAGCTAGTCTAACACCTCTTCATAGCTCAGGTGGAGAAATCTAGACCCAAAGAAGCTAAATAACATGTCCTGGGTCAAGCTGGGGGAAGGCCTAAAATGCTAACATAAAGATCAGTTCGGCCAGAATCCAAACACTGACTATACAATTTGAACTTACTGAATAAAAAAGTGTTTTTTGTTATTAAATGAAAATATTTTTTAAAAAATTAACTCTGGGAACCACTTGAGGGCAAGGAGGAAAAGTAGGAAAGAAAGAGGAGTAAACCCTACCTACATCACCATGACATGTTCCCTACTGCTCCTACTGCAAAGACCATGGAAAACTCCAACATTGGAAACCGGCTAGAAGATATCCTGAAATGATCAGTCACTCCATGCTGTCCTCTCTGTTCCATTTCATCACACTTGAAGTTTCGCCGGCTGGGATTTTTGCTGTCTTGGCAAACATGATGATGGTGTCAAACCTAATGTTTGCTAAATTTTTGCAGAAATGCTGAGAAGACTTCTACGGGGGTCTATTGTCAATTATCTGGAGAAAGAGAAGTTTGCAGACATTAGAAACAAGAACTGTGTGGGGTTAGGCTCTGGGTTTTAATGAGATGAATTCAAATTAGAATGTTGGCTATTTCCTATAGCTTGCTAAAAATAACCTGGGGCCTGCTTCCTTCCCTCATACTTCATTTTCAGTGCCTGCTCATGCTGAAGATGCAGGAGGGCTGGAAAATGCTCCTTGGGATCTTGCACCAGTGCTGTTTGTTCAGATACACATAATTTAGCTTCGACCTGCTCTCTCACGCACCAGTGGGCATGCTACCTTCGGGCTCCTGTCAGATTTACACTTGAGGAAGCTTGAAGGTGATAAGGGGAGCATACATACCACACCCTGTTGATTTTACCTCTTGAATGTCTCTTTCCATCACTGCCACCAATGTAGTCCATACTACCACCATTCTTTGCTTGGGCTGCTACAAGACCCTCCTTCCTGTTCTTTCTTCCTTGAATCTACCCCCTCCACTCCCAGTCACACTGTAACCAATCTTTTCCAACACAAAGCTGGACATATCCCCCACCGCTACCATGACCACCACCACCACCAATTAAAACCATTCCATGGCTTCTAGTTGCTTGTATGATAAAGACTGGAATCCTTGACAAGGTCTACAAGCAAGGTCTTCCCTGATCTGTGTCCTAGAACCTCTCCAGCCTCACCCCCTCACCCCTTTGCTCTCATTGCTCCAATGCACAGTCCTTACTCCAGTGCCTTCTGCCCACCAGGTCCCCACAGGGCCCTAGCTCATGCCCCGTCCTTCCTTCTTTATCTGCCTAATTCTTATTCATCATTCTGACCTCAACCTAGTCATCACTTCTTTTAGAAAAGCTTTTGCTGACCCTTTAGACAAGGGTCAAATCCTTTCCCATATTGCCTGTCCTAGCCCAAAAGAGACCTCTTCTTCACAGCGGTCATCACTGCTTCATTTGCACATTTATTTAATGATTAATTGATTACTAATGTTATCCCTCCTGATGGTGGCTCCATGAAGGCAGGGACCAATTTTGTTTGCTCATCCTTGTATCCTCCATATCTAATACTGTGCCTACCACACAACAGACATTCAATGTTTCTTGAAGGATATAAACATCGATCCTCTGGAGGACCCATGCCTCTCTTTCTTGCAGAGATCCTTCCCAAGAGAAAGGAAAGAATTATCGCATTCAACTATAGTACTTCCTCTACCTCGATCCATAAACCCATAAACCCTCTTATTTCTCACCCTTACCTTAGTCCTCCTGATGGGATATGTTCTGTAGACAATAGGTTGAGGGGTGGGTGTCCTTGAATTTCCCTGAAGTGCTAGGAATGCATTAGTATTATGCTGTTCACCATTAACTTGTCTGACTTCAACCTGGATCTTCTGAAGGAATTGTCCCTAAATAAACCAGAGTGCCTCTTTCAATTTCTTGATTCAAATGGAAGATCTCATATATCGTCTTCCCCAGTGAGTTAAAAATACATATTTTCTAACATCTCAATGCAGATGAAGTCTTAGGTACTCACTTGAATAGTGAAGGAGGTTTTAGGTAGGAGGGCAAAGAGGAAAAATGAATGGTGTGTCAAGGGAGGTGACCCAAAGCTTTCTATATGAAGCTTTAAGGAATCTGTTTCCATGGGGAATAAGGAGAGACAGAGACAGCAAGACAAGCAGCAGGATCCTCAAGGCAGAGGAAAGTTAAGAAAGGCTAATGTAAAAAGTGAGATTTCCTTTATTGTCCACTTTGCCCCACCCATATCTCCCTGTCCTGCAGTAGACCTGTCCTGTGCTTTGGCATAAGGTGGGTCTGGGAGCCAATATGAAAACAGTGCCCCCAGTAGGGCCCCCGCTAGCACCCTACTCACCGCCTTCCCGGGAGGATCAGCATTCAGCTTCTGGTGCTTTGGAAATCCACCCCAGCCTGTGATGAGGGAGCTATTATTGGCACATTCTTGAATTTTATCAGTGTTTTTAAACAGTGATTACTGTGAGGACATGCAGAAGCCCAAGAGAAGGCTGTAAGCACTGGAAAATTAATCTTCTTGCTCTGTGACAACTGGGCCAGCTTCCACATGCCAAATGTTTGGGGCAGGGTCAGATCAAGGCTGCAGATGGTCACTGGCAGAGAACTACTATTTTGGGGGCACAGGTCCTGGGAAAGCCTTACAGTTCAAAGTTGGCTTCTATGTCTGTCCCATGACTTTTCCTTTAGCCTTGTGTATCACAATCATCAACAATCCATCAAATTTGAGAAAATCTTTGGATATTTTGCTTAAAGAGCCTGATATTGTGCTGCTTTAAAAGCCCAGAGGATAAATGGACTCACCTTACAGAAGAGAGGGAAAGCAGCCTCAGACCTCTCCTATCTCTCATACAAGTGGAAGAAAAAGGAAAATATTTAAATATGGTGTTAAATTCTAAGTGTATATTTTTCAATCTCTGATTTGAGCTGAGTTTTAGGAATTCTGTGCTCCTTTCAAAAACTACAGCTGTGGGGGTACCTGTGTGGCTCAGTTGGTTAAGTATCCGACTCTTGGTTTCAGCTCAGGTTGTGCTGGAGTCATGAGATCAAGCCCTCCATTCGGCTCCATGCTTAGCATGGAGTCTGCTTGAGATTCTCCCTCTCCCTCTGCCCCTTCCCCTATTCTTTCTCTCTAAAATAAATAAATAAATTATTTTAAAAAAAAACTACAGCTCCAAAGAATACAGAAGACTACACCAATATATCTTATTAGAAGGCATAAGTTCAGATTTCCAAAGGGCAAAGAACTGAGTTTTGAGATAGTTCATCCAGGAAAATTTTACTAGCTAAGTGAATGACAGGGAAAGCTCAGAGTCACAGTAACCAATGGGAAGTCCATGTAGCTCTACTATTTCTTATTTATGATCTACCCATGGATGGGAAGAGAAACTGATCAGGGATAGAGAGTCACCTATGGGCTTAGGGGTAAGAGCAGAAAGCAATCATAGATGAGGGCCTGGTGTTAGGACTCTGTTTTTCAAACTTTACAACAGAATCATCTGGGAGCATTTTTAAAGTGCAGATTTTGAAGGGCACCTGGGTGACTTAGTCAGTTAAGCATCTACCTTCAGCTTAGGTCATGTTCCCAGGATCCAGGATGGAGCCCCATATAGGGCTCCCCACTCAGCAGGAGAGTCTGTTTCTCCCTCTCCCTTTGCCCCTCCCCTACTCACACACACAGTCCCTCCTTCTCTCTCTCTCTCTCTAACACTCATAAATAAATAAATAAATAAATAAATAAATAAATAAATAAAATCTTTTTCAAAAAGTGCAGATTTTCAGATCTTCATGGCATATGGCTCAACATCTGCACTTTCAATGGGCATCACATGAGATTCCAAAACAACCTGGGGAAAAGCCATGCTAGAATAGCTAAAATCACAATTGGGGGCAGGGGGAGGACAATGGTATCTAGAATTCCTTGTCATTGTTAAAAGCCAAGGAATGAAAGACAAATATTAAGTATAAATCCAAGAAAAATTCAGGATCTTGGAAAGGTGATTTCCATTCAGACATGAGACAAGACCAAGGTTAGCTTACCACTGAGTGAAAGCAGCTCCAAATTCGTAAATCAGGTACCAAGTTTCCTTTCAGTTGTTAAGTGAGAGAAAACCCAATTCAAACTGGCTTAAGCCAAAAAAAAATCAAGAATCTATTGGTTCATGTAAATGGAAGTAGTGGAAGGGGTCTCCAGGGGATTCAGGAGCTCAACAACATTAAAACTCAATTGCTCTGCCTTTGGCTCTTGAATATTACCTCTATCTTGGTTTCTCTTTTCTCCTCCTATGGAGGAGATATCTGCCTGAAGTTCTGATCATTCATATTTGATTACAAGTCTATAGAAAAGAAAACGCCTTTTCTATGTTACTCCATTAAAAAAAAAAATCCCAGGATTACCTCTGATTGGACTAGCATGGGTCACATGACTACTTCCAAAACAGTTTCTCTAGCCTGGGATTAAAATACAATATCACTGAGATCTGGATCATTTTCCTACCTACAGATCTGGGGGGAGGGGTGATGGAGGGATGACCAAACCCCATGCATTAAAAGTACAGGGGAAAAGAGAGATAGTTTCCTACAAAAACACTCCAGATCTCCTTCCCCAAAAAACAAGAAATAGATTCTGGGTAGTAGAAGCTCTGATGGTCTGCTACAATGGCTGAAAAATATCTTTGTCTGTTTAATTACATAAAAAAATGCTGTGTTGACTTGAAAAATAATTCTGCCAGTTATTTTACCAGTAGAAAAAAAAGGGAGTTATTTGGAGAGTAGTGGAGAATTGTAATCCAAGACAAGTAAACTACTGCAAAACCATTGACAAGTCCCACTGAGCAAAGGAGAAGAATGCTCTTTTATAGAAAAAAACAAACTAACAAACAAACAGGGAAGTTGGGATGGCTGTCATAAACAAAAGGTCCATTGGAGTAAACTAGGAAGCTGGAAGTGTAGTGGCTTCTTTCATTGGTTGGGCTATTACCAGGGAAGGAGGTAAGTCTTCTTCCTGCTGGGACAGTAAAGTAGTATCCACATGTGCCATCCTTCTATTTCTGTTGGGTCTAGGATTGACCAGGATTGCTAGGGTGGTAAGAGCTCCCCCTGCCGGCCCCCAACTCCATTCTAAAGGAGTTTTCTTGTATTAATTTCCATAATATCAGTTAATATTTACTTATTTTAATATTCTTTTAATATTAACTATAGAGACCTATATCTGAATATAGATATTATATTATTGCAATGGCCTGTTTGTCACTAATCTTCCCCAGTGAATAATAACCCCATGAGGACAGAAACTGTATTTATCTTATTTATCCATGTGCAGATAAGCAGTCTTTTTTTTTTTTTTTTTTTTTTTTTTAATGATAGTCACACACACACAGAGAGAGACACAGGCAAAGGGAGAAGCAGGCTCCATGCACCAGGAGCCCCATGCGGGACTCGATTCCAGGTCTCCAGGATCGCGCCCTGGGCCAAAGGCAGGCGCCAAACTGCTGCGCCACCCAGGGATCCCGACAAGCAGTCTTTATAGTGGGATGCGCAAAAAAGTGATGAATTACAACAGTAGTAGAATTTCTATTTTTTTCTTACCTAACTTTGGAGGGGGATAAAAGGAAGCTTTATTAACATTTAGTATACAGATATATGGATTGGCAATGACTTACTCATTATGTTCAGAAGTGGTAATGGTAAGAAAGGGCCCAAAGAGAAGAATGTGAACTCCACTTGTTAATTTGTTCCTCCAGTTCCTGGCCTCCCACCCTCCAGTCTCTCTTCTTCCCACCCAGCATCATTCAGACTCACTGCCTGATGCTTTGATTTGTCTGAGTAACCCCAGGACCTCTCTCTCAGAAGCTGACCTCATTGAAGTGGGACACCCACCTTCTTTCTGACCCAGCACACTCAATGTGGAACACAAGTAGTACAATCTATTAATTCCTGGTGATCTTTATCTAGAGCCTCACTGTTAATGAACCCAACCTTTCAAAATGTAGGTTGGAAAACAGGCTGACCTCAACAGTCAGCCAAGTAGGATTTATCAAACACCTACTATGCCAGGAAGAGGTAGATAAAGAGATTCATAAGGGAAAGGCCTTTCTTCCAAGGAACTCAACTAGTTAGGAAAAGAAGTCATGTAATTATAAAGGTGGCTGACATATAGAGAGGGGAGGATGGCTACCACATGTGCTTTCTTCAAAAGGTATCATTTCTCTAATGCAGTTTTAAAGGGAGCACTGCTTTTAACACGACCAGGTCTTCCTGCAGCCCAGATTTCTGGAGTTCTTTTCCATATAGAGTGCTGGAACCCTGCCATGCCTAGACAAATGTCAGTATATCTTTTGTAGGTAGAAACAAAGGAGACTGGATCTATACCTGGGTGATCCAGTGAGTCAGGAAATCAGCCTGTCAACAAAATCTAAGGAGTAAAGATTAGACTCCCAGATTAGGAATCAGGCGCATCACGTCCCAGGGCTCATTCCAATAAGGTAAACAGACTGGCCGCATTATCTCTCGATCTACAATGGTTGCAGGCAATATCGCCAATGCCCAATTTTATGCTTCATTAAGATTTCACTTAATCTCTTCCTAATTTAGCCGGAGAGAGGAATTGATCTGCCTTTAAATAAATATCACACAATCTTTTACTTTCCAAAGGCAAATAAGCTTATATATTTGATTTATGTCCTTTGTCATGTCCAGAAACAGCATCTATTCTAAACTATATCGACTTTGCCAGAAGTTGCAGTTCCAAGAGTTTTCCTCTCTGTCCTTAAGGAGAGAATTTTTCTCTGTCTGAATCTTCTATTTCTCCAACAGTTCCATACCTCTGTGAGCATACAGATTTTTAAAAACTGTACTAAGTAAAATGTGCCAAAGATACCCAAATTTCTCTTGGAAGTACCCAAGTCTCCACATCTAACAGAAACAAAAGGTTTTGCTTTTTCTTTAAGCCAATAAGATGTGATGTCACTGAAGTGGCTATGAAAAGAGCGAGTTGCCAAAAGAACCGTTAGTAATTTTTTTGTCTACAAAATGAATGGAGCAATTCATGTTTTTCCACAGCCTGCTTCTCTCTGAATAGAAAGAACAATATCTAAGAGGAGAAAATAGGTTTTTCACGTCCCGTAGTTGAGCCATTTAGAAGTTTGTTTTGTTTTGTTTTGTTTTTTATGCAAGTAACAGAAAACTCAGCTCTCAGTGGCTTGAACAATAAAAGGCTTTAATCTACCACGCCACAAGAAGTCCTGAAGCACTTTGGTTTTCCGTTGTTCAACAGTGTCTTCAAGAACCAGAGTCTTTTCTCCTCAGAATGTAGACTCTGGTCTTAAGTTTGACCCATTATAATCGAAAAATGGCTACAGTGACCTCAAGCATCACCTCCTCGCATATCAATATCCAAAGACAGAATGTTCCATCTCTATTTGCCTTTTAAGAGAAAGTTTTCTTTTCCAGAAGCCTGTGAAAAGGCTTTCCTCACATTTCCTTGACGAAAATTGTATTACACATTCATTTCTTTTTTTTTTTTTTTTACACATTCATTTCTAAACCAATCACTGGCCTAGAAATTGGTATCATCAAGATTCAATCCCCTAAAGTAGCCATATGACCAATAAACATAAAAATTAGGTTTCTATTAGCAAGGAGAAATAGATATTATGAGGGCAATCAACAGCTTCTGTGCACAAGACCAACTGAAAAACAAGGAGATGGGGATGGGATGAGGATCCAAGCAACTTTGAGGCAGTCATACAATTCTCACCTTATGGTTGGCCTGAGCCTTCAACGACTGGAGCCGTTCCACTAGCATCTGAACTAAGTATATTGTCTCTAGGATGTCTTTGTTAAAATGTATATATACTGATTGGCAAAAAGAAAGACCAATAGGTAACCCATGTCTGCTGGCATGTAGACAAGAATTTACCAATCAAGGTAACTCTGAGTCAGATTGGAAACAGCATTAATAATTGGGTGAGACATTATCACATGCTCACCATGTGCTTGCAATGTATGAAATACTTTACATGGTTTATACATTCTACAGATGAAAACCTGAGCCAAGAGAAGTGAAGCAACTGCCAAAATTCACACAAATGGTTTGGAGCAGTCAGGACTTGAAATCAAAGCAATCTGACTCTAAAGTCCATACTCTTGATATAGGTAGTTAATCCTTGAATTCGCTGGGGGAAGCCAGGAATTTAGAAATGTTTGGGCTGCAGGATCTAGGTTGCTTGAACCAATCACATCAGCAAAGGAAAATAAGATTACCTGGACTGGCTCAAACCCCATAGTGCCCATCCCTAAAACTGAGGGGTTGAGCCATTTCCACCTAAACAACATAGTTGTTACTGTGGAGGCGTTCAAGTCAATGTTGGAGAGGCAATCACAGGTTCTTAATCGCATTTTCTTGCCGTGGGAAAGTGGAGGAAATTTGCAAAAGGGATCCAGTTTACAAAAATACTCAAACTCCTGAAACCCTACTGATACTCCAGGGAGGAAAAAGTACCTCTGATGAAGAATTTTCTTAGTAAAGCCCATAAAGAGGTAAGTACAGGGGCACCTGGGTGGCTCAGTGGTTAAGTGTCTGCCTTAGGTCCTGGAATCAAGTCCTACATCAGGGTATCCTGCTTCTTCCTTTTGCCTATGTATCTGCTTCTCTTTCTGTGTCTCTCATGAATACATAAATAAAATCTTTAAAAAAGGAAAAAAAGGGGTAAATACAAATTCACACTTGAAAAGTTTGATTCTGGGTGGGTTTTAATTTTAATTATTTTTTTTAATTATTTTTGTTCAACTGTATTTCTTTCTATAGTCTACTTGTATGGTTAAAAAGAATTTAAAGGCCACTCCAAAACAAAAGGGGGGGGGGGAGAGTGCTTTACTGACAAGTACTTGGAAAGCCAGCCCAGAGGACATCATCAGTGTATGGGTTCTCCCCACATCAACATCACTTAAAGGAAATTGGATTTAAAATAACTGATAGTGAGGTCATTCTTAGCTTTAGAGGAAAACTCACAGGATGAATGCTCCTAATGCATTTAAAATGTGTTATAATCAATAAAAGTGTTCCTACATATTTTAAGAACATTTCTATTGCATATACCATGCCAACTTCATAGAATACCCTATTTCACAGATGCTTCAGACTCAGCTGCATATATATTCTACTAAACACTAGTGACCAATGATCATTTAAAAGAGAAATACCAATAACCTTCAAAAAGGACGAAGACTTTATATGTCAAGCCCCTCATTGTTCCTTTGAGAAAATTACTTTTTTTAATGATCATTACTCTTTTAAAAAGAGTCTTCCCTTATTGTAAATATTATTTTACAAAAACAACAATGGTGGATGAGGACAGCAGCAGGTGTCCCTCTAATTCCCAACTGCCTTCTTCCATGTTCCCAGCCCTACTAGGCACTTAACAGTGTGTCTGATTCAAACTTAAGTGAGTTAATTTAGGTGAGTAAATTCTATAATCATCATATTACAGAGGAGGAAATTGCAACTTTAAGAGATTAAGCAATTTGCTAAGGCTTCTCAACTCCTAAGTACAGCCAAGATTCAAAACCTGATTCTTCCTTATTCCAGAGCTCACACTCTCTCCACTTCACTGAGCTGCCTTGCTGACAGATAACCAGAGTACTCATTTATTCCTTCATTCAGTAAATAATAATTATTTCGCACCTACTATGTGCCCAGCACCATGTTAGGCAGTGTAGAGAGACCTATCGCTTGGTGTTCATGGATTATAGTCACTGAATGGAATAATAGGCAAACAAATCAAGAAGTTAAGAAATATATAATTATGAATGGCAACATGTATGATGAGGAAAAAAAAAAACAAAATGCTTTCTGTATAAAGATGTAGAAAGTTTGCCTAATCCAATCTAACACTTCACAAATATGAGGTATCAAGAAGAAAATCCCTTCCTCATAGCTACCACTACTTATAGGTAGATGAAGCAGTAGGCCTCCTACCAGGTGGTGATTTATAATAAAAGCCAGGTCAGACCAATTTCTGCTACACACACTGAGAAAGAAAATTGTCCCTGAACTGAAGCAGAACTTTGTGGTCTGAAGTGATTAGCTGCTCCTTTGGAGAAGTAATTACTGTTCCTGATAAATCACAGAAGCTATTTCCTGATAGACTTCAATGAGCTCAAGAGCCCTTTCTAGAATATTTATTGTGCTAGATCTTCTGTTTGCCCCCCATCTCTACTCCACACCTTTCCCCACCCTCCTGGGCCCTGGAAGCTAGCCTGCATGGACTGCATTCCTGGGCTTCGTGGCCTTGCAGTTTGAGTTAAGCCTGGCCCAGTGAGAAGCACCAGCAGGAGACTGGAAGGCAAAGGGCAGCAGAATGGAGGTGATATACACAGCCTGGTTCTGTCCCTGCAGAGATGTGAGGGGTGGGCTCTACCTCTCTATTGAAGGCCTCTGCTCCTGGCAGATGGCACCTTCTATATAGCTCCCATCTTCGGGTCTACCCTTCCCTTGCCCCTTTAGACCCAGAAGTAGAAATGGCTCTCACTGTCGCTAGCCCTGAGGACCACACCATCCCTTGTTGGTATCCACAAACCCTGTATGTACCGTAACAGTCTCTCTTCCAGCGTCTTTACATAACCCATTTTGAGTGAGCCATTGCTTTCTACTAAGACTTCGACTAACACATCTACTGTCAGCCTCAGGAATTGTTTAGCAACCTGTGACCAGTCTCCCAAGTGTCTAACAACCTTTATTTAAACATTCTTTTTTAAAAAATAATACAAATAGTGACTATCTAAACAACTTTTTTTTTCCTACAAAATCTGTATCAAGTAGGAAATACTTAAGTTAGTGTGCGCTCATAAGACTCTTCCCTGGCAGCAAGTTTGAAAAATACCTTTGATACATGCTTGTCATTAATTTGCCTGAGACATTACTTTCATAATATAAGCACAAAATGAATCATGCATCCTATTCTGTACACTCAATAAAGTTCCAGATTTCTGCCCTTGTGGGTACTGAGCATCTTTCAGGTAAAGTTTACTCAAAGTAAATGTGAATAGTCTTAGCAGCAGACTCAGCTGCCAACCCAAAGCAGCGTCATGAAAATTCTCCAGTCAGTATCTGAGCACAAGATGAGTGTGGAATCAGAATCCTAGAGAGAGAGAAAAAAAAAAAAAAAAAAAAGAATCCTAGAGAGAGGTATTGGCCCTGCTTGATCCTTATACTCTATCTATTTAAAGGTGGAACTGCCCACACGATACTTCTAGCAAGTCCACATATTTAAAGAGCACTCATTTCACCGATGACAAAATTATAACATCCACTCTATTCATCAAAGCCTTTAGTGCAGATCAGAGATAAGGAATGTTTAAGTCCCTCTCCTACCAGCTGTCTCTAGAGTATAGACTTTATTTAGAACTTTCAAATGCTAATTAACCATCCCTTTGGTGTATAATTTCCGATTAGAGTACTTCAAATATTAACTAACTGCTTCTGAAGTGTAGATAAAAACCAACTAATACAGATTTTACAGTATCTACGCAGAAATATTTTAAAGGAAATTACAAACAACATAGCAAATAAATACCCTTGGGCAGAACACTGCCTCTATGATACTGGTTCAGGTCACTTATTGATCTATATGTAGAGCACATTATATTGTCCTGTTACACTACTTCTGTAAGACCAAACTGCATACAAAACAAAACATTAATACAAAATCATCATGAAAAGCCATAAAATGCCATTGTATTATAGAAACCATATTATATTTGTAGATCCCTAATAACCCATTGTCTGATAAAACCTACATTTAATTTCTAAGAAAGCATAGTTTATTGAGTAACCCTATTGGCATTTCATGCTATTCTCTCTAAATTTACCATTTCCTTTTGCTTCAGAGAGCAGTTTAAACAGTTTGCAAATCAAAGTCCACACCCTTGGAAGCCCTCAGTGTGAAGTGCTCAGATTATACTGTGACATTTGCTCTTCCCTGACACCATCCATCCTCGGAACCTCTTCCTACAAAAAGAGAGACCACTCTTGTATCCTTACTCAAGTAGGGTCCCAGTCTGTTAATCTCAGCCCATTCATTATGAAGCAAGTAATGGGAGTATAACTTTCAAACTGCCCTAGGAAGACTGAGAAGGAAATTCTAGGGTGATTGTAGGAAGGCTGTACCCATTTGGCTGAAGATTATTGGCAATTATCCAGTTTTTAAAGCAGGGAAGAATCTATTTTTATGAGGATTATTGGTGACTAATTGCTTGAAATATTTGACAGAACACAATTTCTCAGGCAATCAACCAGCTCTCAGTATCTTTCCTTTTCTAATATGGACCCAACTCATTACAACTGTTTCCAAAGGACTGTCCATAATATTTTATCAGGAAGGAATTTCATCGTATTGTTTGAAATAGAAGGGCAATTAGATGCTGTTAAGATGAAAAACACTCCCTATGACCCAGCAATTGCACCGTTGGGGATTTACCCCAAAGATACAGATGCAATGAAACGCCGGGACACCTGCACCCCGATGTTTATAGCAGCAATGGCCACAATAGCCAAACTGTGGAAGGAGCCTCCGTGTCCATCGAAAGATGAATGGATAAAGAAGATGTGGTTTATGTATACAATGGAATATTACTCAGCCATTAGAAACGACAAATACCCACCATTTGCTTCAACGTGGATGGAACTGGAGGGTATTATGCTGAGTAAAGTAAGTCAATCAGAGAAGGACAAACATTATATGTTCTCATTCATTTGGGGAATATAAATAATAGTGAAAGGGAATAGAAGGGAAGGGAGAAGAAATGTGTGGGAAATATCAGAAAGGGAGACAGAACATAAAGACTCCTAACTCTGGGAAACGAACTAGGGGTGGTGGAAGGGGAGGAGGGTGGGGGGTGGGGGTGAATGGGTGATGGGCACTGGGGGGGGGGGAGCACTTGACAGGATGAGCACTGGGTGTTATTCTGTATGTTGGTAAACTGAACACCAATAAAAAATAAATTTATTTAAAAAAAGATGAAAAACACTGACTCTTCACCAAAATGATTATTTCAGTGTATTATAAGAAGATTCATGTGTAATGCAATCATTTGAAAGATCATTCAAAAACTAAGCTATTAAATTAAAATATCTGCTTTGTAATAAATACAGAAATAAAATTTTATGACTGACATGTTATACACGTTAGGAATCCATTAACTGATTAAAACCAAATCAGGTAGAAAGTGCTTTAAAAAAAAGGATGAGATATCCCCTTCAGGTGATTTATCTAAGTAGATAGAAAGAAATGGGAAAAAAAAAATGTGACAAGGAGGTTCTGGGAAGAAGGTGGAGAAGATAACCTAAATGGATATCAGGATACTAACCAGGTTAGATGTGAACTTGATAGGAATCCCTAGAAAGGTGCTCAGAGAGACCTAAAGCTGTCTGTATATGAGGATAGCAGTTTGCTGACATTTCTTTTTATCCTAAGGGTTGCAAATTATCTGATACCTTCTCATCAAGAGTAGGTCTCTGCCTTCTCCCCTTGGGTGTGGGTGGGCTTAACTGCTTCAACCGATACTGGCACCATATGACTTCTAAGGCTGGACCTGAAACAGCCATATGGCTTCCACCTGGGTTTGTTGGGATGTTTGCTCTGAGGGAAACCAGCTTCCATGAAAGAAGTCCGACTACCCTAGGACCGCCACACTGGAGAGGCTATGTGTAGATATTCCTACATCCAACAGGGAATATCAGTGGCCAGCCATGTGACAAGCCATCTTGGACATCTAGTCCAGTTGAACTTTCGAATGATTGTGACCCCAGTAGACATCTGACCAATTACATGAGAGACACCAAGTGAGAACTACCCAGCCAAGCCCTTTGGAATTTCTGTCCCTGGAATAATTTGTCTTACAACAATGGTAACCAGAACCAGGACTGATTCAATGACCTAAAGAAAATCTGGGAACAAATGTTACAAACTACCATATTCTGTGAACTGCAGTAGGCAAATTAAAAAAAAAAAAAAAAAAAAAAGTGGACTTGTCTGGTACTGGCAGACTGTCCTAACAACTGTGGAGCCTTCTTTTTGTTCCAGACCCAGAGAAGTCCTCCTGTCCTCCAGACATCAAATAAAACTGAAGTAAATCACCTCTTAATTCTGGAATCAGTTTTTCTTTCTTTCTTTCTTTCTTTCTTTCTTTCTTTCTTTCTTTCTTTCTTTCTTTCTTTCTTTCTTTTTTTGAATCAGTTTTGTCACATTTTATCAGAACTCCCTCTGAATACTAACATTTTCTCAAAACACATAGATTTGAGATGGAAAGAAAATTTTTATTTGAAAAGAATTTACTGTTTTTAAGCCCAAACTGAATCAAATCCTCCTTGCTTGCTCCTGAACTGAACTAATAACAGTTTTATTCTTAAAGGTTTCACTAGCTGTGAATCAAGGTCTATTGTGACTCATGTGGTGTGTGGGCAGCAACTAAAGACTTTCTAGAAGGGTAAGTTACTACAGGGAAAACATCCCAAATGCTTTTGAAAAGTAAGTTGTAACAGTTATAAAACATCCATGCCACAATCTTCAGGAAGCCCTAGAATTAACTGCACTAAAGGTTAGCAGCAGGTACATGATTAGAAAAGGAATAAACTGGAAAATAACCTTTTATAGGGTGGGTTCGAGCAAAGGTTGTATGCTCACCAAAAAACACCTGACAATTGGCCTAACAGGAAGGCAGGTGCCATGGAATTGTGATGTGTTGAAAGGAAACCTTAAGTACAGAGCCCTAAAATCATACTAATACCTCTTCCTGCAGTTTCTTACGGCAGACCTCTCCTGTGTGATTATGCTGCCCACAGAGCATTAGAAGGACTCCATGTGAATTGGGCTGGCCAAATCTTTGGTCTGTTCAGAGCAGAAACTTGGCAAAATGACAACATAGAAAAATTATTTTTGTTGTCTCCCTATTTTTTCCTTTCTGCAATTTACACCCCCCTGAAATATACAGTCCCACATACCCATCCCACTTAATCATCCCCTTTGGCTAAGTGGGTATGACCTATTTGGTTAAGGGCCCTTTAAAAAAAAAAGATTTTATTTATTTATTTGAAGGGGAGGAGAGGAGCAGAGGAAGAGGGAGAAGCAGGTTCCCCACAGAGCAGGGAGCCTGATGTGGGGCTCAATCCCAGGACCCTGAGATCATGACCTGAACCGAAGGCAGCTTAACCGACTGAGTCACTCAAGCACACTTAAAGGATCCTTTTTAAGGGAGGGTTTCCATAATGGGATTTTTTCCCAAACCCCCTCCCCCCAGTCATTGAAAGCTATTCTGCAGTGTCCCCTTCTCGGAGTGCTAAATTCCCTCCACAACTCTCTGTTAGGGAAATGATCCAAATTCTATACCTAAGTATTTAAGAATATCTACAATTTAAGGTCTAGCCCATCTTACAGCTATTTCTCAATCTTTCCTTCAGACAAAGGCAGATATCAACTATTTCTTCTGCTGTTGTTCACATGTACTTTCCTACAACCATGTCTTTGTCTGTGCTTTTCCCCCAACACAGAATGCCCTCCACCTACTCCAACATACCCAAGTCCACCTTTCTTTTGAAAGACCCACATCAAATCTGACCACCCCCAGGAAGCATGCTTCTTTCCTGGCAAACCATAGTCATCATGTCCTCCTCTGAATTCTAGATCACTCACCTGGCACTTAGCATGTGCTGTGTTTTAATGTTATTCGTGTATTTCTATTTTTCTTTCTCCATATGGGGCAGTAACAATAGCATGCATCTCTGGGATCTCTGGTGCACCATGTTTCATACTCAACCTATATCAGATGACAATAATGCTTTAGTGAAGAGCTCATCTATATCAAAAACTCCTAAGTACTTTTCCTAGGTAACATATTTAAGTCCTATTATTCTTGTTGCTTTCAATAATACAGTAACTCTTAGGGATATGTCTAAGGATATTTTTTTAGCCCCTTAGCAGCCAAATGGAGAAGATACATTTGTGCAGCTCAATTGACCCTTTAGACCAGAGTAGGTCTTCTTGGACCTTTAAGGTCTCATCACAGCTTGTATCTCCTTATAATTAGAACAGAAACTTGTACATCTTTGGAAATTCCTTTGCCTACCTCATTCTTTTTCTCTCTTGATTGGCAGTCTACCTATATCAAGTCACCCTTCCACTTATGGATTTAAGAACATTGTATTGCAGAGCATGGAATCTGGCCAATCTGAGTGGTTATTGAGGGTGAACTTCCTACAATGTGAACCTTGATCAGTGAGAAATAGGATATGAATGGGACGAAGATCGATAAATTGTCCCTCCTCTTTTTTGCCTGTTAGCTACTCCAGGGTGTGATTTCTCTTTACAACTCTCCCAGGAGAAGTCCTGGATGCTGAATGAGCACATCTGCTGAACAGCCAGCTGTGTCCCTTGTCTCTTTGTAGTTCAGTAAAGTGGTGACTAGTGTGGTGATACATTGCATAACATCATGTCCTACCATCTTTCCTTCATTTCTTTTTCCTTAACTCTTCCTGCTTTGGGCTTGCATCCTTAAAAAGGGGGTTAGCACTTTAATCCTTGCCTCAGGCTTTATTTTCTGGAGTACTCAGATTAAGATAGTTCCCTTTATTAATCATCACATTTTACTATTGAGACTTGGAGTTCCACTTCACAGAATGGAGTACAAATAAAAGCCTTCCTATAGAATCCAGTAGTTCAATATTTATCCAGCAGTTCATAACTTATCTGCTAGTTCAATACTTCAGCTCTCATCTGCCCATTTAATTAAAAATATGTCTTTTTTGTGGAATCTTCATCCTCTTATGGACTTCAGATCTTACTAACACAAAGAGAATCAGACTTGGACACTCCTGAATCACTAATAGAATCAAAATAACCCCTTGAGGCTAGGAGATCTTATAAGTGTGAGAGGTTGTTGTCTGCTGAGATCCATCCTCCTCTTCTTACTTAGTTATATAGTCTTAGTGGGGTACATAACTGTCTACATTTCCCAGGAGCACCTGAGTGGCTAAGTTGGTTAAGCATCTGCCTTCAGCTCATGTCATAATCCCAGAGTCCCAGGATGCCCCACATAAAGCTCCCTGCTCAGCAGTGAGTCTGCTTCTCCCTCTCCCTCTGCTCTACCCCTGATTGTACACACACACACTCTCTCTCTCTCAATCTTGCTCACTCTCAAATAAGTGAATAAAATATTTTTTAAAAAGACTACATTTTCCAGTATCCCATGCATCTGGGATCTGGGTATTCATATGACTATGTTCCAACCAATGAGATATGAAGAGAAATGAAGTGTGTGCCATTTCTAGCCCTTGCTTTAAAAAAAATTGGCACATATATCTCTAGCCCTTTTCTCCTCCCTTCTGGCCAAGACATAAAGAAAATTGGAGTAGCTTTCTTGTACTGAGATGGAAGCCACAAGTTGAGAATGACAGCTACTCAAATAGCCCTGGACAACTTACCTCTAGAATGTTACATATAAGGGAAATAAATTTCGATCTTGCTCAAGACACTGTATTTTGGGGTCTCTCTTATATCACTCTAATCTGTCCCCTGTTTAATATAACATGCACCAGATCCTGGTTGCTACTGTCACCAAACTGAGAGGTACATTGTTGGGCCTTGTCACTGCACCTGCTGTTGGTGTTTGAGTCTGTTGTCACCACCTGTTAAAAACTCAGCATCCAGAAGGTGTGTTCTTCTACGTGACTCACTAAGTTCTTGTTTCCAGTCACTAACCAACAGTCAGGCCAGCTCAGTCCATCTGAACGAGTTTGGGAGGAAATGAGTCCTCTGTGGAAGATTCTTCTAATTGCGCATCGTTTACCTGTTATGTATTCTCCCCCTTTCCCTTAGAAATAGGAACCATTCTGTAATGGAGTGGCAACTACCATTCCCCCTCAACTCAATACATCTTTTGCCCAAGGTCAAAAAGTTCCTTGCATCTGAGGATGAACATCTGACACAGTTTTGGAAGAAGTCTCTGATGACTTCAAGGAAGATTTTAATTTCCCAATACAGGCACCTCCCTCTCCACAGTGTCTCTTCCTTTTCCTTCTTAGTGAATGGAAAGTAGATATGAGGCCTGAGGTAAAACAGCCATTTTGCACCTTGAAGAGTAAAGTCCAATGCTTGAGATGGCAGAGCAGGAGGATGGAAAGATTCTGAAACAATCATAGCATCAGGGGGCCACTGGACCAGTCTTAGGCTGCCCAGCTGGCCTATTTCTCTATGAGGAAATGTAAATTCCAATTTGGTTACACTTCCAGAGTCAAGATTCCATTATATGCAAGCAAAAGCAACCTCTAATGCATAATGGCCTATCAGAAGCCCTGGATGTCTTTCAAGAATTTGTCAAGCTATACCCAGCAGCCTTCAAGTTATACCTCAATTATTTTTCCCACAAACAAACAAAATTAAAGTTCTACCTTATGAAAAATGCAGTACACTGAAATTACTTATTTATTGCTTGTACTTCCTACCAGACTCTAAGCCCCATGAGGCAGGAGCCATGTTGGTCTTGTTCATTGCCTTATCCTCAGTGCTTGGCACTCTGCCTGGCATACGTCCCCAGTGATATTTTAGATAGAACAATGACTAAATAGAAAAATTTCAACACACTGTTATTGATGCATTTAAATTACTCATTACTGAAATGCAACTCATTCATACACTTGTTCATTCATTTATCCAACATTAATTGATGTGATATGCACAGCGGTATGTGCATAAGGCAAAGTCACTGCTCTCAACAAGCTTCACTTCTAATGGGAGAGACAGACCATCAATTCTTACACAGAAAAAGAAGAGTCTCAGAGAGTTATAATTAGGGTAGGCAGTGGATCTACTATCCTGGAATATTCCAAGAAGGCCATATTTAAGCACAATTCACTGTCATCAATATGGCTTTACACCATAATTACTTCAACCTCAACAGTCCAGGTCCTGAGAGTGTATTGTTTTCTAAGGGATTAGATGATGAATTTCCCTTCTTGGAATTTAGGATCACATGCATTTCTGAAGAAGATGAAAGGCAGAGAAAGAGATAGGAGAAAGAAAGAGAGAGGGAGGGAGGGAGGCAGAGAGGGAGGAAGGGAAGGAGGAATGAAGGAAGGAGGGGGGAGTGGGAGGGAAGGAAGGAGTTTCATCCTCCCCTTAAGTACACTTCCTCCTCTGTGGCCACAGAGAGATGTTCTACTGGTAAAAAACAACACCGAAGGGGAGGGGCTTCTCTGAAAGCAGCCTGCCCTGGAAACAATAGCTAATATCCCAAAAGAAGAGCTTTTGAACTCTCCTATGTTCAAAAGAATGTACTATATTATTAATGCTGCAACCCTTGTTTATGTTTCAAACTCTTCAAAAGCCTCAATCATTGTTCCTCCTCAAATCCCCTCTGCGTCCTGCTGACCCACCAAGGGAGCCCTCATGAAAGAGGAGGAGAACCAAGACTTTCCCCATGTGCTCTGCTCTCTTTCCACCACTTGAGCTCCCCAAAACTGTAAGCTGCCTCCTTTAGAATTTGCTCTTGTAAGAACTGCAGTGAAGAATACTTTTAATTTCTAACATCCAGAGATGGCTGTCCTATTGCCTTATTCAGGCATTCTAGAAATCAATGTGATGTGTCTTTAGTATATACTGAGTTAGTTTATGAAGGAAAGAAAAAGAAATGGGGATCCCTGGGTGGCGCAGCGGTTTAGCGCCTGCCTTTGGCCCAGGGCGCGATCCTGGAGACCCGGGATCGAATCCCACATCGGGCTTCCGGTGCATGGAGCCTGCTTCTCCCTCTGCCTATGTCTCTGCCTCTCTCTCTTTCTCTCTCTGTGACTATCATAAATAAATAAAAATTAAAAAAAAAAAAAAAAAAAAAAAAAAAAAAAAAAAAAAAAAAAAAAAAAAAAAAAAAAAAGAAATGGACTTGGTCACGTTAGGGAAGTAGAAATGTTTGTTTTCCTTAGTGCTGGTTAAACCACCATTTGTTAATAATCTCGGTAGAATTGTTTCTTCCAGTAGGAGAGGTAGAAGAATGGCAGGGTTAAGGGGAGTAAAGGGAGATGGGTGAAACTGTCTGAGGTCAGCTGAGGGAGAGAGATGGCATTGGAGAGAAAGTTTTGATTGGCCATGTGTCAGCTTCCACGGGATGGGAATAGCAGGGCCGGGGCCAGGGTAAGGCAAGTGAGGCAGCTCTGACGCACCAAGGAAGCAGGCATCATCACTCCAGGGTGCCGACCCTGCCCTTGGACCACCCTGGCATTGTGTGTCCAGGCTCCCCTGCATCTAGCTCCTAGTTCTGGCTCCAGGGAATTGAATTCTGTCAAGGATATAAGAGAATGAGTAGATCCAGACACAGATTCTCTTAGTCATGACAAATGGGCACAAACAGGTGGAAAACAGGACTGGTGAACAGCTGGTAAACAGCTCTACTACTAAAACAGAATAGACCTTATTCTCTAGATGAGAAGAATGAAGTACGTCTTGGCGTAGACGAGACAGGGCCACTTTCTGGAGGGCACTAGGAGGGCTGGTTATAAAAACTCAACGTATCAGTTTGGCCCCCTCCTGCTCACTCATGATCTCTTTTCCACACCCTGCCCATCACCAAACTAAAATAATACACAAATATAAGTCATAAAAATGAAGTAGGGGAGGGAAATATGTCTGAACTGCTGAGAAGGGGGAGCAGAATTCTCCATAAGAAATGAAGACTCCAATCAAGAATAAGGATTCTTGACCAAAAAATCTTCCGATCCCCAAACAAGCAAGTCCACAAAACACTGCTGTTTTGGGAAGCAAAGCAAGACATACCAAGAAGCAAAAGCCATCCTTATTCACATTATACAGATTTTCTATTTCTTTCACTGCCTCCATTAAACCTGCCAAAATATCTTACCAGGTATTAACTGTAACCTTGGGGTTAAGTTTCTTTCCTCCGCAGAAATCATTTGCACTGCGACTGGACGAGCATCATTTGTAACACTGGTTTTCTACTCTGCAACCTCTCTACCTTTACAGATTATAAAATAACTGAATCAATCATAAATAGGAAATCAACCAAAGGTAAACATCCCTAGAAAATCAGATCATCCTGACACCAGACTGACTTGTTAAATGGGACCCAGCACAGCCCTGAGAGCACATCCAATAATCCCATTTGTCTGTTTCCAAATTTTGGACAATTTTTTATGACAAACTACAGCTTTTAAGAGTGCTGTTCAGAGAGCAGGAACTCAAAGAGATGCTTGTACACCAGTGTTCATTGTGATGCTTATTCACAATATGGCCAAAAGGAGGAAACAACCCAAAGCCCACCAATAGATGAATGGATAAACAACATGTGATAGAGTCACACAATGGAGTATTATTCAGCTGTTAAAAGGAAGGACATGGATGCACCTGAGGACATTATGCTCAGTGAAATAAGCCGGTCACAGAAGTATAAATAGTGCACGATCCTACTTATATGAAGCACCTAGAATAGTCACGTTTGTAGAAACAGAAAGTGGAATCATGGTTACCAGATGCTGAGCAAGAGGAAGGAATGTGGAATTAACGATACAGAGTTTGTTTGAGATGCTGAAAATGTTCCAGAGGTGGATAGTAGTGATGGTTGCATGACTGTGTGAATGTATTTAGTGCCATTTTTATATACTTAAAAATAGTTAAAATGGTACATTTTATATTGTGGATATCTTACCACAATAAAAAGGAAAGAGGAATGAAAGAAGGAAGGAAGAATGGGAAGAAGGAAGGGAGGGAAGGAGGGAGGACAGGAAGGAGGAAGGGAAGGGGAAGGAAGGAGAGAAAAAAAGTGCAGTTCAATTGCTGGGCTTACTTTTAGTTTTGGGGGATTGTGATTTTTGTCTGCTACTGTGTGTCAGGCTGTGTGCGAAGCCCCCTCTCATTAGTCTTCACAACACTGTGAGGACTTAACCTGCTTGTTTTCTAGATGAGAATACAGAGGTTCAGGGAGGTTAAGTCAGTTCCCTTTAGTCACACAGCAGAGCTAGCTCAGTCTCCACCGTGCTCTCCACCAGTCCTCTTCACTGTCCCTCCTCCTCTTTCCAGTCAAATCTTCCACTTCGGAATAAAGCAAATTTCAGAATTAGCTGTTATATTTCCAAGCACTTTCATTTTGTGCTTTCCAAGAGAAGGAATGGAAATAACTTTCTCCCATAAATCTACAGCGAGTTTTTCCCTACGAGATCTTACAGCTCTAGTCTCAATTTTTTCTCCCTTTTCATAATCCTCAGGCTCAGCATCCTACAAAGTTTGAGAACCCAGACAAGGGGTCTGTGGATGACGGAAAAGAGAATGGACCAGGAAGTGATGACATCCAAAAAAGCAAACAAATATGCCGAATATGTCTGGTAAAACGGCACACCACCAGACACAGAAGCAGAGTCTTGGTAGGACTCTAAGAAATAAAAGTCTAAATCACCATCCCTAAAGAAAAGAAGCTATGGCAAGAATAAAACTGCTGGATTTTTAAAAATCATTTCAATGAGGGTTTAGAATAGATTTTCTACATTTATACATAATATTACTTCAATTTCGCTAGATTCTGATCAATTGTACCATTTGATTAAAAACTCCCTTTAAGACCTAGAAAAGTCCTGGGGCTTCCAGACAAAGGAAATGAATGGTTTGAGACCCCCTCACACCGGGTAAGGCCCCATAGGGAGAAGCAGCATTTGCTTGAGCTGGAGGGGAAAGGAGTGGCTCCCCTCTTCATCCTGATTAGAGAATCCCCCCACCCAGCCGCTGCCAGGATCAGGTGGGCCCAATCCTGGGAAACTGGGTGCCCCTCGGGCGGGAGGGTGGGATTGTCAGTGGGAGAAGGAAGCCCTGAGTCACCGAATCGATTCTTCTTTTATCCGATCTCGTGGGAGGAAGTGTGGAAAACTGCTCATTTTTCAGCTCCTCTTAGTGAGAGTAACAGGAGTTAGTGGCTAAGGAGAGGGGGTGGCATTGTGTTCACTTGTAATTAGAACCGAATAAACCTCAGTCTAAACCAGAGCCAGAGCCCTGCTGGGCGGTTGCCCACGGCTGCTCCGAGCAGAGCTGTCAAGGAGGGACGCCTGCCCTGTCGCTCTGCTCGCCTCCCCCTCCATCCCCACACAGGTCAGGCTCAAATTTGGGGCATCTGGAAAGAGTCGTTAGAGGTCTGGCTGCGAGTGGGTGGCAGGACGTGGTGAAGGATGCCCGAGGACGATTCATCCAACGATGAGATGTGCAGTGAGCGGGAGAGCACAGGATGCTGCAAGCTGGATCCCTTGGCACAGTAACTCAGGGGTGAGCTGAGGTCAGCGTGACAGGCCTGGGAACAGCAAAAAAGGAAGGAGATGAAGGAAATCGTGCAACTCGATGGCCATCAAACGTGGTCGGGGTAGGAGACACATCCAGGTTCTGAGTTTGTGGGTTGACACCTGGGTCATAGGAGCGTTCACATGGACAGGCTCACAGGTAGGCAGGACCAGAGAGGGATTTTGCGAGGAGTCCAAGGAAGTAATATTTGGGGATCGGGCTTCTTGAGAATTAGCTCTCAAAAGAGAAGAGATTCAAAACAAAGACGATCAAGACCAAATCTTGGGATACTCAGTGAATGGTCTAAAGGAAGAAGAGTCACCAAATACGCGACAAAAGGAAGGAACACAATAGTTGTTCAGGAGCTAGCAAAAAAAGGTGTTTTGGTGTCTTTGGGAGGCAGTTTGGCTTCTATCAACTACATATCTGTGGTCTGTGTTAGCCTCCGTTTGTGTGAGTAGAAGATTCTAGGGGAACTGTTCTATTTGGGGATTTTCCCCTTCAGTCATTTTTTGATAGTGTGGGTCTGGTTCAACCTCCTAACTACTCTGAATTCACCAAGTAGCTCCTCACCCATAAGGAGCGCAGTCATTGAGAACAGGGTCTTGGTGGAGGAAGCTTTACCTGGGCTGTTCCATTCTGACCCAGAAGTCAGCATGAAACCTCAACAGAGTTGGGAAGTAGGCGATCCGACTTCTCGGGTACTCCCACCGCACTATTGCCCTTGCCGGCCTCCTCTCCACGGAACTCGTGAACAACCTCTGTTCTCCCCAGAGGTTCAAGCACGACACTATGTCTGCCTTACAGAGTGATCCAGGGTGGGAGGCAGTGCAGCCCTTAGCTCTGCGATCTCAGGGGACAGTCCTGGCACCCGGGACACAGGCTGGAGAGGGCAGGACCCTGGCAGTGGCTCCCCTGGACTTCTGGTTAGCATCACTGCCTGCCAGTGGTCCCCTCCAGATGTTCTGTGCCAGGGCTCCAGGGGGCCTGAGGCAGGCATTGGGCAGTGACAGCAGCCAAGCCTCGCAGCCTCAGAATCCTTTCCTCCGGGGACTCTTGGCAGCTTGGATGTACTTCCCAGACATGGAGCGGGTATCACACATGGAAGGGTGCCTTACTCTTCCCCTCCTTTCCCTTATAGTCCCTTCCATTATTTCTTATATTCCACATATGAGTGAAACCGTATGATGATTGTCCTTCTTCAATTGACTTATTTCACTTAACATAATACCCTCCAGTTCCATCCACATCAAAGCAAATGATGGATATTCATCCTTTTTGATGGCTGAGTAATATTCCATTATATATATATATATATATCCCACGTCGACATCATTGTTATTCTGACTCTACTCAGCTTTCTTGAACCTAGTTGCAAAGGGACAAATAGTTGAATGGGAAGAAGAAGCAAAAAAAATGCTAAAGATTAGTAGAGATGGTTTGGCCTTTTGTTGGGGTACCACATCCTTACAAAAGGATCAACTGGGTGGGGTCCAAAGACCTCGGCATGGAGTTTTTTCCTTTGGTAAACTATACTGTGTTAAGCATGGTTTGATATGCTAAAGTGGCTTAGGGGGCTTTACCTAAAGGTTTTGCCTCATTTTATTAACAGGCATTCTATAGCCGAAACAGATGTTCTCTCTTTCAAAACGGTTATTTTACTCTGAACTTAGCACATTGTGTCATTTTCCTTTGTTGGGAAAGTGTGTCAGGTTGGGTTTTAGTCTCAGAGTGACGATAGCAACATGGTCTGGAGAGACACTTAGTGTCTCCAGGAACTGTCATTTCAACTTGATTGCATTTGCGAAGCGAAGGACAGTCTCCCTTCCCTCACTTGGGAGAGGGCCCCGGGAGCTGCAGTCCAGTCCCGGCACTCACACTGCGGCTGGGGTCTGCTCCGGGCTTTCTACCTGCACCCTCATGGGCGCTGCACCCCCGTGGGCGCTGGGTGTAAGGCCGAGAAGCACCCTGCTGGCTAACCTCTAGTGGGAGGCGTCCTCAGCTCTAGCACTCAAGACACTCAAGGTGATTCTCAAGGCGAATCTGGCCCAGGAACCCAGGAAGCAATACTCTGAAACCGAGGTGGGTTTGCACACCTGTCCCCGCCTGAGCTCCCCCAGAGGCACAGCCCAAGGCATGCTGCTCCTTATTAAAGACTGCAACCCCGGGGAAGTGCGAGTGAGGAGGACAAGGATGAGCAAGAAAGGAGGGAGTTGACTGACACCTCAAACACCTGCCTCCTGAGGGGTGCTGTAAACTGCAGCTCAAGACAGGCTGTATTCGCACATTCTGTTCCTTGTGGGGCAGATGGCTGTCCCACAGGGCGTGAACCCCCATGATTTTTGTCTTGGCACCCCAGCTGAGCTCACAGCAGAGCTGCAGCTCCCACCAACAGGGATGCCCCAGAACAGGAGTTAGAAAGAGCGCAGTGGAGCAAAAGGCTAAGGGGCTGTGGGCTCATGCCCTCCTGAAAGTGGCTGCTGGAAATGTTTGCTGGAGCGGTCAGGTAGTCAAAGGTCCCAGGGACAGGGGAGATCCAGAGGATTGGAAATGGTGCATGAAATGTATCCGATACAATATACCACAAGGTGCCTTTCTAGAACTTTCATCCATACCTGCACTGTGTGAGCACTTCATTGCAAGGTCCTGTCAAGACTTCAGGATGGCATGCCATTTGGTTTGAAACAATATAGTCAAGAAAGAAGAAGGAAGGAAGGAAGGAAGGAAGGAAGGAAGGAAGGAAGGAAGGAATGAAGGAGAAGGAAGGAAGTGAAGAGAAGGAATTACCGTAGCCTGCTGAAGTAAGTGCCGGAAGGACGCGAGCCGAGACTTCCTCCTCCGACTCCTCCCTCCCTCCCTCCCTCCGCCTCCCGCCACGCCTCCCTCCCCTCCTCCCTCCCTCCCTCAAAACCAAGAAAGAAAGAAAGAAGAAACAGTATAATCAGCTGGACAATTTTTCTGAAAAGGATTACAATTGGTTTCAGAAGAGGGAATCCCACATTGGGGTGTAAACACGAAATGAATCTGCTTTCTCTCTCTGCTCACTACAGGCCCTGTGGAACACCCGTGCCCACGGAGGAGGGAGCTTCCTTAATGCTATTTCAACTTCAGCTCACACCTTTTCAATTCTTTCCAGTTATCAAAGTCGCCTTATTCTAGTCCTTTAGTTCAGTCCTGTGTATTTGAATCTTTCCACTTCAAATTCAATTCAAAGCTCTCCATCCCCTCACATCCCTACCAAGCCTGGACTGGATTGGACCATGAGGGGGGCATGGTGGACTCTCCCCAACACCTCCCCTGCTTCTTTCCTATGTACTTCCCCTGGGGTCAGGGTAGGAGGAAGAAAGAGCAGGGAATGGCATTGTCTCCATGAAGGCCTAGTAGATATATGACCCTTTCCATGATTTGTCATAACTAGTGTCCTAGTTGTTTTCTGTGATCTGGATGTGGATGGTTGATGGTCTCAATAGGCTTCATCAATGTGAGACTCAGTTTCCCAAAGTGCATGGGATCCCTCAAGAGGAGTGATCCCATCTTCAGGATGACCCCCAGGAGCAGTCTAAACTGTACCTCTGGGAGATCTAGGCTCTTTGCTTCTTGCTATGATGGACCCCAGTGAGCCCTATGCCCACTTCATCAACTTGAGAAGGCCCATAATCCTGAAATATGCCAGCATAAGTGGAACCCATCTTCCAGACCCCAGGAACGGAGAAGTTAAAGGTGTGGTCCTTGTTCCTGCCTTGCTTGGTCATTTGGCTTTCTCATCTCATCCAAGGTGCCTTTTCTAGTCCCAGCCAGAAGATGAGAGATGTTGGCCTGCCTCTTTGAAGACACTTCCAAGTTGTACGAGTGAATCTCTTCAGGTCCAGCTCCTTCTCCTTGTCTTGGATCATACTCCCCATCCCCATGAGGGGTGCAAGAAAGGTGAGACATCGCCATTCTTCATCATATCCCCCTACTTAGAAGACCATTTCTCTCCCTCAGGTCCTCTATTGGGAGGTGGTGTGGAAGTTTAGGGTGGGGTTGGAGGGACCCTGGAAGGTTGGAGTTGGTATGGAGTGGTGGTGTAGGATCTGCTGGAAATGTTGCCTCTCAGCAAATCACTTTGGAATGTTGCCATCCCCAACAGCTGGCCATTCTCTGCACTTACAATATAGGGAAACTTGAGATTTTGTTTC